>NC_139974.1:15733405-16048405 GCF_963993115.1 Abramis brama | reverse complement strand
TTACTTTTCTTTCTTTCTTACTAATCTTTCTTTTTTCTTTCTTCTAACTAATCTTTCTTTCTTTTTTCTTTCTTTCTTCTTTCGTTCTAACTAATCTTTCTTTCTTTCTTTCTTGCTTTCTTTCTTTCTTGCTTGCTTTCTTTCTACCTAATCTTTTTCTTTCTTTCTTTCTTTCTTTCTTTCTTTCTTTCTTTCTTGCTTTCTTTCTACCTAATCTTTTTCTTTCTTTCTTTCTTTCTTTCTTTCTTTCTTTCTTTCTTTCTTTCTTTCTTTCTTTCTTTCTTTTTCTTTCTTTCTACCTAATCTTTTTCTTTCTTTCTCTTTCTTTCTTTCTCTTTCTTTCTTTCTTTCTTTCTAATCTTTCTTTCTTGCTTTCTAACTAATCTGTCTTTCTTTCTAACTAATCTTACTTTCTTTTTTCTTTCATTCTTTCTTTCTACCTAATCTTTCTTTCTTTCTTTCTTTCTTTCTTTCTTGCTTTCTAACTAATCTGTCTTTCTTTCTAACTAATCTTTCTTTTAATCTATCTTTCTAACTAATCTATCTTTCTTTCTTTCTAACTAATTTATCAATCAAAATTTAAACTACTTTAAACTTCATACTACTTCAAACTTCTAACTACTTTTAACTTTTTCAAACTCTCTGGTCCGGCTTTCTCAAGCCAACTTAAAGTTTGTCTCAACAAACTTTTTTTTCTTGTTTAGAATTGCCATTCTAGATACCAATCAAGTACCTTAATACAATAGAACAAGTGTATTCCCCATCAAGAATAAGTGCGGGCACCATTTCTCTACAACGAACACGCAAGCTAAATCCTCTTTTCCCACTGTAGAGTATTTTCTCTCGGCCACGCTAAGCGTACGTGAAGCAAAAGCGATTTTAGTGCGTTCTACACCATCTGTATGGAGTTGTGTCAGTACTCCCCCCAAGACCATAGTCCGAAGCATCAGTTGACACGATCGTAGGAAGAAAGGGGTAAAAAAGTGCAAGCACTCTCCACCAGTACAGCTTTCAGTTTGTTAATAAAGCAGTGGTCTGCTTCTGCAGTCCATTCGAACGTTTCAGGAGCATTTCTCAGAAGAGCACGTAATAGTTCCACCTCCCTGGCAAAGTTTGGGAAGAATTTACTATACCACAAGATCAATCCAAGGAACGAACGAAGAGAAGATACGTCATGTGGAGTAGGAGCATCGACTATAGCTTTGATGTGAGCAGTATCTGGTAAGATTCCTTCTTTTGAGATCACATGACCCAGGAATTTGAGGGAAGTCTTGTTGAATGTGCATTTCTGCATGTTCATTGTCAAACCAGTATCTGTCAATTTCTGAATGACAGTGTGAAGAGTTTGTCATGTTCAATCTGTGAAGCGGCGTAAACTATTATATCGTTCAAATAGTTTTGTACACCTGGAACACCTTTTAGCACCGTCTCCATCATTTTCTGGAAAGCTGAAGGAGCAGAAGCTAATCCGTAAAGAACACGACGGAATCTGAAAAGACCCTCATGCGTAATGAAGGCAGTTAAGTCACGGCTGTCAGCATGTAAGGGTAGTTGATGGTACGCGCATGTTAGATCAATAGTCGAAAATACAGCTGCACCCCTCAACTCACTCAACAGCTCATCCATATGGGGTAATGGGTGTTTGTCAATGAGTGCTTTGTTCGGTTCACGAAGATCAACACAAAGTCTAATTTTTCCCTTTTGCAAAAGGGAAAAGGGAACATTTTTCGCTTTTGCAATTACACAACACAACACCAGTTTCCGAAACAAACGCTCAGGTGTGAAAGCACCTCCATCACACCACTCTTTCAATGGCTCTGCTCCATTGTTAGTTCTGACTGGTGACGCAGTACGCAATGACAGTTGGGTGATTTTTGCTCTCTACTTCCTGTGAAGTGATGTATCGATGTATCGCAGTACCCTTCAAACTGAACATGTTCGCTCCCTTCGGATTGGAATCTCAGTCTCAGGTGGTGGAATACCCTGTGAAGTCCACTTCTCAGTCCACTTACGGATGAATGGAACGCACCTAAAGTTTGGTCACAATATGCTAAAGCCTAGAGATGCAGCCTCAGATTAATTTTGGCATCATGCCATCAACTTTTGATAAATTGCCAGCTTGGACTGAAGATGATCTGCCATCAACTTTTGATATATTGCCAGCTTGGACTGAAGATGATCTAGGAGGAGTTTAAAGAAATTCAAAATGGCGGACGGCAGGTTCAACCGACAATGGCATAACTGGTATCATTGTTCGTGAAATGACTCAAGGAATCTATCAAGATTCATTCCAATAGGCAAAAATCAAAAAATCTTAGCATATTTTTTTTTAATGGCCGAATTTTGGCTATGACTTATTTAGTTTATTTGGGTATGACTTCATGCTTGTGATGACAACAACCTTTGTCTCAATACGCTTGAAGCATTGCAGAGATGTAGCCTCACATTTTGCAGGGTTCATACAGTCATGAAAACTCTGGAAAAGTCATGAAAATGTACCCTGATGCTACACCAAAACTCTGTAATGTGGTCTGCTAATATACATTTCTCAGAAACACACTAATGATGACTTGCATAATAATGGTGACTTGTGATCTGTATCTAGTAGGCACACCCTTGCATTGTGGCACCACCAAACATCTAGATCTCAGCCACATCTCACAGAGGAACAGATCAGACCCACGACAACTAAAGTGTTGAGAGGATACAGATTTCAGTGAGTGCAGCACACTTTTTCTGAAATTACATAGAAATATATTACTGGTAGTTTAGTTTGCTTGGATTTGCCATTAAGCATCTTGTACATTTATTTGACTATTACAGACAAGAAGAATTTGCAAATATATATGTTTCCATCTATGTTTTATAGGAATGATGATTCTCATGATCACTATGATTGAACTGCTACTCATCTCTCTGGGACCTTGTATGGCCTATCAACTCACAGGTAGACAATGTTTAAGTGTTAGTTTTGGCGCTTCAATTGACTAGTACATTAAAATACATACAATAAATGCAAAAATAATGTCATACATTTATATAATATTTGGTGTGACTAAGGCTTGCAGTGTGAAAGCCTTTGCCTTAGTGGTTAAAGATCTGGGCTAGTACTTTAAAGATACCACTGGTTTCACAGACAAGGCTTAAGATAGTCCCAGACTAAAATACATGTTTGAGCTGTTTTAACTGAAAGCAACTTGCACTGACATGTCTTAAAATATGTCACTGCCATTGATGTGTCTCAAGATGCACACCAGTTATGTTTTTTTATGGCACATTTATAAAAGCTACTTAAATGTCCTAATTAAACTAAGGCCTAATCCTGGCTTAATCTAAGCCCAACTGTGAAACCAGGGGCCGGTTGCATAAACCTAGACATTTATTTTTTTCTTTAAGACTGTTCATAGCTTTTTTAAATCAGTTACGTAAAAACGTAAATTGGCCTAATTTAATACTGAAAAAGTAAGACTGACTGCCCCAGACTAACTGCTAGTCAGTCATGCTAGAACTTAAGACACTGTCTTAACATAATGGCTATGTTTATGCAACCGGCCCCAGACCTGTATGTTCAAATCCCACAAGAGATGATGCATGAATTACAATAATTTTTGTCAACTTCTGGTTGCTCCAGGGAACAGTTCCTGTAATAAAAAATCTACTGTAAATCACTTTGGATAAGAATAACAGATAATAAAGCCTATAACTGCACGCAAAATGAAAAAGGGACAGTAATAATGATGAGTTGAAAGATGATGTGTCATCTAAGTCAGCTTGGGTAAAAATTACAACATCAGATAGAGTTTTATTTTTGGCAAACAAATGGTATTGGCATAGACTCTGCTGCTGCTGCAGAATCTACAGTGCCACGGCAAAATCATATTCTGAGGCCTGAATGTGATTTAAAACAAAAAATAAAATAAACAAATTGATTCAAAAACATACAGGGAAGCCAGTGGGCCTATCCCAACACCCACACTTGCATGACAGGAAGTAAGTGCGCAAAGACTCTAAAGTTGCCAAAGCTCAGTGGCCTTAACAGACACTAAATCAACACAATCACTGATACCGTTTCGTGAGGTATTTGTAGCTACGCACATCCCGTCATTTTCACGCTTACATTCAAGAACTCATGAGCCCTAAACTCATGAAAACTTTCCCGTCTAAGTGTGAGTTAATTAGATAAGAATATAAATTGAAAATTGATTAACGGTCTAGGGGGAGTTCGAAAAAGTAGGTTTTCAAAGAAATTCAAAATGGCGGACGGCAAGTTCAACCGACAATGGCATAATTTGTATCATTGTCTGTGAAATGACTCAAGGAATCTATCAAAATTCATTACAATAGGCAAAACGAATAAAAAAAATCTTAGCATGTTTTTTTTTTGTTTTTTTTAAATGGGTGACTTAGGAAATTTGGGTCTGACTTCATGCTTGTGATGATGACATAGCAACTTTTGTCTCAATACACTAAAGCATTGCAGAGATGTAGCCTCACATTCATTTTGCAGGGTTCGTACAGTCATGAAAACTCTGGAAAAGTCATGAAAATGTACCCTGATGCTACACCAAAACTCTGTAATGTGGCCTGCTAATATACATTTCTCAGAAACACACTAATGATGACTTGCATAATAATGGTGACTTGTGATCTGTATCTAGTAGGCACACCCTTGCGTTGTGTCACCACAATACATCTAGATGTCAGCCACATCTCACAGAGGAACAGATCAGACCCACAACAACTAAACAAGTGTAGAGAGGATACAGATTTCAGTGAGCGTGGCACACTTGTTCTGAAATTACATAGAAATCAATTACTGGTAGTTTCACATTCAAGAACTCATGAGCCCTGAAATCATGAAAACTTTCATGCAAGTGTGAATTCATTAGAAATTACATATACTGTAATTTGGTAGTAAAAAGTGTAAATAAAGCTCTGTAAAAAACTTTACTTGTAATTTAACTTCACAACACTATGTTGTTGTAAGTGTGTCCCATTGGGTAATCAAAACTTCTACGCTTGTGGTCTTCATGCCTACTTGAACACAGGAAGTACTTCATGCAAGTAGACAAGTGGTCATGTGCAAAGACCCCAAGTGTGAGTATTGAGAGAGACCCTGTGTAGTTTAATTCATGATAAAATTACTCTTATGACCCGGTTCTTTTTAGTGATTTAAAAACAGGACAGCCAGTGTAGTCCAATTCATTAACAAATGACTCAAAAACATACAGGGCAACCAGTGTAGCCCAATTTACAAACAATTACTTTTATGTCACTTACATCAACGCATGATGTAGTGAGCCTGATCCGGGCCGGGCTGTATCCAGATCAGATGGATGAACTGCACCTAGACACTGAAACACTCTGACACTTCGGATACTCAGAATTGTCAGCAGAGATTGTGTCAACTAGACTTTCCCCTGTGAAGGCCTCATCGACATGACAGCCAGTATACTTGTAGTTGGTCACCAGGTTTGCACACATCTCAGGAGGGATTTTGGTCCACTCCTCTTTACAGATTCTCTCAAAATCCTTAAGGTTTTGTTGTATTACAAATTTATGAAATGTTTAAATTAGGTTGCAACAGTAAAAGTTGAGTACATTGAAGTTAGCATTTTGAGGTTAGGTTAGGATAATAGTAACAACAGTTTCTGCCAGTCCTGTTTTTCTCTATTGTAAGTCACCTTTTGTCTTTAATGGCTCGAGCCCCTGCCCTAGACGATGAATCGTTAGGCTGATTGGATTAGCACATATGCTTTTGAATGGTTATGCTGATTGGATTGAGACTGGTAAAACGCTGGAGTTGGGCGGGTTCCTTAACCTGTATACTTAATTTGCATGCTTTGTTCAACCTCAATGTAAATCCCTCCCCCTAAATGTCTATAAATTTGCAAGGCAACTGTCTTGAGTTAGACTTGGAAGAAAACTACAGACTTGGAAGAACACTACAGATGACACACAGCGAAGATCCCAATAAATCACTTCTGCTTATCCCATCATCTCCTGGTCTTGCGTCGATGAAAGAAAAATTTCCAACAGTTTCTTGGCTGTCGCTTGGCAACTCAAAGTTTTGGCTCCCTCCACAGATTTTCTACAGGATTAAGGTCTGGAGACTGGCTAGGCCACTTCATTACCTTAATGTGCTTCTTCTTGAGCCACTCCTTTGTTGCCTGGGCAGTATGTTTTGGGTCATTGTCATGCTGGAAGACCCATCTTCAGAGTTCTGGCTAAAGGAAGGAGGTTCTCGTCCAAGATTTGGCAGTACATGGCCCCGTCCATTGGCCCCTCAATACAATGAAGTCGTCCTGTACCCTTAGCAGAGAAACAGCCAAAAATCATAATGTTTCCACCTCTGTGCTTGACTGTAGGGATGGTGTTCTTGGGGTCATAGTCAGCATTTCTCTTCCTCCAAACACGGCGAGTTGAGTTGATGCCAAAGAGCTTGATTTTGGTTTCATCTGAGCACAGCACTTTCTCCCAAGCCTTCTCTGAATCATTAGATGTTCATTGGCAAACTTCAGACGGGCCTGCACATGTGCCTTCTTGAGCCAGGGCACCTTGCGGGTGCTGCAGGATTTAAATCTATTGCGGCGTAGTGTGTTACCAATTGTTTGCTTGGTGTCTGTGGTCCCAACTGCCTTGAGATCATTAACCATCTCCTCCCGTGTAGTTCTGGGCTGATCCCTCACATTTCTCATGATCATCCTTACCCCATGAGACGAGATCTTGCATGGAGCTTCAGAATGAGGGCAATTGGTTTTTCATTTTGTATTTCTTCCATTTCCTAATAATCACACCAACAAGTGTCCTTCTCTCCAAGCTTCTTGCTGATGATCTTGTAATGTAGCCCATTCCAGCCTTGTGTAGGTCTACAATCTGGTCCCTGTTTCTTGCTGGTTGGTAGGGGATCAAATACTTATTTCACTCAATCAAATGCTAATCAATTTACAACCTTTATATAATGTGTTTTTCTGGATTTTTTGGTTGATATTCTGTCTCTATTCGTTAAAATAAACCTACAATAAAAATTATAGACCATTTCTTTGTAAGTGGGAAAACTTACAAAATCAGCAGGGGATCAAATAATTATTTAAATAAATAAATGTATATAAATAAAGGTGACTTGACTTATTAACCTGTCCTTTTTAGTGGTCAAAAACATACTGATGACTCCTATGAGGCAGTTTTTAGTGAGAACATTTCTTGCATGTGTAAGCAAAGATGCCATTAAAAATAAAATCTACCCAAATTACTCATTATCAAATTAGGAAATCTTTGATACCCTGCCCTAATTATTGTCCTGAGTCTATTGTTGTGACTTATACTTCACATATTTCTCCTGTCACTGAATCCTGAATATATATATATATATATATATATATATATATATATATATATATATATATATATATATATATATAGTTTTATGTAGTTATGTAATCAATTCTCTGTTGTCATCCTTTACAGGAAATGTTGCTTTGAGAAGTGAGACCCACCAGTCCATTGACTTGTTGAACAGTAACACCGCTGCCAATGCTGTTGATGGAAACAGAGCAACAAATTTAGCAAATAATTCCTGCACTTACATAACTGCAAAAAGAGACCCTTGGTGGAGAGTTACCCTGCAAAAGCCTTACAAAATTGTCATGGTTGCCATCACCAACCAAGGTGATTGTTGTGCTGATAGGATCGATGGAGCAGAGATTCGTATTGGGAACAGCCTTGACAACGACGGAAACGACAATAAAATGTGAGAGAATTGTTAAGCTGTTGCTCAAAACATAAAAAATGTTTTATCCAGATTGGGAGATCATTGAGCATTTTTACATTTCTTTAGGGTTGCAAAAGTGTATTCCATGCAGGCTGGGAAAACGCAGAAGTTCAAGTTCAGCCCCTTAGATGGACAGTATGTTAATGTGCTTTTACCAGGAATGAACCGCATTCTGACAATATGTGAAGTAGAGGTGTACGCAGTCTCTGAAGGTGAAATGTGATGACATCACGTGATGTTTGAGTGTGTTTTACAGCACTGTCTAACTGTTCATACTTCATTATTTCTCAGACATGGTTGCAATGATGCAGGCTGAGAGGATAAACGTGGCACCAAATGGACGAGCCACCCAGTCCAGTGTGAATCAAGGTACTACAGCATGCCTGAGTCTTGCACAAAATGCCATTGATGGGAACCGGCAATATGACCTATTCAAAGGCTCTTGCACTCAAACGACTACTGAAAGTGATCCCTGGTGGAGACTGGATCTGATGAAGAGTTATACAATTGCGTCAGTGGCTCTTACCAATCGCGGTGACTGCTGCGCCGAGCAACTGAATGGAGTGGTCATTCACGTTGGAGATTCACTAGAGTCTGAGGGCCGGGCAAATCCAGTGTAAGGAGTTCTGTCATTACATGCATTTATAATAGACCTTATAAAGCTTATGTATTTATTATTATTATTATAGTTATTTTTTTATAAAATGTATTATTAATTAATCATAAAGTTTTACATGAGAAAGTGTGCTGTGTGTTCAGACCAACAGCATGTGATACAACTGCTAAATGAACAACTTAATATTGTGTAACTTTTATTTTAGACACAAATAGTGCCTGTTTTAGTCTATTAAATGATTCCAAATGAAGTCACATCAACTTAGTAAAGGCCTGTTCACACCAAGGATGATAAAGATAAAATAAATATTTAAAAATCATTCTAAATTTAATAGAATCGTGGAGTCCACACCACAACTATAACGATAATGGGCAAGGCATAGAGGAACGATATCATTGGAATCACTTTAAAAATGTTTATTTTTTCTTTCTTTTTTTTTTATCTGATGAATGATCAAAACATTAACACCCAATCAGAATCCACCTGACTTTCAAAAGCTTGAACAATATATATATTTTTTCATGTTTTAATATGTAGTTTAAATAAGTGTGGTAGGTAAGAAATGGTCACATACGCTGCTCTGAAAATCAAATTTGTGGACAGAAACCATTGCATTATATACATAACGATATATATGATATTTAAGGCATTGTTTTATTTCTACTTTCTTCCTTAACTTTCACTCCTACCTAGGTGTTTTAAAGTGTCCTTCATCCCTGCGGGAGGGACCAGGACGTTCCAGTGTGACAGTGCTCTTCAAGGCCGTTATGTGACTGTGGCTCTTCCTGGGGAAAACAGGACTCTGAGCTTGTGTGAAGTGGAAGTGTTTGGGGTTCCAACAGAATAATGCAGCCATTTTGTTTTTTGTTTTTTTTAGCAAGAACATAGCGACCCACCTTATGCCTATATTGCCACCCAATAATGTTAATAATAATTTACTATATTAATATTATGTGATTAATATTTTTTTAGAATTCCTGTCTATACCCCTGCTTGTTATCTATCCCTGTTACAAATATTTGCATGATAAATAAAATCATTGTCTTCAATGCTCAGTAACACATCAAAATAATATTTCTCACTTTTACTTTACACAAAGTTAAAAATATAAGTTAATATGAATGTTTAATGTAATTCTTATCAGCTAGTTTTAATAACTATTGTGCATTCATACCAGCCACTTGATGTCACTATTGCTTTAACTTCACTTGAAGGAAATATTAAGCAACTTCCTTAAAGCTGAAATTGTGCAATTACAATAATACCATGCAAAGACAGCTGCTTGATTTTCTGAACTGAACTGAGAGTTAAGAAACATCCTGAACTGAGAGTTAAACCCAGCTTTGCTGATTCCAAACTAAAGCTAACACGATAGACACCACTAAATCAAAAGTGAACATTTCTTTGAAGATAATATTGATTCAATAACAATGCAAGATATGTGTTCAAAACCATGCTGACGTCTGGGATCATTCATTGTTATATTGTAAACAGGAATCAGCCTGTTTCTTTTCCACAGTCAATTGAAAATGACATGTTTTCATCATGTTAATTGAATTTTGAGCAGCTGTATGCTTTGAAACGAGTCTGATAGACCATCTGTGCTTAATTCTCCAAAGTACTTTGACAGATAGCTTGCAAAAAATATATATCCATGTACAGTTTTATGGGCAAAAATGTTGTTGTGGAAAAGGATATAAAATATGAATCTGATTATTTTAATATCACTGACAAAAGATATCTCTGAAAAGCACAGCGTAATCACTTTCTACACTTTTGACAATCATCTTAGAAATGTACTGCATTGTTAAAGATGCCAAATGTTAATTGTACCAGTCGAGAACATGAAACTCATGCTATATAAAAATATGCTGGTATTAGTGGTCAAGTCACCTTTATTTATATAGCGCTTTTTATAATACAGATTGTTTCAAAGCAGCTTTACCCTGATAACAGGAAAATAATGCAATAAAGTTTGTAGCAGCTCTAGAATAAAATAGTGTCATAGTCCAGCATAAGTAAGTTCAGTGTTGATTAATTTCTGTTGTTAAAAAGTTATTAATTTAGTTAATTTATCTATACAGCCGCTCTGGATAAAACGGTGATGTCATTGTCCAGCTCAGTACAATTCTCATACAATGGCGTAAATGCAGGCAGATCAATAATATTGTTGAATACATTAAATACACATTTTCAGATCCACATTGACAGATTGAAGTTAAACTCCAACCACTGTTACAAAGACTGAAGTCAAAGGGAATAATTAAATGTGATAAAAAAAAAAAATAACCCTGTTATATTGCACTACTGGAAATGGATT
Source organism: Abramis brama (assembly GCF_963993115.1). Taxonomy (NCBI): domain Eukaryota; kingdom Metazoa; phylum Chordata; class Actinopteri; order Cypriniformes; family Leuciscidae; genus Abramis; species Abramis brama. The sequence continues at coordinate 16,037,698 of NC_139974.1, read as the reverse complement.
TAATATGTCTGCAAAATATTATGATATCATCCCTGATGATATAAATTTTGACATAAAAACTTTCCAGTCACTCACAATTTTGTTAAATGCGTAATCTGGACAAAATCATGCATGTTGAGTCATTAGTTTTTTGCCAATTTTTCCTAGAAGAGAAATAACTTTTAATTATGTGTATCTGATAAAAAGTTTTTTTTTTTTTTTTTTTTACTATAGCACTAGCATAAATGGTGTCAAAAGACATGGACTAAAAGACACAAAAATCTAATTTTGATGAGAATCTAAAATAAGAAGTGAACAGGAACATGCTAACCTTCCTAACCTTGACACACACACAAACACAATCACACAGACTATAAGGGCTTTCTGACCCCCGGTGTAGGAAAATAAATCATTCAAGTATCAAAGACAGGAACCATATTGATTCGGCAAGAGCTCCAGATGTATAATTCAGCGAAATACTGAAAGAGTAATTGAGTCTCTCTTCTTCATGGCATTATCTGACTGGGTCAATTTGCACTCTGCCTGATCAGGTCAGTGCTCAGGGCGGATGAGACTCCAGCCATGCCTTCCACGCTGGCACTGAGACCAGCTCAAGTGTGCATAATGTATGGGACCACAGTCTATAAATTACATCTGACTTAACAAGGTGGTAGGAGGGCTGTCTGCATAAACTCTCACAAAGTAACAGCAAAATTGTAGCTGTTTAACTGTTGGAAATGTACAGTTTTGGCTCTTTTTCCTTCAGAAGGTTTTGCTAGGGATTAAAATAGAAAATCTGTAATTGCAAAGACATTACCACTTGAACTCTTGAAACAATACCTATGCGAGAAGTCTTTAGACCTTATTTACCTTGAATTAGCCAATGGCTTCAATTACAGCTTGCCCTTATGTCTTAAAAAAAACTGGTTCTTGGGGGGGGGGAAACTGTCATTTTTTATTTATTTTTTTCTTAAGGAAAGATAACTCCATCATTTGTCTATGCCCACTCTGTAAGTTCCAGTGCCTCAGGCTACATAGGTTTGCTTCCTTCATCTAGCTTCACTTATTTCCTCAGTTTCTTTCTTTCTTTCTTTTTCTTTCTTTCCCTTTTATTCTTTCTTTTAACCAAGCTATCTCTGACATTTTCACTAACTTTCCTGCAAGGGCCAGTTAAATAGTAAGTAACTTCTAGTTTCAGTACCCTTGTTCTAGATACAAAGGGCAAAGGATCCATTTGTTGTATCTTTCATTTCATGAGAAAAGAAGGATTTATTTGGAGGTCGCATTTGAAGGAGCCTTCGAATTGGGACAACCTTCATTGTGACGCAATCGGCTCTCGAATGCGGCCTTCAAAGGATGCAGCCTCTGAATTGGGACGCAGCAAGTGTCTCCTCCACTCACTGCCATATTTTCTTGATGCCTGTTAACTATGGTAAGTTGTAATGGGTGGGGAAAGGTAGAATAATAGAAGTGATAATGCACCAATTACAACAAAGAATCACGAGTTTCACAAAAAATCATAGGAAACAGTTAATGGGGGAATCTAACACGAGCGTAGATTATGGATTTCTGAAACAGCAAAACGTCTCGGTTACGTATGTAACCCTAGTTCCCTGAAGAGGGAATGAGACTCTGCGTCGAAACGCTATGGGAACGCCCCTTCGTGAGTGCGTCATGAAGCACGTATGGAATCAGTACGTCATAGGCGGGTGACGTCATCGACAAGGAAACTAGAAAGCACCCCTGAATTACAACCGTGCTAGCTTCTGATAGGCTGAAGCAAGTCGACCACGGGCATGGCGGGAGTATGGCAGGGTGACGCAGCATCTCGTTCCCTTTTCAGGGAACTAGGGTTACATACGTAACCGAGACGTTCCCTTTCAAGGGAACTCGAGCTATCCCTTTCAAAGGAATACCCACGTCGCCATAAGAGCAAATGTCCGTCCGTGTGAAGTCTAAGCGCACATTCGGACGAAAGCACCTGTGCCCCTGGAGTCGAGCTGAAGTCAAGATTGTAGAATCAGAAAACAAACAGCTGTTCAGATTTCCTCCACAGGGCAGCTATGTGGACATAAGCATCTAATGCCCTAACTAGGCAAATGGCTCCAGCTAGCATACTGCTTAGAGCCCTGCACGGGGCAAAAAATCCAGCCCTAACCGAGACCTGGCCCGTGGTGTTCAAGCCCTAATCCGGCTCCAGCCCGAAAACGTCTGCAATTTTTCAGCCCGATCTCCACTTCAAGGCATATAACTTCCTCGTGGACGGAGCTCTGGAGTGGAGGATGGTCTCAACAACCACAGTTGAGAGACCAGACATGCAGGCAGGAGAGGTGAAGTGACAAGTCCTCAATCTCCTGGATAGTTGCAGTACCGGGGCCTAACCCCACAACTGAAGTCGCCTCTCTGCCTCAACAGAAGCGGGACCCGAGCCAGGGGCAGTGCGAACCGAACCGCCCTCCTCGAAGAGCGATTGGTGGGAGCGCAGCATTCTTAATGGTAAACCCTCCCAATGCTCACAGTCAGCCCCCTCAAGAGCTGACTGGGCATGCTGCACTCCCAAACAAACAACACATAGTTGTTGTGTATCCCCACCCATGAGAAATCGAGTGCAAGGATGAACACACTTCCTATAGTGTTGCTCGCTTGCCATTTTATATATATTTTTTTTATTTATATATAGATATATGTGATAAAACTCCTGCCTAGATACAACTAAGGACAGACAAAAACACTTTCAGACAATGATTCACAGAGCGCTTGCTGAAGGCACAGAAGCTAGCGCGGTTGTGATTCAGGGGTGCTTTATAGTTTCCTGGTCAATGACGTCACCCGCCTATGATGTTCCGTCTCGCCATTGGACTGATTCCATACTTGCTTCATGACGCACTCATGCAGTGGCGTTCCCGCAGCGTTTCGACGCAGCTTGAGTTCCCTTCAAAGGGAAGAAGTGGGTATAAGGAGGGTATACGCAAATATTGATCCTCAGAAGTCGTTACACACCAACAGCCCTAGGGAAAAAGTGAGTTTATATTATACTTGCGTATGGCCCAGACAACACTGATTTAAAATAAAAGTAAATAAAAAATAAAACCTTTTTTGTGCAAGTTAAGAAACAGTGTTTGTGCAAGTCACAATATTACAAAAATATATTTTAATGTAACAGCTGTTTTTAGAGTAAAGAAAATCAGGGTCCATGAAGAATACACAGAAGGCAAGCGTATATTTGCCATAACTGTTCATAAATGTGGGTGAGGGATAGATCTTAAACTTGCATTTTTACTCATTTAAAATTACTTGCATTTTTTTTTTTTTTACACTCGCTTTTTTGTTTATTCAAAACTGGGTTTTAAAGTTGTTGTTGTTTTATGTATTTTCTATATTAACAGTATGAGTTTCAGGCCAGTTGATGGAGCTACTTGCCAATTGGGCCAGTGCTTACTTCTTCCATTCCAACCATTGGTTGGTCATGGATTATGAATGTGTTTTATGCCTTGCAACCATTTGTACTGAATGTTGTTGGGCCTTTAATTTAAATACCCCCACCATTATCTATCTGGCTGACATAGAAGTTTTGTTGAAATAGTCATAGAATCACTTGTAATAGTATTGGAAGGAAAATCCTGGGATAACATTATAGGCCTAGATGAAAATTTACAAACATTACATTTGACATTTATATAAATGTATAATAAATATAGTTGATAAATAATATATAATATACATAAATATTTTTTCATATATCTATAAATGAATGTTATAAATATTTAATATATTTTACAATTATATATATTTTTTTGTAAAGCATGCTGCTAAATTACAGTTTTATTGTTGGACCAGTAGAAAAATTATTTACATTCATTAAATTCCTGTTGAGCCCTGTTGTGTAAACATAAATCTAGAAAAAAGGATTTGCCCATGTTAACATGTATTTGTCCACCAAGTTAATTTAAGTTGTTGAGCAGGAAGAAAGTTTAAAAAGAGAATGAGAGAACAGGGAATGAACCTCAGCTCCTCAAAAAAGCTCCACCTCTATTCAACAACAAGGTCGATACGGAGGAATCTTCTTTGCAAATGTGTCCCAGCAGGGTATTTACTGTGGTGTTGTACCCCACGGCAGTTACACAAACCGAAGAAAACAGCCTCGGGGTTGAAAATAATTCCTGTAGAGATCAGCAAGTTCCCAACTCTCTGCCCCATCAGTCACAGAATCCATCCAGTGCAGGTGGACAGGCACTGGGCTTTTTTCTGTTCTTTAACTTTTGGTGTCATTTCAGTAATGTGTGCAAGTCTATGTCTATGCCAAGTCCTTCAAATGCTCATTTAGAGAGCTTCACTTTAAGATGGCAAAGGAATGTCATAAGAATGGTTGCAGGTACTAAGGTAAGCAGTTATTTATTCTAAGAGGAGATAGGAGCTTGTTATCAAAAAAGAGATTGTTACCTCTACAGCCTAGTAACTTTGTGCTTTCCACACTGCACTGAAACCTGGGATGTCATCTTTAAAAACCAGCCTTTTAACCGAGAGTAAAGCTCAGCTTTCTCTGGGATGTGAGACTTGACCATGCATTGTGCAGCCAAAAGTATTCACAGCCCATTGTTTAGCAACAACTCTCAATCATAAATGCTTTCCTCATTAAATATTCACATGCTCAAACACTAAGGTTGTGAAAAGCATGGATAAAAATGATCTTTTTAGTTTTAAATTAAAATAAATTTGGTGAATTTTATCGTTTAGTTTAAACTAAATTCCAGCATCACTTTTGTTATATGTAATTGAATGCAATTTATTAATTAGAATATTTGTTGGACAAAACAATAACTTGATATTTTTTGGTATATCACCAACAATTTTTTTTTTAAAGTTATTTTACTGTTAGATTTTTTTTTCTTGAAAAGCTAATAGAAGAACTCCAATCAATTATTAGTAAAACTTTACAGCAAGGTTTCAGTAGATAACCTTCAGATTAGTTAACTACTCTAGTTAACGTGAAATAAGAATGAACTTCTACATAATTTATTCATGTTAATTTTATAATTTACTAATACATTATTAAAATAAAATAAAAACATTTTTAACATTAGTTTATGCACTGTGGACTAGTGCGATTATGTGATGTGAATGCTAAGTATAGTAACCCATACTCCAAGTTAGTGCACACACATTAGGGCAAGTGAGTAGTGAACACTGCAAACCGTGGACACACCCGAAGCAGTAGGCAGCCATTTTGGCTGTGGTGCCCTGGGAGCGATTGGGGGTTGGGTGCCTGGCTCAAGCCTGGAACCTTCAGGTTACCAGTCTGACTCTCTAACCATTAGGCCACGACTTCCACCAACTAACATAAATAAACAATGAACGACTGTATTTTTTATTAACTAATATTAACAAAGATTTATAAATATTGTAATTAATGTATAGTTTATTTTTAAGTGCATGTTAGTTAAAGCCCCAGTAGGTAGGAATTCCGTTTTGGTCAAACAACAACCCCTAGAGTCGCTGTGGACTACTTGTATTTAACGTTACTATCGTAAATACCACTCAGGCAGAGCAGTCTCTTCACTCACGGCCTGATCCCCTCCCCCCTGTATACCGGTTCCTGTTCAGTCGGATGGAAGCTGTAACGAGTGGAAATAAGGTGTGTCCCCTTTAAGAGCTGTGCGCGCCCTGTTTAACTGTCGGCAGTCTGTATTGTATGTGCGCCTCGAACACCCCGTAAGCAGGTTGTTTCTGTTTGATGCTCATGTCCTATTTTTGTCTATCAAGTAATGCTGTGGACGGTAGAATATGGAGGCAGATTAGTCTCAAATATAAATCACGCAAAAAACATGATTCACAAATGCATAGACAATTTCACATGCATGAAACCTAATTCACGTACACAAAAAAAAATCCACGTGCGTGAAAAAATATATATATTCACAAAAAGCAATTCACATGCGCAAAATAAAATTATATACTCATAAAATACATTTCACAAATGCAAAACACAATTCGTAGATATACAACTGTGCACAAAAACCTTTGAATGTTTAAAATGTACGAGTGTATCCTTGCATTTGAATGTGCAAATCGTCATTCACGTACGAATTGCCTTAGATATGTGTGTGTGTGTTTTTGAGACTTTCCTGGCAGCATAACACTCGTAACACAGAGCAGTCGTACTCTTTAGCCAATCAGATTTAAGCTTATCAATCGACCAATCAGTATCACGTGAGGGCGGGCCTACCTGCATGTTACGTCATCAGCTTTCGACCAGTTCATGGCTGAGCAGAGGTAAGTGCAGTTAATCGTTCATTTCTGTGTTTAGAAGTTAGAGATCAGTTGAAGCAATAGTTTATTAACTGCTGTTTAGTCCACATGTGAATATAAACATTTATTTTTAGTACTGATGGATTTTCATGTCCTGTCCACCACACATTCAACTGATGATAATGTATGTAATGACGTGCATATATAGGAGACATGTTTTGATCTGCATATATTATGTAGTTTTATTGTTTCAGATTTCCAAGACAGATGATGTATGAAGTTGCAGACAACCAGTACTGTGATCTTACCATTTCTACTGTAATTCTTTGAAAACAGTCATGTTGCAAGCCATCCATTTTGACAGTTGTTTCAACAAGAGGCTGAAAGTGATGCATTGTTACTGTATTAATTTGTCTCCTGCGGACTATATGTACACGCTTTAGGAATAAAGCCTTGCTATGCATGCATTATTAAATGTTCTTGTAAGAATTAAAAGATTCAGACATAGTTCAATTTGATGTACACGTTTTATTAATTTGAAAGTTTCCGAATCCTTTGGGAATAAAATATATAAAATGACTTGATCATGATTAATGTTCCTGTTACATATGAAGATCATGAACTGACAGTCTAAACTGTGAAGCACAATATTCAGTACAGAGAAATATACGTCTCTTCAGGAGTTGTGAGATCCAGTCAGAGTGTACTTTGCTTTTAAAGTATATAAATATAAGTGCAATACATCAAGTGAAAAGTTAAAAAATTAATTGTGTTCAGTCCGGTCATCAGTAGACCTTTCTGTTAGGACATATAAGATTTTGTCCTGATATTTAAAGTACTAAAACCCTATAGTACAAGAGGTGCAGACGGAGGACGAGGGAGATTAAGTGATGGTATTTGAATAGAGTTTACTGAGTAATCTTAGTCGCATAATCTTAATTGCCTCTCTATGATAAGTACCTTTGTCTTATCAGCATAAAATCAGATTTGCCTATTTTACTAGGCAAAGTAAAATTAATGCTTCACAATATTGTCCTGTGAGACCTTAAGATGACAATAAAAAACCTTATTTAAAAACCTTGACATTACAATACAGCATAAGGAAATGCATGTTGAATATATTGGTAACACTCTACAATAAGGTACAATAACTAAGTTAACATTAGTTCATGTATTAAATAACCATGAGCAATACATTTGTTGCTGTGTTTGTTAATCTTTGTTAACGTTAGTTAAAAATACAGCTGTTCATTGTTAGTTTACAGTGCATTTACTAATGTTAACAAGATTTTAATGAAGTATTAGTAAATGTTAAAGGCACAGTATGGCATTTTTCGCCACTAGGGGTCGCTAACCTATTTGCAATAACAAAGGCGTAGTTTGATGACGCAACATTTGCTAAGAATTATGGATCTTGTCGTCAACGTCAAGCCGACCGATCTAATAATGTTTATGGATGACTGAATACATCGTTTTTATCATGACTGTGATATGAAGCAGTTCGGGATTGCTAAGAGACAGCTATCAGCTCCAAACGCGACGCGAGTCCCGCGGATATAAAAGGAATATGGACATTTCATTCTACTGAACTACACGCAGAATTACAACTCACAGGTCAGTTTATTAGACAAATTAAACTTGTGAGGTAACGCAGCGCTGTTTCACTTGGTCTAACATTACACTATCACACTAAACTGCATTTGAATGTGTTGAAATGTATGTGTTAGTTTGTCTGTATAAGACTAGCAGTAAACTAGATCAACATTAGAATAACATACAGATCATATTCTGACATTTTATCATTGTTGAACTATAAAACATTGATTAGTTTTATGTAAATGTGCTCACCTGTTTAATAAAGTACATGTAGGAGCGGTCGAAGTCTCGGACGTGGAGCTCTCGTTTATATACTGTCCATGGGAGCTCTCGGCATCTCGAAAACACCGCGCTGATATTGATTCTCGTTTTAGTTCTCCTTTTTTATCCAAAGTCTGCTTGCCATGGTCCATAATGTTTGAACGAGACAACAACAGCGTGCAAATAGACATTGCGAACTACAAAGTTGTCCGCGTCAGTAGCTTTGGTTACTATCAGAGGGCTCTGGTTCATAGCTCTGGTTGCCATGGCAGCACGAGCGGAAACCAGGGACAACGCAGATATGACGGCATTGGCGGCGATACAACGGAAATAAAGAAACGGGACGTTTCTCGAATTAAATTACAAATTTCTCCTGGTTTGAAAGTTGTTGGAAACAGTCGGGATAATGTAAGTACACAACTAAAAAAAATATATAACATAGATATAGTGATTTTTGCTATTTTTAAAGCAAAAAAGTTACATATTGTGCCTTTAACATTAACAAAAAATAATAAAGGCTGTTCACGTGCAGTTCATTATTAGTTCATGTTAACTAATGAAACGTTTTAATAAAGTGTTACCAATTAAGACATAAATACAAAAAAAAAAGTATAAAAGAGAATAAAGAAACAACATGAATTAAGATGTTCGTGACTGCTATCCAGATGTCACACCAAAGGTGAGTAATCCTGAAAAATGCAGGGAAACAAGTGTTAATAATAATTTAACATCATACACAAATGGCAAAAAACACTGGCTGCTCATTAAAATAGGTCTATTCACTATTTAAAGAACAATCTCGATGGGTATTGACCACAGATGATTGTTTTGCAATCATTAGCAAGATTGTAGCTGTGAGAGCTGTCTGTACCTTCAGCTAAAATACAACAAAACAAGCATCATTCTTCTTCATTTTTGACACGATATGGGACATCTGATTACAACAACACTTGCTTACATCAGTTAATAGTTCATAAACTATTGCTTCAACTGATCTCAAACTTCTTTAACTTCAGTTAACACAGAAATGAACGATTAACTGCACTTACCTCTGCTCAGCCATGAACTGGTCGAAAGCTGATGACGTAATATGTAGGTAGGCCCGCCCTCACGTGATACTGATTGGTCGATTGATAAGCTTAAATCTGATTGGCTAAAGAGTACGACTGCTGTGTTACGAGTGTTATGCTGCCAGGAAAGTCTCAAAATCACACACACACATATCTAAGGCGATTCGTACGTGAATGACGATTTGCACATTCAAATGCAAGGATACACTCGTACATTTTAAACATTCAAAGGTTTTTGTGCACAGTTGTATATCTATGAATTGTGGTTTGCATTTGTGAAATGTATTTTATGATTATATAATTTTATTTTGCGCATGTGAATTGCTTTTTGTGAATATATATATTTTTTCACGCACGTGGATTTTTTTTGTGTGTACGTGAATTAGGTTTCATGCATGTGAAATTGTCTACGCATTTGTGAATCATGTTTTTTGGTGAATTATATTTGAGACTAATCTGCTTCCATAGTAGAACGTGTGACAGACAGTTACACGAGTTCGATTGGGGAATAAACACAACGCGTTACAAATCGTCGGACATCGAACAAGCACAGCTAGCCTCCGAAGATGTCTAAGTTACTAATCCATCAGCAAGAACGCCAGGTGCTTTTTAGCTCACACCAACGAGTGAAAGCTTGTCCGAGTGATATACAATATAAGCAATATACTTACAAGTCCAACAGCATGTGAGGACGTGTTGGGGGAAGTGAGGTAGCCTATGCTGTAAAGCAGTCGAAATTTGTAGTTCATTTTTGTGCTCGGGTTACTACCCGAACCCCGAAGTTTAAAAGTACGATTAAAAACGATACAGACCCTGTCAGGCTATGGCAGACGTGTCATTCAACCTGTTGTAAGTCGATGTACCATCACAAGAGTCTTGGAAATATATTATGAAGGTTGAAAAGTTACCTGGTGCTGCTTTAATACAGTAACTAATGTTAACAAATGACACCGGTTACACTTTAAGATGTCATTTGTTACAGTGTAATTATACATTTTAATACTGAGTAAAAATAATTAACTACATGTACTTATTATAGGGTAAGGGTTAGGACGGTTTGGTTTGGTTTGGGTTAGTTGCATGTGTTTTATAGTTATTACTATAGTAACTACAGTACTTGTAACACGTGTAACAAGGTCACTGTAAAATAAAGTTTTACCATGAGACCTTATTGTAAAGTGTTACTCAATTATTTAATGATAATTGTGACCACTTACACAACATGCTCTGTAATAAAGTGCTGCAGGGATTATGTATTTTTGAAGGACAAAACCCGAAAACGAGTTTGCATTTTAGCCCTTACATTTCCATCATCCTAAAGTCAATGGATTTTTTGAATGGAAAAACTACACACTAGTCTAGTCACTTTCACAGCCTCGTTTTTACTTCTGCCAATTCTGTTTAGGCTTCAAATTTCATAAAAGTTGTGTTAATTTGTCAAAGATTATCATGATCGTATTTACTGCAATAATCTAAAAGCCAATGGAAATTTATTTGTTGAGGGAACCAGGGTGATGCCAAGTTCCGGGTTTGCCTAGATATATGTCATCACTGCAACACTCTATTGGGGCATGTTATCACAAAATGTCAACACCTGTTCAATTAACACCTGTCTTTTTTTCTGCATAATGACAGGAATGTTTGATTTTTTTTTGTCTGACAGAAACACTTTCAAAAGCACTACAGTAAAAAGATTTTAAACAACTATAGCCCTGATTTTAAGCAAATATTTCAAAGAATATTAATTAGACATTTGATATAACTTAAATGTTCAAATCCTCAGACCTGCAGTTGAAATAACAGTGTACCCAGCAAACACATTTACGCTGTGGCAACGTCTGTGGCACGTTGCATTTCTGCTATGGCAACTTCGCTGTCTACGTGCTCGCAACATTGTAACAACGTAGAATTGTAAGACACCATAGGGCTTTAGCAACGTTGTTGCACGACATTCAGCAACTGACCCAGCAAACAGAACGTTGGCACAACATACCCAACCTTCTAACAACGTTTTAACAACATGGCCAAAAGGTTGCTATAACTACATTGTGTGGTTCAAGGTTGTTACAGCGTTGACACAATGTTGACATTAAACCACCATTCAGGGCCATTGCTTAATGTTGTGCCTAGGGTGTCTGGACAACCACTGGACTACATATGTACTCGTCACTGCCCTGAAGCGCGAAAATCAGCCTTTTAAATTTCAACCGCCCGTTGGGCTCATTGTATGTTGTCTCATTCTTCATCGAGCAAGGATACGTGAGTATTGTGTTCAATTTACCTCAGCTAAATAAGATACGTAATTATTCAAACACAATCAACTTCATTTTCTAATGTGAATAATGTAGCCCCAGCAAACACAGAACGTTGGCACAACATACCCAACCTGCTAACAACGTATCAACATGGCCAAAAGCTTGCTATAAATACGTTGTGTGGTGAAGGTTGTTACAGCGTTGTCACAATGTTGACATTAAACCACCGTTCAGGGCCATTGCTTAAGGTTGTGCCAACGGTGTCTTGACAACCACTGGACTACATATGTACTCGTCGTCACTGCCCTGAAGCGTGAAAATCAGACTTTTAAATTTCAACCGCCCGTTGGGCTCCGCTCATTGTGTTGTCTCGTTCTTCATTGACCAAGGATACGTGAGTATTGTGTTTTATTTACCTCAGCTAAATAAGATACGTAATTATTCAAACACAACCTACAACTTCATTTTCTAATGTGACTAATGTAGCCTCGCTTTCACTGTTTAGTTTTTCATTTAATTTGTCTGCTATTTAGTCTCATTCTTTTCTTTGCTTTTGGAAGTGCAATTTGATTACCATGTATGCAGTTAGTTTTAATAAAGTTTAATTAACACAACCTTCTGTGATTTTTACTCTTCAAAGTGTACACTTGCAGGTGTTGATTATAATTAGGCTAATTTACTGATAGCCCCATTAAATAATAATAAGGATAAACAATATTTTAAAAGACTATATAATTATCTAACATCTGACTAATTAAAAATTAACCTCAAAACATAAAATGCTAAATGGGGGATATCTATAGGCTAGCATAAAAACAAAAAATTGTCAGAACTACTCGGTTACTATCGTAACCTCAGTTACCTGAGAGAGGGAACGAGTATTGCGTAGCTATACGCAGTGGGGAAACTCCTTTTCCTCGATTTACTGAAGCTTATATGTAAAACGCATTTGCAGCTGCACAGCTAGCACATTGAGCGTCTGGCTCGCTCATAGGCTGTGCTGCAGCAACTGCATATCTAATGGCGCAAGCGCCTCTGACGTGCGACCAATGAGCTAGCCCTACGTCATTACACGAGCCCTCCAAGGGGGCGTGGCCTTAGCCTATAATAGTCCCCCGAATTCGCCATTATAGCAGGTTTTAACGACTGAAGCGACAACTCTCCAAGTTACTATAGTGCGGCCGGCTACGCAATACTCGTTCCCTCTCTCAGGGAACTGAGGTTACGATAGTAACCCAGTAGTTCCCTTTCGAACGGTCACTTCGTATTGCGTAGCTATACGCAGTGGGGACGCCATGCAAAACACTGCACTTATAAGTAACTGGTTGCCACTGGAACTCAGGACCCCTGAGCACACAGAACAAGCCAGAAAACCCAGTATATATATATATATATATATATATTAGGGGTTTCGTCAACTAGTTGACTAGTCGACTGTCACAACCACTAGTCGGCGCTGTCGGCCCTAATCGACTAGTCGGAAACAAAATGGCGTCAGGCGTTTAGGTACCTATGTGTCCAAAACGGACAAGGTCATCCTATGTGTGGAAATACTTCACAGAAAATGTAGACACATCCACCGTTACCTGTAAGTTATGTAAAGCAGTGCTAAAATACAATAGCAATACATCTGCAATGGATAATCATCTTAGGATGAAACACCCACTGCCAACAGCAACCGTTCGTGGTAATGACGCTGGTTTTCATCGACTGAAGCGAGACCAGCTCGGGGCGCGAGCACGGCAGGTTACGCAATACTTGTTCCCTCTTCTAGAGAGAACCGAGGTTACGTTAGGTAAAATATTGGCCTATACATGCTTAAATGATATTTGCTTAAAGATGCAATGAAAAATGTAGTTAAAACTATATGCAAAACTCAGAGTTGTGATGTTGACAATGTTATTGTCTGAGGCTAGCCATGTGGCAATGTTTATCTGCAACGTTCCCTGATGCGCGTGGTGTGGCGCGGTTCATAACAAGAATGTTTTAATTACAAGAATGTTTTAAATGAATGCTGCTGTTTTTGTATTAACACATGTTGATGAAAAGAATAACTGATGAATTTATTTATTATGTTATTTCTGAATTTCAAAAATAGCCTACATTTCCAGTGATTCACCAGAACTCTGTGTCTTACTTAACAATGCTCAATGCGTTAATGCATCAATTTAATGAATAAATAATTTAACGACTAGTCGTCGACTGTTATGCAAAACTAGTCGACTAGCAAAAATCAGTAGTTGTGAAACCCCTAATATATATATATATATATATATATATATATATATATATATATATATATATATATATATACAGTGAGGAAAATAAGTATTTGAACACCCTGCTATTTTGCAAGTTCTCCCACTTAGAAATCATGGAGGGGTCTGAAATTGTCATCGTAGGTGCATGTCCACTGTGAGAGACATAATCTAAAAAAAAAAATCCAGAAATCACAATGTATGATTTTTTAACTATTTATTTGTATGATACAGCTGCAAATAAGTATTTGAACACCTGAGAAAATCAATGTTAATATTTGGTACAGTAGCCTTTGTTTGCAATTACAGAGGTCAAACGTTTCCTGTAGTTTTTTGATGGTACTCATCATTCTTCTTCCTCCAAACACGTTTAGTGGAATTATGACCAAAAAGTTCTATTTTGGTCTCATCTGACCACATGACTTTCTCCCATGACTCCTCTAGATCATCCAAATGGTCATTGGCAAACTTAAGACGGGCCTTGACATGTGCTGGTTTAAGCAGGGGAACCTTCCGTGCCATGCATGATTTCAAACCATGACGTCTTAGTGTATTACCAACAGTAACCTTGGAAACGGTGGTCCCAGCTCTTTTCAGGTCATTGACCAGCTCCTCCCGTGTAGTTCTGGGCTGATTTCTCACCTTTCTTAGGATCATTGAGACCCCACAAGGTGAGATCTTGCATGGAGCCCCAGTCCGAGGGAGATTGACAGTCATGTTTAGCTTGTGTCCATTTCTCCATGTCTCCATTTTCTAATGATTGCTCCAACAGTGGACCTTTTTTCACCAAGCTGCTTGGCAATTTCCCCGTAGCCCTTTCCAGCCTTGTGGAGGTGTACAATTTTGTCTCTAGTGTCTTTGGACAGCTCTTTGGTCTTGGCCATGTTAGTAGTTGGATTCTTACTGATTGTATGGGGTGGACAGGTGTCTTTATGCAGCTAACGACCTCAAACAGGTGCATCTAATTTAGGATAATAAATGGAGTGGAGGTGGACATTTTAAAGGCAGACTAACAGGTCTTTGAGGGTCAGAATTCTAGCTGATAGACAGGTGTTCAAATACTTATTTGCAGCTGTATCATACAAATAAATAGTTAAAAAATCATATATTGTGATTTCTGGATTTTTTTTTTTTAGATTATGTCTCTCACAGTGGACATGCACCTACAATGACAATTTCAGACCCCTCCATGATTTCCAAGTGGGAGAACTTGCAAAATAGCAGGGTGTTCAAATACTTATTTTCCTCACTGTATATATATAACAGACTGGACACCGTCAGGTCTAGAATAATATATATGTGTCAGTAACAAACCAACATAATACACTAATAAACCCAGACACCGTCAGGACTATTAGCATTAGAAAAAATAACCAGCCAAAACGGGTTTTATATATATATATATATGTGTATGTGATTGTGCACAGTAACATTTTAGACAAGACCAGACACCGTCGGGCCTTAATCATACTGAAAGCACCTTCGCCTATAGAGAAGGCACCTCCATATTATAAAACTTCATAAATGTGGAAGGCGAGGACCAGCCTGCCACATCACAAATATCTTGAATGGGAAAGCCAGATGACCAAGCCCATGATGAGGCCATGCATCTAGTCGAATGGGCCTTGACCCACTGAGGTATAAGCCATAGAAATGGCATCCACTATCCATCTAGACAGTCTTTGCTTAGTAACTGGATCACCCTTGGATCGGCCACCAAAGCAGACAAAAAGCTGTTCTGATTGTCTAAAAGACGCAGAACGCTCCAGATAGATTCTCAGCGCTCTGACAGGGCAGAGAAAATTAACCTCCCCATCCTCGGCAGAAGGGGGAAGGGCTAATAATGTAATAACCTGTGCTCTGAATGGCATTGACCATACATAACCATGCCTGGGTTTGAGGATGACCCTGGAGTCATCTGGTCCAAACTCCAAACATGAAGGGCTCACTGAGAGAACCTGCAGATCTCCCACCCGCTTGATAGATGCCAGTGCCAACAGGAGAGCAGTCTTTAGCGAGAGAGGTTTAAGATCCACCGACTGGAGCGGTTCAAAGGGCGGCCCCTTCAGAGCCCCCAGGACCGTAGAGAGGTCCCAAGGAGGCACAGAAGGAGGTCTGGAGGGGTTAATCCTCCTAACACCTTTTAGAAACCGTACCACCAGGTCATTTCTTCCTATTGATTGGCCAGCCACCAGAGCATGATACGCTGCAATAGCTGCCACATATACTTTGAGCGTGGATGGGGAACGGCCAACAGTGCAACAGCTCCTGCAGGAAGGAGAGCACCACAGATATCTCACATGACTCTGGGTCAAAACGATTTTTCGAGCACCAGCTGGAAAAACCCGACCACTTCAAAGCATAAAGGCGCCGAGTAGACGGGGCCCTGGCTTCAGAGATAGTGCTTAAGACCTTCTCAGGAAGGTCCCTGGGTACCCGTTTAGGGGCTATACATGGAGGGCCCATAAGTCGGGTCGAGGATGCCATATTGTCCCGTTGGCCTGAGAGAGGAGGTCTCAGAGCTTTCCTCATTGGAACCGGCCAAGGGACTGTGTCTGATAGCTGAACCAGCTTCGGAAACCACGGCCTGGATTTCCAGAGAGGGGCCACCAGAAGGACTGGGCATCCACTCTCTCTGACCTGTTTGATGACTTGTGGAATCATCGAGGGGGAAAAGCGTAAAGGGGGCGGTTGGGCCAGGAATGGGCCAGGACGTCCCTGCTCTTCGAGAAGAACACTGTGCAGTGGGTGTTGGTTCTCGAGGCAAAAAGGTTGATTTCGGCCTCTCCGAACACACTCCATATCAGACCAACTACAAACCTAACTTGAATTGATGGGTAATACTGGAGGTGTTTCTAAAAATTGTCTGCCTACATTCTGAGGAAGTACACAATTAAATCTGAGTTATTACCAACCTATACAGGTAACAAGTACACAGTACTTTGTTGAGTTGATATTTAACAGTGGTGTTTTTTTCCCTGGTAGTTTCTCTGTAATTGCATACTAATCACCTTAAGTAATTACACACTAAAATACTATAATTTACCATATGCTTACCATGTAAATACTTAGTAGTTAGTTTGTAGTTTCTCTGCATTTACATACTTGTTACCTGTGGTAATTACCAATAACCAACTATAACTTACCATACATTTACCAGGTAAATACCTAGTAATTAGTTTGTAGTTTCTCTGCATTTACATACTTGTTACCTGTGGTAATTACCAATAACCAACTATAACTTACCATATATTTACCAGGTAAATACCTAGTAATTAGAGGACTGTAAAAGGAAGGGTTACCGAGGCGGGAGCTGGATACAGGGGCGTTGAGGAACCTCGTTTTGTCAGAGTCCTTAATCTCAGTAAGATTAAGCCAGAGGTGGCGCTCAAGCACGACCAAGCTCGCCATGTTCCTCCCGATGGCCTGTGCTGTAGCCTTGGTAGCACACAAGGCTAGGTCCGTGGCGCTTCGGAGATCGCGGAAGGCCTCGGGGTCCGGGCCAGCCTCATCCATGGATTGGAGGAGTTTGGCCTGGTAGACTTGCAGCACGGCCATCGTGTGCAGGGCCGAAGCAGCCTGACCGGAAGCGGAATATGCGCATCCAGCGAGGGCTGAAGTGGATCGGCAGGCTTTGTTTGGGTGAACAGCTCTAGCTCACCAGCTAGCAGCTTTTCCGTTGCGCCGTCCACAGAGGAGAGCGTTGTGGAAACTGAAGATCCCACACGTGCTGAATAAGGTGCGCACCACGCCTCGGTCAGCTCCTCGTCTACCTCTGGAAAAAATGGCGCGGGCTTGTGACGAGGGGCCTGCTGGCGCCCCGAGAGAAACCAGCCATCCAGCCGACTTCGAGGAGGTTCCTCGGGCAAGGCCCATTCGAGCTCGAGGTCCACAACGGCCTTTGTCAGGATCCGAAGCATTTCGGCGTCGGAGTTAGTCCCGGTAGCTGACACACTGCTAGCAGACTGGGAAGCCGTGACGGGGTCGAGAGAGCCCGGCCACTCCTCCTCAGACACAGCGATAGAGAGGCTGTCGTCGTGTTCGACGGATCCGCCGAAAGAGATGAGGCCCGCGAACAGGACCGTGATCTCCCGCGAACAGGACCGGTGAAGGTGTTTGCTCTGGAGAAAGTGAAGCACGTGGGGACGTGGCCGGCGTGCGTTCACTAACATCCATGCTCTCAGGCTGCCTTTGGCTGCGGCGTTTCTTCTTCCTCGGCTGAAGTAAGGACAGAAAGGGAAGCACGGGTGAAGCGGCGTCGCCGTCTCGTGAGAGAGCTAGCCGTGTTCGCAGCACGGAGATGGGCATGCTCTCGCAGGCCGCACATCCGCCGGCAGAGTGCATTCTCTGCATGGTCGGCTCCCAGGCATGAAATGCAGCTCGCGTGTCCATCGGCCTCGTGCAGCTTGCCTCCGCACGTGACACAGGATGAACGAGGCATTAGAAATATCACTTTTACACTAGTAAGAAAGAATATAGCGTCGTTGCCGGATAGCCACAGGTGAGACGGCGTCAGGAGAAAACAGCTGAGAAGGCGTAGTCTGCTGAAATGATGCTCGCTCAGGCTGAAGGGCTTGTTCAACGGCGAAGCTCAGTAAAACAGTCAGAGACGTGAAGTTGTCGCTGAAGGAGTAAGATCTACTATAATGGCGAATTCGGGGGACTATTATAGGCTAAGGCCACGTCCCCTTGGAGGGCTCTGACGCCCGCGCCATTGGATGTGCAGTTGCTGCAGCACAGCCTATGAGCAAGCCAGACGCTCAATGTGCTAGCTGTGCAGCTGCAAATGCGTTTTACATATAAGCTTCAGTAAATCGAGGAAAAGGAGTTCCCCACTGCGTATAGCTACGCAATACGAAGTGACCGTTCGAAAGGGAACGTCGTCTCTCAGTTGCTGAATGTCGCGCAACAACGTTGCTAAAGCCCTGTCGCGTCTTACAATTCTACGTTATTACAATGTTGCGAGCATGTAGACGTTGCCATAGAAGAAATGCAACGTGCCACAGACGTTGCCGCAACGTAAATGTGTTTGCTGGGGCCTCGCTCGCACTGATTAGTTTTTCATTTGATTTGCCTGCTATTTAGTCTCATTCGTTTCTGATAAAAAATTAACCTCAAAACATAAAATGCTAAATGGGGGATATCTATAGGTATATCTAGCATTAAAAAATAAATAAAATTCTCTCAGTTGCTGAATGTCGCGCAACAACGTTGCTACAGCCCTATCGCGTCTTACAATTCTACATTGTTACAATGTTGCGAGCACGTAGACAGCGACGTTGCCATAGCAGAAATGCAACGTGCCACAGACGTTGCCACAACGCAAATGTGTTTGCTGGGATTGCTTAAGGTTGTGCCTATGGTGTCTTGACAACCACTGGACTACATGTAGGCTACTTATCACTGCCCTGAAGTGCGAAAATCAGCCTTTTCAATTTAAACTGCCCGTTGGGCTCATGAGTCATGTGTTGACTCATTCTTCATCGGGAAAGGATATGTGAGTATTGCTTTAATTTAACCTACCTCAGCTAAATAAGATACGTAATTATTCAAACACAACCTACAACTTAGTTTTCTAATGTGACTAATATAGCCTCGCTTGCACTGTTTAGTTTTTCATTTGATTTGTCTGCTTTTAGTCTCATTCGTTTCTTTGCTCCTCTGGATTTGTTGATGTTTCCTGGACGACCTTTGTCGCCCGGCTTTCGACTACTGTCTGCCATGTACAGAACCCGGTTTTGTTCATTAAATGTCCTTGATCTTTGCCTTTTATGTTTTATTTATTATACTTAAAAGAAATTTGTATATTCGTTTATTTAGTTTTTTTCTTTGACTTTTGGAAGTGCAATTTGATTACCATATATGATAGACATAGATATCCCCCATTTAGCATTTTATGTTTTGAGGTTAATTTTTAATTAGTCAGATATTAGATAATTATATTATAATTATAATTATTACTTTTTAAATATTGTTTATCCTTATTATTATTTAATGGGGCTATCAGTAAATTAGCCTAATTATAGTCAACACCTGCAAGTGTAAACTTTAAAGAGTAAAAATTACAGAAGGTTACGTTAATTCAGCTTTATTAAAATAGCATCAAATTGCACTTCAAAAAGTCATACATTTGTGGAAAAAGAAAAAAAAGCGAAATAAACGAATATACAAATGTATTTTAAGTATAATAAATAAAACGTAAAAAGCAAAGATCAGAACATTTAATGAATAAAATCGGGTTCTGTACATGGCAGACAGGGGATCGTAGTCAAAAAAAGCACGTTGATAAAGGTCGGTAACCAGAATTAGTCCAGGAAACATCAACAAATCCAAAGGGAGCAAAGAAACGAATGAGACTAAATAGCAGACAAATCAAATGAAAAACGAATCAGTGCGAGCGAGGCTACATTATTCACATTAGAAAATGGAGTTGATTGTGTTTGAATAATTACGTATCTTATTTAGCTGAGGTAAATTGAACGCAATACTCACGTATCCTTGCTTGATGAAGAATGAGACAACACACAATGAGCCCAACGGGCGGTTGAAATTTAAAAGGCTGATTTTCGCGCTTCAGGGCAGTGACGAGTACATATGTAGTCCAGTGGTTGTCCAGACACCCTAGGCACAACCTTAAGCAATGGCCCTGAACGGTGGTTTAATGTCAACATTGTGTCAACGCTGTAACAACCTTCACCACACAACGTAGTTAGCAACCTTTTGGCCATGTTGTTAAAACGTTGTTAGAAGGTTGGGTATGTTGTGCCAACGTTCTGTGTTTGCTGGGTAAGCATGTCCCCAACTCTTTTACATCTCGATAACATGTACAAATACGGGGGCACATATAGATAAAAACATCATGAATGTTTTTTTTTTCTTTTTCTTTTTTTAATACACTTATACTGCAGGTCACATCTGTTGTCCATCTATTACACCCCTTAGTGTCTGTGAAAGAATGTCTTGGACAAACCCAGGGACAAAGACATCAAATATTTACAAAGAGCGACATTAAAAATGTATCAGCTTAAACAACCAAATGTCTCTCTTGTATTCTTCAGTGTGAAATCCTCACAAGAACATTTTCTCAGATTTACGATGTGGACAATATTTTCTGTTTTCTCTCCTGTCTCATCCCTTCACAGAAATCAGCACTAATTTATGCCAAACTCTGTCAGAATCCTATGAAATACTTCTGCAATATGGTACGACTTCAACAATAACAGATACCAAATATAATCAACAATTGTTGGAAAGGGAGGAACGTTTCTAGCTAAATGAAAATATATTTAATATAACGGCAATCACAAAAATACTATTCAGCATTGTGAACATAATTCCTTACAGGTTCAGCATCCACATTTCCTAAATTAATTAGGCAACAATGGAGCTGTATGTGAAGGAGTGAAGTTTGTAACATTTGAAATGCAAATAGGCTACTGGCCTCTCTCAGGCTTCTACAGAAGTTCTGAATGAAGACCCTAATTAAAGCCCGAGGGACACATGGCAACACCAACTCTCTCTCTGTGACACGTCATGCTCGAGAGTTATGAATAAATTACCATGAGAAGATGAAAAAACTTTTTGTTTCTCAAAAGTTGAATCTGCACTTGTTGTTTGGGGCCAGATAAGAAAAAGACTACAGTCTTTTGATGTAGGAGGGACACTTTTTTGAGAATTGGATAAGATCTAATGTGTTTGATTTCCATTCTAATTTGGATTTTTTGGTGGTTTGCGATGACCTAATGATGTTTAACACTCAGATCTCTGGTATACAATATTAATGCTGACTGAGCGTTAATAGGCACAATAATGGACAAAACGAGCCACACCTTCACGCACATCATATGTTCACTCTTCAAACCAAACTCTCATCCATTTCCTCTTGTCCACTCTTGTTAAGTGATGTTTAAATGGTGAGAAAGACGGTTGAGAGGTCCACAGCATGAATGTGAGAGCTGATGTCTTAGAAGCCAGTAGTATTAATAAGCCTTTTTCTACAGACATCAAGACTCCGAGAAGACTGTCAGTCAGCCTCCTACACACTAATATTCCAATATTCACCACAGAAATAACCATTATTAATGTTTCAAACTTTTCAGAGCATCACCCTGTGAAGTCTTTTCTCTTGTGGGCTCATTTTATAGCTGCCCTGAGATGAAGTTTCAATAGAGGAACAGTAAAAAGAGGGTCTAAATATTTTAAGTTGATGCAAGTTAAAGTTAAACTTTTATCTTTCGCTGTGTCGTTCTTTCGTCTTTATTTCTCTTTCTATCATTCACTCTTCTCTTTGTGTGCATGGCAGCGGTATCTTAGATGTCTTTGTTTAGGGTCCAAAGTCAGTCTTTGAGAAAATATGAAAGAATGTGGGCGATACTGTCTGCGGAATAATATTAATATTAAAAAAAAACTCCAGACATTATGGACAAAACTATGGCAAGTACTATAGAGAAACATTCAATATTTCAGACATCCATCCATTGTCATCTACCCATGTTTATTTCTTTCTTCCATTCATCCATCCATCATTTATATACTGAACAAAATTATAAACGCAACACTTTTGTTTTTGCCCCCATTTTTCATGAGCTGAACTCAAAGATCTAAGACTTTTTCTATGTACACAAAAGGCCTATTTCTCTCAAATATTGTTCACAAATCTGTCTAAATCTGTGTTAGTGAGCACTTCTCCTTTGCCGAGATAATCCATCCACCTCACAGGTGTAGCATATCAAGATGCTGATTAGACAGCATGATTATTGCACAGGTGTGCCTTAGGCTGGCCACATTAAAAGGCCACTCTAAAATATGAAGTTTTATCACACAGCACAATGCCACAGATGTCGCAAGTTTTGAGGGAGCGTGCAATTGGCATGCTGACTGCAGGAATGTCCACCAGAGCTGTTGCCCGTGAATTGAGTGTGCATTTCTCTACCATAAGCCGTCTCCAAAGGCGTTTCATAGAATTTGGCAGTACATCCAACAAGCCTCACAACCTCAGACCATGCGTAACCACACCAGCCCAGGACCTCCACATCCAGCATCTTCACCTCCAAGATCATCTGAGACCAGCCACCTGAACAGCTGCTGCAACAATTGGTTTGCATAACCAAAGAATTTCTGCTCAAACTTTCAGAAACCATCTCAGGGAAGCTCGTCGACATGCTCGTCGTCCTCATCGGGGTCTCGACCTGACTACAGTTCGTCGTCGTAACCGACTTGAGTGGGCAAATGCTCACATTCGATGGTGTCTGGCACTTTGGAGAGGTGTTCTCTTCACAGATGAATCTGCCTTCGCAGGCATTTGTTATGGACAACGAACACAGGTGCATTTTATTGATGGTATTTTAATGCACAGAAATACCGTGACAAGATCATGAGGCCCATTGTTGTGCCATACATCCACGACTATCACCTCATGTTGCAGCATGGTAATGCACGGCCCCATGTTGCAAGGATCTGTACACAATTCCTGGAAGCTGAAAACATCCCAGTTCTTGCATGGCCAGCATACTCACCGGACATGTCACCCATTGGGCATGTATGGGATGCTCTGGATTGGCGTATACGACAGCATGTTCCAGGTCCTGCCAATATCCAGCAACTTCACACAGCCATTAATGAGGAGTGGACCAACATTCCACAGGCCACAATCAACAACCTGATCAACTCTATGTGAAGGAGATGTGTTGCACTGCGTGAGGCAAATGGTGGCCACACCAGATACTGACTGGTTTTCGGACCAGATATAGGGAGACATATAAAATGTGCAAGGCTGGTGGTAGTCCAGGACAGGTTTGAGAACCACTGTTTTAGATGATTGTACAGTATAAAGAATACATTCAATTGTCTATATGTGTAGTGGAGATCAAGGCTAGCTGTCTCAGTACTTAGGTCTTGTATGTTGGTTTAAAACACAGAAAATATATGTTGTTCTCACTAAGGAAATTGGAAATCATCTGATTTTAATGAGAAAACATTATCTAACGAGTTAGCGTTTTTTATATACAAAGTCTCCCTGTCCATTCTTACAACGCAAACGTCCTAAACATGTAAATGGTTATTTGTTTAAAGGTCGGGAATTTCCTGCTTATTAAAAGTTACGTTCATCTTCATTACAGTAGTGAATATCATAATACCAGATCAGCTGACGGATGAAACACCTCAGCATTTGTATAACAAATTTAAAAATTATTCTTCTGAAATCTGAAAATACAGATTTATGCTTTGGAAGGCGTGCATACAACTTAATTAGTGTAGTTATGTAATTGTGTTGTGTTATATAATTATGTTTTTATTCATACATTCAATAACTGTAAATGATTCAACAGTTTTTTCGTTAACATCATGTATTTCGAAGCAGTGAAGATAAGGACAAAAACATTATAATATAACACTTAAGTCATATGCAAACTGTCATGCTAGTAAAAAGCCATAGAATTTGAGTTGACCTATGGCTGGTTTCCAAGATCTCCAAGAGTCTGAAGTGGATGTTGGTTTAAAAAAAAAGACATCAAATAAATAATTCAAATAATGCAATAAGCCCCACAAAGCTGTGTTTTACAGTGAATTTAGAACAAGGGGCATCCATGTCGTGCCTAAAACCCCCTTAGCTGTTCTAAATTCACTGTAAAACACGGCTTCAAGGGGCTTATTGCTTTTATAAAACGGTTACTCCATAAATATATTCATTTTAGTATGTATTTTATTCATAAAATAAACACCAGCAACAAAAACGTTATTTAACACTTGTATTCCTCCGCCAAGCAATGTAGTTCCTAAGAGGTTGCCAAGCAACACATGCAGCAACAAAGAATCACAAATGGCAGTTGCGCAGTAATGCCAATGTAATGCGGTCACAGGTGTATGTTTGTTGAGTAATTTACAACGGCTTTAAACGCGGCTCAACCAATCAGAATCAAGGACCGGAACTATCCGTTTCATAATAATAAATAAGTTTCAAAACTTAGAAATGAAGCTGACTGCATATTGATTTAAAGACATGAAGCTTTATTTCCAAGCATTTTACTGTCACTCTGAGCAAGATGATGCATGGTAAACCTTTTTAATATAATAGGGGATTGTATGTGTTAAATGTATTAAAAGAGTAGTTCACTTTAAAATGAAAATGACCCCATGATTTACTCACCCTCAAGCCATTCTAGGTGTATATGACTTTCTTCTTTCAGACGAATACAATCGAAGTTATATTAATAAACAACCTGACGCTTCCGAGCTTTATAATGGCAGTGGATTGCAACCATCAGTATGAAGCTCAAAAAAGTGCATTCATCTATCAGAAACGAACTCCACACGGCTCTGGGGGGTTAATAAAGGCCTTTAAAGGATAAAGGGAAAATATTCATATTTAACACATTACAAAGTAAAATTCTAGCTTCCAGCCGAACGGCCATATGCAGTCTACTTGCGCCTAAAGCACAACTTACGCAATTTATGATGTCGGAAGTAGCGTAGTGCGTCATAGCGTAGCGTAAATATCAGCAGTGTGTTGCATTACTCGCATAAGTTGCGCTTTAGCCTTAAGTCGAATCCGTATGTTCGTTTGGCCGGAAGCTAGTTATTTTACTTTATAAAGTTTTAAATATGAATATTTTTCTTACACAAACTCTTTGCTTTGCTTACGTAATCTGTCATAACCCGGCTCACAGGCCGTGACAAATGCAAGGAGGACACGGAAGATTGCCAAACATAAACATATTTATTATAACAACTTAAACAATAAACTAACAATTAACAATATAGAGTGTGTTAGTCAGTAACATCAGTGGTGTAAAATGTGGATGAGTGGCTAGAGTAGCGTTTTGGTGTTGAGAAGCGATAACAAAACGAAATAAAACAAAGCAAAAGTATGGTGCTGCTAGCAGGAGTGGAACCGAAGCAGAGAGAGCGCGAAATCCAAAGAGCTGGAGTATTTATCCTTCCCACAGCGTCTAGCACAGGTGTTCCCAATCTGGCTCTAACACAGGTGCTGCCCATCTGAATTACGGGCACTGACCTTCAGGGACAAAAGGAAACTGTAAACTGCCAAACACCACACAGTTAAACACACATAACCACAATCAGAAAGAGCTTTATTTGTAAAAACAATAATTTTCTCTGCCATACAATACCTATTGTAAAAATTAATTGCATGCCATTTAGCAACACAAGTCATGCAGCTTTTATTAATATGATATTGTAATATTGATTTACAGTAGCTTACTGCAATGTAACAAGTGTCTCATACAAGCATGCGAGCAAATGCACAGAGTAACGTTATAACATAACATTCAACACACTCAAATCAAATGTATTTTTAGTGTGAACAGTGCTGCGTTACCTCACAATTTTGATTAGTCAAAAAGTTACCTGTATGAGTAGTATTTCAGCAATTCTATTTCATTTGAATGAAATAAACTAATGTGATTTTAAGTGATCAAACTTAACTGTAACGTTTAAGTTAAGGGAGCAAGGAGGCGGGAACTGGCAAACTTTAAATGTAACTTTAATTATAAAATAAACATAAACAACAACACGAAAGGAGTGTTAGTGGCCGACTGCGGCATATAAGCATAATAAAGGTTCCGGAGCTCCTCCATAGGACTCGAGACAGGTGTGTCGCTCAGGTGTCTCTCATTAGCATTTGCTCCACTGGCCTCGATCCGGTCTCATGGTGCTCGGCTCTCGGCCAGCTTCATACTGCAGTAACAATAATAAAACTTTAATACATTAGCTCATCCATGAACATGATTTCTCCCCGAGTCCCGTCGGATTGCTTTCCATCAGCTGTGAAGGTAGGAATCTGAAAAGTGCATGAACATAGGAACAAAATACTGAACCTGAGCATTATTATGTTTTTTTTTATTATTATTATTATAATTTATTATGAGCAATAGCAGTGGAAATGTTTCATAGTTTAATCTTTTTTTTTTTTCGTCTATTAAAAAGTTTGTCTATTAAAAATCAACCAAAAACGGAGAAATATTCACAGGAGTATACAGTGTGACAACTAATATTCCCCAGTCATATTATGTCTCAGTGATTATCATGAACAGCAGCAGACTACTGTATATCTCAGTACCAAGCAAATGCGGTCTTTGTTTGTATTTTTCCAAGTCTTACGAACATAACAACGGAGTGTTCTTACATCTGTTACTAATACTATGAAATGTCACCATGTAGCCTACTAATGAATGACATGTTCATTCATGTCTTCCTATTTCCTGTGTGTTTAATGATTAATCAGTTAACCAACCCTCTGTGTATTACAGGTGATTAATGACTAACAGCTATTGCAAATGTTGACTTTACCTGATAGGATTGAGTTTTTACACCAGCGTGAAAACAACATCTTCAACCTACGATCAATACTGTTCTATGACAGAAGCTCCGGCAGTTAAGTTCACCTATTGAGCCAATCAGAATTCACTTGTGCTCCGAATCCGATAACCAAATGTGAGTCAATCCGTGACTGCTTATTGATTATTCCATTTCTACATTTGCTTTTCTTATCATTAATCTAATTTGTTGATATAGAAAGTGCGGACAGGAAGATGGTGGTGATGGAAAAGAGGATATTTCACAAAAAAATGCTAAAAACTCACAAAGATTAAGGGAATTTCAGATGCTCCAGGCATGGCTTAATTAAATATGTGTGGTGAGGGTACAGGTGCACATTAAGAAGGCAAGAGACAAGCCATCTGCTGTTACTCAAGACCATGCCAGGGATGAAATATTCATAAGCACACAAACACACACACATACAAACACTCATGCACTTTAATATGGGTAGACAGTCTCACATCCACTTACACACTTAAACACAGTGTATATATTGCACACAATCACGGTTGACTTTACAAAGCCTCAAACCAATTGGTGTCTTGGGCAAAGTGTTTTTGACTTGTTTATATGCACTTTAACATAAGTCCCTGCTGTGGCCAGAGATTTATCTCATTTACATTTTAGTCAACAACCAAGAATCTGCCTCATAGCCTCTTTCAATTACACTCCAGTTGTGACATCAATAAGTTGAACCCCTCATTCACAGGTGACTGAACCTGAAGCTACACCTGAAACGAATTCAGAGGGAAAACCTTGATGTCCTATGTGTGCTAGATTCCTTTTGGAATTTATATTGATTTAGAACTAATCCTAAGTATCCTAATGGGATTTTTTCAACATAAGACAAAACAAAAAATAAATATTTTAGAAGTTGAATACGTAATTTAGAACATTAAAATGAATTTCAAGAAATTCTTTAAGGATTCTCCTACAGCTCCTATGGATAGTTTACTGTCCAGTAGCAAACCATTATTCCAATATAATAAGTATATTCTGATGAAAATCACACAATATCAAATAGAACAAAATAATTCTGAAGCAATTTAATGTCTTCAGTTTAATATGACTTAGGATTCTCATATTTGTTACCATTAAAATCCTTTAGAATTGGTCCCAAATTCTGATAAAAACCTTAAACACATTACTAGTCATTTTTTGACAAGGGGTTGACCCAATAAAAGCAGTAATGAAATGTCCAGAGGACATCATGCAGACTGATCTCATGAAATGTGTCTCCGCATGCATTGTATTTATCGTGCAATTTATACAGAAAATTAGTTTTTACGTGCATATGATACGCAGTCTTCACGTGCATATGATACGCACTTTATGGCATGTAATACGCACGTACCCCACACCATTAATCCTACTCAAGCGTATAAAACGCACGTACCCCACATCACTAATCCTACCCAAGCGTATAATATGCATGTACCCCACACTACTAATCCTACCCAAGGGGTTTACAGTGTGTATCATATGCACAAAAAAAACTACTTTTCGCGTATAAATTGCACGATAAATACAATGCGTGCTATAGAGATGCATTTCATGAGATCGGGTTGCATCATGACATGTAATGTGCCTTTTGTCAAACTGATTACATAATCAACCTCTAGATACAGTAAATACAACTCCCCAAGGGATGACACTTCCCAATCAACTTCTGTACCAACCACAAACTTCCACCCCGATGAACCTCAGAGACATCGCACTCTGAGAGCACCATTAGAGGTTCTATACAAGAAGATCCTGGTCAATATGCTGCTTGAGAAAAGTACCTTGTGTATTTAGAAAACCAGCTGTTAAGGATTTTACTACATTATAGAGTGCATTTAAAACTATGAAATATTTTAACTCTAATACAAATTCAATTCTATTATTATTATTATTATTATTTTTCATGTAATTTGCATTTACTAGTGTGAAGTTTTGCCTTGTGTTCATTAAGCTTATTTGATTGATTGATTGATTGTGTGATTGAATGTGCGATATGAGATGCATTAAAAAGAGATGGGGGGCAACAGTGCAGGACCTCTTCAGGCCCTCCACACAACACACCTTAATTCTTAAATAGGAATGTAACTGTTGGCCATCTAGCATGAGGAGCATTAAAAAAAGTGAGGTGTACAGAGTAGAGCCGGGCCCAGCAGTTGCAGTGGAGGAGGGGGTCCGTGGAGGAGGGGGTAGGGAAATGGGTGGTGCTTGAGGTGGTTCTGAATAAGTTCTACCCCCTGCGCCCCCACCTCTTTTAATGCACCTAGACTTCATTCAGACCCTAGAAGACATAACACAGGGATAGTGGGGTGTGTAGAAGAGCTGGCCTGTCAGTAGGATAACAACTGACGGTGGGGGCAGGGGAGGGGAGGGGAGGGAGGGGGGGGGGTGGGAGGGGGGGAGGGCAGAAGTGGAGAGGGGTTTTGGCACCGAGTACCTCTGGATTAAGTCCCCATTCCCATCCCCCCCCCCCACACGTCCGAAGCCCCACTCCCCCTACCTCCTAGGATTAATATGCTCCTCAGCCCTGGTGAGGGCTGGAGCAGTCAGAGGAAAGATCCGTTGAGCCTGACCCAACCCAACTCATCCCCTCATATAACTAGGGCACAATACTTTAATTACAACAATTCATACTATACCAATCCTGCTGATTTCAACACTCAAACACAAAACACTCAATCTTACACAAACTTACACGCACGGTAATGTGTATTCTAACACACACACACACACACACACGCATACAAACTCACACACACACACACACACACACATAGCCTTCCTTCTTCATCTTCATGGTAATCTATCCCAAAAAATCTCTCTCTCTTTTTATTTATTTTTAAATTATTTTTTTATTATTATTTTTTTTAAATTATTATTATTATTATTATTTTTTTTTTTTTTTTTTTTTGTCTTGTCAGTTACTGTTTTTATTTGTTTCATGTTGAATGTGTGATACATGCTCTCTATATATACTTTTTTATAATATCAAATAATCATTGTATACTGTACGTTTTATGTCCTTTACACTTTGTTTGGGTTTTGTATCGTGTGAGGTTTTGACAATATTTGTATAACACTTTTTGAAAATTATTAATAAAAAAAAAAAAAAATTAAGCTTATTTGATTATATACTGTAGTATGCACGTTATGCTGAGCAGTATTTACTGAACTGTTTTGTAACAAGTCAACACATGTCTTTTTGTGACAGGCTCAATACCATAATAAGAAATATCATAGGAAGTTAGAATGAACAGACATGTGTCTGGGGGGATTTGAAAGATAGATTTCGAATGTGACCCATACCAACAACCATTTCAGCTCCCGAGTGGGTGATGCGCACAGTAATGCAGGGTTACAGATTGCAATTCGCAATAAAACCCCCGCATTTCAACGGCGTTCTCTTTTCTCACACGGAAGAGAACGCCTCACACATTCTGAAAGAGGAAATATCATCTCTCCTAAACAAGGGAGCAATTCAGGTGGTGCCCCCCAATCTGATGAACCAGGGTTTTTATTCCCGTTATTTTCTGGTCCCGAAAAAAGGCGGCTCTCTCCGTCCTATCTTGGACCTTCGAGTGTTGAACAAACATTTGAGGAAATACAATTTCAGAATGCTAACACAAGGCGCACTCGCCCGTGCCGTAAAACAAAACGACTGGTTCGCATCAGTCGATCTGAAAGATGCTTTCTTTCACATAAGCATCTATCCTCCACACAGAAAGTTTGTTCGTTTCGCCTACCAGGGCATATGTTACGAATTCACAGTTCTTCCGTTTGGGCTCAGTTTAAGTCCCCGGTCCTTCTGTCTGTGTGCGGAGGCGGGCTTAGCACCACTGAGAATATCAGGTCTGAGAATCCTGACTTACATAGACGATTGGCTCATCATAGCCGAATCAAAGGAGAAGGTGTTGCAGGACACCGGCCGTCTGTTCGCACACATCACATCACTCGGGTTCCAAGTGAATGTGAGCAAGAGCAATTTTACGCCCAGTCAGAATGTCATTTTCCTGGGCTTGGAGTTGAACTCAGTCTCCATGCAAGCGCGTCTCTCTCAAGAGCACGTTCGCTCTCTGATGAACTGTCTGTCGCAGTTCAGGGAAGGGGCGAAAGTGCAATATCGCACATGTCTCAGACTGCAGGGTCTCATGGCTTCTTCCACCCAAGTTGTGCCATTGGGACTCCTGAGGATGAGAGCGTTCATGAAATGGGTTTTGTCACTACATTTCAGCCCGATTCGCGACCTTTGCCGCTCGGTAACAGTGACACGCGCCTGCTTGGCAGCCTTGCGCCACTGGGAGAGCAAAGACTTTTATGCACGGGGAACCCCTCTGGGGGCGGTTACGATGCAGAAAGTTGTGACGACAGATGCATCCTTAACAGGCTGGGGTGCCACCCAGGAGGGCAGAACGGTGAACGGTCTGTGGCCAAACAGACTACGTTCAGCGCACATAAACTATTTAGAGCTTTTAACCATTTGGAAAGCTCTGAATCATTTTCTGCCTCGCCTGCAGGGACATCACGTTCTAGTATGGTGCGACAATACCACGGCTGTGGCTTATATCAACCGTATATATAGCTGCTTATATCAAAGCAGCTTCACAGTATTAAATTAAAATAATACAACAAGGTTTGTTTCTAGTGGAATTTATTGATTGATAAAATTAAATTAAATATTCCCAAAATATCCCCAACTGAGCAAGCCAAAGGCAACAGTGGCAAGGAACCGAAAAAACTCCATCAGGTGACCTAATGGTGACCTGAAACTCCATCAGGTGACCTAATGGAGAAAAAAAAAAAACCTTGGGAGAACCCAGGTTCAGTCGGGGGCCAGTTCTCCTCTGGCGTTTATGAACTAGAGGCCGGATTGTAGTTTGAACTGTAAGATTAAAAATATTATATGAATGCCTGGCTGAAGAGATGCGTCTTTAATCTAGTTTTAAACTGGGAGAGCGAGTCTGAGCAACGAACAGTATCAGGAAGGCTATTCCAGAGTTTTGGAGCTAAATGTGAAAATGCTCTCCCTCCTTTGGTGGATCTGGATATCCTAGGTCTGACCAAAAGCCTAGAATTTAGTGATCTTAAAGAGCGCGATGGATTATAAGTGATAGAAGATCCGTTAAATAGACTGGGGCTAAGCCGTTTAGGACTTTATAAGTCAGTAGCAATACCTTGTAATTAATACGGAACTTTATAGGTAACCAATGTAGTGATGATAAAATCGGTGTTATATGATCATATTTTCTTGATCTAGTAAGAACTCTAGCGGCTGCATTTTGGACTAGCTTGTTTATTGAGGATGCAGGACAACCAGCTAATAAAGCATTACAGTAATCTAGTCTTGAGGTCATGAATGCATGAACTAACTTTTCTGCATCAGAAACTGATAGCATATTACGTAGCTTAGCAATGTTTCTAAGGTGGAAAAAGGCTGTTTTTGTAACATATGAAATATGATTTTCAAAAGACAGAGGATAAAGTAACAGGACATCCTACTATGTTAAAGTTGTATTGTGAGAGGTTTTGTGGGCGTTTTTTTGAACCGATAAGTAGTACCTCTGTCTTGTCTGGATTTAATAAAAGAAAATTACGTGTCATCCAATCTTTTATATCTTTAACACACTCTGTCAATTTGGATAATTTAGCGTTTTCATCCGGCCGTGATGAAATATATATTTGAGTGTCATCAGCATAACAATGGAAACTAATTCCATGTTTCCTTATAATATTTCCAAGTGGCATCATATATATTGAGAATAACAGAGGGCCTAACACAGATCCCTGCGGCACTCCATAGTTTACTGAAGTTATAATCGATTTTTCTCCATTTAAATAGACAAAATGGTAGCGGTCAGATAAGTATGATCTGAACCAGTTTAATGCTTGTCCTTGAACACCAGTATAATTTTGTAGTCGATCTAAGAGTATTGTGTGATCTATAGTATCGAACGCAGCACTAAGATCAAGTAAAACTAGTATTGAGATACAGCCTTGGTCAGAAGCTAAAAGTAAATCATTTGTGATTTTAACGAGCGCAGTTTCAGTGCTATGGTGCGGCCTGAATCCAGACTGAAACTTTTCATAGATGTAATTTTCTTGCAAGAAAGAGCCCAGTTGAGCGGACACCACTTTTTCGAATATTTTAGACATAAATGGAAGATTTGAAATGGGTCTATAATTTGCTAGGTTATTATGATCTAATTGTGGTTTCTTAATGAGTGGTTTTATAACTGCCAATTTAAATGTTCTTGGAACATGACCTCAAGTTAAAGATGAGTTAATAATATTGAGGAGAGGCTCTTCCACTATAGGTAACACTTCTTTCAGTAGTTTAGTTGGTATAGGATCTAATAAACATGTTGTTGTTTTAGATGAAGTGATAAGTTTATTTAACTCTTTTTGTTCTATAGTTGTAAAGCACTGTAATTGTTATTGCGGGGTGATAATTGAGGCTGAATTATAAGGCGCGATTGAAGATTGAACGTTTACAATTGTGGTTCTGATGCTTTCTATTTTCTCAGTGAAGAAGTTCATGAAATCATTACTACTAAACTGTAACGAGATATTTTGTTCAGGTGACGTCTGTTTATTTGTTAGTCTAGCCACGGTGTTAAATAAAAACCTTGTATTATTTTGGTTATTTTCTATTAGTTTGCGGAGGTGCTCAGCCCTGGCCACTTTTAGGGCCTTTTTATAACGTGACATACTGTCTTTCCACGCGATTCTAAAGACCTCTAAATTAGTTTGCTTCCATTTACGCTCTAAATTACGGGTTTCTCTCTTTAGAACATGTGTAGTATTGTTGTACCATGGTGATTTAATTTTCTCTTTGACCTTTTTTAATTTAATGGGTGCAACAATATCCAATGTTCTAGAGAGAATGGTGCTCATAGTGCTAGTTAGTTCCTCTAGTTCATCTGTTTGTTTGGGTTCAGGCAGCAGCTGAGACAGATCAGATAAGCAATTTGAGAAATTATCTATGGTGGATGGAAGGATTGTTCTGCCTGGTCGATAACGCGGCGCCGCATGACATATTACAGCAGTACGTAATATGCAAGTTACCATGTAATGGTCAGTGACATCATCACTTTGTGGAATGATATCTATATCGGTTGGATCGGTTCCATATGATATAATTAAATCGAGTGTATGATTTAGACAATGAGTGGGACCAGTGACGTTTTGCTTGACCCCAAAGGAATTTAATAATTCTGTAAATGCAGCCTGTAAATTCATCATTTGAATTATCTCCAACAATTAATGCTTTATCGACGTTGACCAATAGATCTGAGAGAAAATCTGCAAACTCTTTTAGGAAATCAGCGTAAGGCCCTGGCGGTCTATATACGGTAGCCAAAGCTAGAGATAATAGGGATTTTTTTTTCTTACATCTGAGAGCGTAACATTTAGTACAAGTACTTCAAACGAATTAAACTTGTCACCTGTTTTCAGGGTAACATTAAGAATATCTCTATAGATTGTTGCAACACCGCCGCCATGACCAATCAGACGGGGCTCATGCTTATAACAGTATCCTGATGGAGTAGACTCATTTAGACCGAAATAATCATTTGGTTTAAGCCAGGTTTCAGTAAGGCAAAGTACATCGATGCTATTATCTGTGACTATTTCATTTACAATAACTGCCTTAGGTGTGAGTAATCTAATGTTTAGAAGACCTAGCTTTAGAAATTGTTTTTGTTCACTAATAGCAAGATTTTCTAGATACTGCAGTAGATTTATTATTTGATCTCACTAAACGGGGAATTGACACAGTTTCTATGCAATGTTCTACACTAATATTTATATCAATTAAGTTGGTGCAGCAGAGACTGTAATTTGGACTTTTGGTTACTAGTCAAACGGTATTTAACGTCTTGGAGATGTTATCAGACAGAATATCTGCTCCGATTCTACTTGGGTGTAAGCCATCAGCGCGGAAGAGCCTAGGACGCTCCCAAAACAGATTGCAATTATTTACAAAGAGCAGTTTCTGCTCATTGCACCATGACATTAACCATTCATTTAGCGCGAATAATCTACTGAACTTTTCATGCCCTTGTCGGTACGTGGGAAGCAGTCCAGACACAATGATCGTTATTTCAGGCGATGTGCTGCATACCGTCTAGATCAGGCTCCTTGAAGTCTTTCTTCAGAACCTCCGTCTGCCGCAGCCTGATATCGTTCACTCCCGCGTGCAACACGACGGCTCCGACACGCTCGTCTCCGTTCAAGATCTCGGGTACCCGCGCAGCGATGGCGAAAACACGAGCACCAGGAAAGCAGTGACTCTAATCGACACATCGGCGCGTGCTGATTCAAGAGCTAAACGCCGGTCTCTCAGCTCGGCTTTTTTTTTTTTTTTATTTATTTGTTTATTTGAAAAGGGACAATGTACACTAATCAACATTCAGAAAAAATGTAAGAGTACCCGAGTTAGCCACAGGCTAGTTTTCATCGGCAGTCCCCTTGCCAGATGTTATTAGGCATCCTAAAATAAAACTGTTGTAATACAGTAAAATTCATTATACAATAAACAAAAGATAAAAAAAAATTAGACTGTGTAAAATCACAACCAATCGAGTAAACAAGATAAACAAATAAAATCTAAAAATAAATGATAATAGATGATACTGTTATTTTTAGTTGATAGGACCAGCGTCAATGTTGACAGTGTTGATTTTCAATAAGCCATTTCTTAACATTAATCTTAAATGAGTAATAGGATGGAGACTCTCTAATTAATGGTGGTACTGAGTTCCATTGATGTGATGCTGTAAATGAAAAGACAGCCTGACTAAATGCAGTTTTTTTGAATGGTATTGTGCAGTCCCTCCTAGCTGCACCTCTTGTAACTCGGTTTACATTCGATTTAAAATTGATAAGGCCAAATAAAGGCGGAGGAGCTGACCTGTGCATGATCTTATAAACTAAACAGACATTTCTGTATTTTATGAGGTTTTCCCAACTAAGCAATTTATACTTCTTTAAAATATGACAATGATGATAATGAATTGGCTTTTTATCTAGAATTTTAAGTGCTTGTTTATATAATGATTTCAGTGGTTTTAAGGCTGTAGAGTGTGCATTGGACCAACTTATCAAACAGTAAGTGATGTGGGAGAGAACCAATGAGTGGATATATACCTTAGCTGCCTCAGTTGATAAGAGGTTTCTGATATACCTAAAATTAGCCAAACTGAACTTTACTTTATTACAGACCCTCTTTATATGAGTTTTAAAGGCAAGATGTGAGTCTAAATGTAGTCCTAAATACTTGTATTCTGAGACAACTTTTAGTCTGTGTCCTGAAATGGTAATGTCTTGTTCTGTGTCTATGCGAGAGCTTTTGGATAAAAACATACAAACTGTTTTTGAAACATTCAGTTGTAAACAACAGTGATTAAGCCAGGATGTAACCTTCACTAATTCATCTGTTAGCTTAATTGCAACCTCTGCAGCAGTCCTACCATGAGTAAAAATAACTGTATCATCAGCATACATTAAAATATCACAATTTTCACATACAAAGGGTAAATCATTAATATATATACTAAAAAGGGTTGGACCAAGTATGGAGCCCTGCGGCACCCCGGTTGAAAGACATAGGGGGTTAGATTTATAGTTACCAATTTTAACATGTTGAGAGCGGAGTGAGAGATAAGATTTGATAAGATTGACCAACTCTGAAGAAAAATTGAAATTCAATAATTTGTACAATAGGATGTTATGATTAACCGTATCAAATGCTTTTTTTAAGTCAAGGAACACAGCCCCTACTACCCCGCCTGTATCCAGTGATGCCTTAACTTTTTCTATGAAGTAACATGTAGCTGTTTCTGTCGAGTAATTAGCCCTAAATCCAAATTGCATTGGGTGCAATGGAAAGGAGCTATTATTGAAATAATCAATGATTTGTTTGTTAATCAGTTTTTCAAATACTTTCGATACTATAGGTACAACACTGATGGGCCTGTAATTGGAAGTTAGTAGAGGATCACCGCCTTTAAATATAGGGGCCACAACAGCAGGCTTCCATGAATCAGGAAATCTTCCTTGAGCCAGTGAAATATTGATTATGTGTGTTAGTGGAGTAACAATTGAAGAATTAATCTCTTTCAGCATAACTGTATCCATACCATAGACATCCTTTGCCCTTGAGGATTTGATAGATGTAACTACTTTTACAACCTCATCCTCTGATACTGATTTTAGTGTTAATGCTGACTCTCTATTATTGGTTATATGTGCATTATTTTGTTGTACAACAAAACATTGGGCAATAGTATCTACTGACTCAACAAAGTATTGATTGAGGGCCTGTGCCACATCAGTCGGGCTCTCCAAGATTGTGTCATTAGTTTTTAGTACAATTGGCTTAGTTATACTAATGTTTTGACCGGTTAATTTTTGAATCTGACTCCATATGGCTTTTGAGTTTCCATTTGAATTTTCAGCAATTATAATGAAAAAGTCCGCCTTAGCTTTTCTCAATTCTCTAGTCACTGTGTTTCTTAGCCTAACGAAGTTATACCTATCAAGGGACATCTTTGATTTTGTGGCTATTTTTAAAGCGTTGTCCCGCTCCTTCATTAATTTTAGAACTTTCTCGGTCATCCAAGGAAGACTCTGTTTCTTGTTTTTACATTTAATTCTAATTGAAAAATCATGAATTGTAGATTGCAATTTTTCTGTAAAGATTTGACTGGTCATTTCTAAATCATTTACAGGAAGTAGCTCATCCCATTTTATATTTTTTATGGCTGCCTTAAAGTCATCTTGTTTATTTTTCGGGATGCCCAAAAATTCCTTATTGCCAGCGTTCATAACCCGCCTGCAAGTGAGTTTTCTTGATATAAGCACCATATGATGATCTGATAGCCCAGTTATCAAATTAAATGATTTTATGATTCTTTCCGGTCTATTACTAAATATAAGGTCAATTTGGGTACTGGTACTGTTTGTTATTCTTGTTGGACCTTTAACCAATTGAACCAAATTAAAACCATCAAAAATTTGCTTTAGCTTCATTCTTGAGGACTTATCTTCCCAGTTTAAATTGAAGTCACCCATTATGATTATTTCTTTCTTAAAATCAAGTTGACATAATACTGTCTTAAGTTTTTTATAGAAACTAATGTTTGAGGAAGGTGGTCGATAAATGACTACAATGGTGTAGGACATCTGAGGCGAAATAATCATATTCAAGGCAACACATTCTAGATCACTTGGATTTTGCAATTGAATCTCATTGCAATGGATGGTGTTTTTTACATATATCATAACTCCACCCCCTTTAGCATCAGTTCGGTCCCTCCGGTAAATATCATAACCCGGAACTATTAGAGCAGCGGATGGAGAGTTCTTATGAAGCCAAGTTTCCGTTAAACAGAGGAAGTCTAAATTAGACTCTAGTAATATATGATTTATTTGATCACTTTTAGACTTTAAGCTCCGTATGTTTTGGTGGCCGCCTAACATGCCCTTTGGCTTAGCTTTCGGATCCCAAATTATCCTCGAATTGTTCACAGTTGGAAAGACTTTCCACTTCCGGTTCTTACGGATGGCTCTGTTAACTTCCCCACACCTGTTCCTCTTGTACACATGATTGTCCGATGAATCCCCGCGGTGCCCGTCACTCGACTGGACATCAAATGTACTCACGAACGTATAGTCACCGCCGGTTTTGCTCCTGGGAAGGGCTGTAGATGCACTCATCACTGCAAGTCTCCCCGGTGGTGATGGCTTTACCGCCGGTGAGTTAAACGGTGGACAAACCTCCTTCGGAAACCGGACGGCAGCCACGTCATCCGGCGTGCTCAGACGGCCAGAGTTGAAATGCTGGAAGAGAGTAGCGCTGCGTTCAATGTCAACCACGACAGAAGAGGCCTCCTGTGGTGAGGGTGGCTCTCCCCGGGCTTTCCCCGCGGTCAACCGCAGACGCCCGCCAGAACCGCTCTCCCCAGGGTGCGTCAAGCTGTTAGTAGGATGCCGCAGAATATCCTCAGGATCCTCCATGGTGCTCGGGGAGAGTGCACATCGGGGAAAGTAAGTTTGCCGTATAAATTTGGGGCTTAAGTAATCTCTAACAGTAGTAACGTTACTACATACCTGAACTGAGGTAGAGTTGCGTGTAGAAAGGTCAGAGATACTTGCTCCATTTGTGGTCGGACCAGGACACTGATGAATGTCCCCCGACAGAAGCAAACAAATGGCTATTATCACAGCCTGGCTGGTTTGTTGTTTACATGTTGTTTTTATCCTTTTCACCCAAAGGCACATTCACGGCTTGTTTCTCTAAAAGGTCGCGGATCTGCTTCTCTACAGCTTCCAGCTCAGACAGCACCGCGTGCAGCTCGAATGTGTCCTCACCTGCACCAAAAGGTAGACAACATACATCTGATATATTCGCCATTTTAACAGATGGACAGTAAGTTAGCAACGACGCTACCAGTGATGCTATCAATATTAATACTAATTTATGACTGAAGTCTTGGATATAATCCATCTTTTTAGTGGTACGGGTGTAATGTAGACGCATGATAGGCGAGAAAATGTTTGTTTGTAAGTGAGTGTAAAGAAGACGCGCTCAGCCGTGACCCACAGGTGAAAATCGGTGTTGGGTCACAAATCGGCTTGAGACGCGTCTGCTAAACAGTCCGCGTTGTAACTATGAGGTTTGAGCAGCAGTGCTTCTCAGTGAGGAAAAATAGAAAATGTTCGTTGTAAGTGAGTTTAAAGAGAAAAAGCACGGATTATATGGCTGTAAGTGGCAAGTGTTCGAAGGGTGGTGCGATGGGCGCAGTCTCACATCTTATCAGTGCTCGGTGCCTGATATTTTGTGTTTCCTTCAAGACCTCATGGAAAAAGGTCTTTTTCCACCGTTAAGGTCTACCTGGCTGCGATTTCAGCCTGTCATGTGGGTTTTGAGGGCTCTACTGTCGGGCAGCACCCTCTAATCTGCAGATTTATGAAGGGTGCACGCCGCTCTTTGCCAGTCATCAGGAGAACTGTTCCGGAGTGGGACCTCTCCATGGTGCTGGAAGCGCTGTCTCAACATCCTTTTGAGCCTCTGGGGAGTATTTCCCTTAAGCTGCTGTCCTTCAAGACAGCTTTGCTCTTGGCCTTGGCATCTGCTAAACGTGTCAGTGAGCTACATGCACTCTCGGTTCATCCCTCGTGCACTAAGTTCTCCCTCAGTGGAGATAAGGTTTCCCTTAAGCCTAACCCGGCCTTCATGCCAAAGTGCTTCCCTGCGTTCACTTCGGAGGTGTTGGAGCTGTCCGCTTTTCACCCTCCACCTTTTACCTCTCCAGAGGATCAGAGGCTAAATGCTCTGTGTCCAGTCCGTGCTTTACAGGCATATATGACCAGGACCAGCGCTTTCCAGAAGAGCGACCAGCTCTTTGTTTCACAGAGGGAGTCCCATATCGAAGCAACGTCTCTCACATTGGGTTGTGGACGCTATAACTATGGCTTATGAAGCAAAGGGAGTGCAGCCCCCAAGGGGCATCAGAGCTCATTCTACAAGGGGCTTAGCCGCCTCTTGGGCTTTGTTTAGGGGAGTGTCACTGCAGGACATCTGCTCCGCTGCCAGTTGGGCCTCTCCTCATACCTTTGTGCATTACTACCGGCTGGATGTCACCAGAACCTCGGTAGCACATTCGGTTTTAGGGGTGGGGTCTTCTTAGCTCTTCCCTGCAACCCTGT
This sequence comes from Abramis brama, assembly GCF_963993115.1. Taxonomy (NCBI): domain Eukaryota; kingdom Metazoa; phylum Chordata; class Actinopteri; order Cypriniformes; family Leuciscidae; genus Abramis; species Abramis brama. The sequence goes on along the minus strand of NC_139974.1, from coordinate 15,996,985 downwards.
TGGGTAAAACCAATAAGAGTGAATGGGCCGGCTGGCCATGTTCATTCCTGTCACCAAACATTTACTTCCCTTCATGGGTATAGTTTATGTGCCTTGGTGTGTTGGGGTTATTATCATGTATGTGTCTCATGCATGTTTCATGTCCTGCTTGTCTACAGCAGTTAGGTGTGGCGTCACCTTTGCAGGTTCATGATTAAGGGACGTGTCAGGCACCGCCTCCCCGAGGTGACCGTCTTTCTCTGGCTTTCAGAACCTCACTGTGAGTGTATTGGGCAATCGGGGAGCTGTCCATGTCTCTCCTATCGGTGGATCTCGAACACGAGATGATGAAAGAGAACAATAGGTTACTATCGTAACCCCGGTTCTCTGAAACACTGAGTGGAGAGCTTTGCCCCGCTTGCCGCACGAGAAGCGAATATACTTACTGAGGAATAGCAGCGCGCCTAGCCTTATATGCCCGTAGGTAAGGGGGTGGGGCCTCACCTGGCATTGGCTGCACGCTTCTGTCTGTCTAGCCAGACTTGGTGCAATTGGATGCTTCTGCAGAGGTCAGATACGGATGCTCTTCCCATAGGTGGATCTCTCCACTCGATGTTTCAGAAAACCGGGGTTACGATAGTAACCTATTGTTTTTCATGTTGTTTATATGTTAGGGTGACCAAACGTCCTGTTTTCCCAGGACATGTCCTGTTTTCACGTCCTGTCATGGCCGTCCTGGCTGTTTTTTATAAAGTGATTAAAATGTCCTGGTTTTCATTATTTTTCATTGGGCCATTAAGCGTGTACTTTAAATACATGCTTGCCTTTGCACAAAAAAACATATGAAACCGGCTTCGGCTTCGCCCCGTCTTGTTATAATCAGCGCGTTCCTCAATCTGCAGCGGCAAGCGCACGTCAGAATACAGAGAGGCCTGTGTGTGTGTGTTCATCTCAGCCTCATTGGTCTGTCACTGCTCGTCAATGTCAGAATATTTGAAATGACCAATCAAATCAAAGTAGGCGGACTTTACTTTCACAGAATTTTAGCAGCATGTCTCGACGCTTCAGTTTACGGTCAAGTGCGAGATAAGATGTAAGTAGCTAACAGCGTAAAAAAAAAAAAAGCCCAAATGTAAATTCACAGATGATTTACAGAGAAAATTCCCGTGTTTTCGTTTCGGTCGGGATCCGTGTAAAGCAGAATGCATGAACTGCAAAGCTGGCACGTACGTGTCAGTGTCAAATAAAGGTGCTAGCGACCTAGAAGCCCACATAAAGAAAGTATAGGCTACAAGAGAACATCAGGAGGATTGAAATTGTTTTTTTACTGAAATAGTGTAGTAGATTTTTTATTTTAGTAGTAGATTTTTAACCTATGCTATGGCCATGAAAAGAAATAGTATCATGTAAAAGGTGTTAAAAGCTAAACTTTTTTTTTTTAAATAGTATTCTATTGTTGCGGGCCAAACATTGAATGGAAAGGATGTATTACTTTATGTATTAAAGTACAATAACATAGTTGCAAGGTTGTGAATGCATTTGTCAAGTATTTTTTTATGCATTCACCCCCAACCACACCCCCACCCCTTAACCACACCTCCCAAACCACGCCCCCGCCCATCAACCACACCCCCGTCCTGTTTTCTGAAAACTAAAATATGGTCACCCTATTATATGTCTATGTGGTGTTTTTATGCTTTAAGACAAACCATGTGCACATTCATAAGTCAGCACCATTGCTGAATATTTTCTCCGCGAACCAAAGACAGTCTTGAAAACGCGGTTTGAAATCGCTGGTGTTTCTGACGTCACAAACTACCTTGTAATCAATCACGTCAATGTGTGATTGTCAACGAGTGGATCTCTGAACTGGTGTGCATGAGTGGAAGCAGGGCTAATTTACATATTCATAGAACCACATATACTAAATGAGGCAAGAATGTCGAGTTACATTCACGCTAAGGAATGAAGATTCTTTTTTTTTTCAAGGAAAGAAAACATTTAAATATGTAATTTTGGTGATTAAAAGATGAGTTTTAAGTGATAAAATTATTGACTACAGGGGGACTTTAAATAATAGAACTGTTTTTCTCAAGACACTTTCAAAGGAGCTACCAAAGATGAGCATAACCAATGTCTATCGCTTATGCAGATTGATATCTATACGTTTTTTTTTATTTTTTTTTTTTTATTATTAACATTCTGGTATTAAAACAGAATAAAAAAAATAATTAGCTAGGTTAGCTGATTACCTTAAAGTACATGGATATCACCGTCAGTCAGTAGCCTACTGTCGTTAACACTTTTTCCAACAAGCAGATGTAATGTTTTTCTATGTGAAATTAGACATAAAGCCTATTTCATATATGCAAGGTTTCTGAGATGTATGCATCTAAGGTAAAATATGAATATGATTAACTAATTTTTTTACAACTTGTATTGCATTGTCAATTTTATTTTATTTAACAGTCATCATTAAAATATCTTCTTTTCTGCTGAATCTTCAGTGTCACAGCAAATGAAAATAAACAACCCAAGAGTTGTGAATTCACATTTACATGCTTGCTCGTTATAAAATAAAAAGACTGTGTACATCAAATAATGACAAGAAATTGTGTACTCTATTTTACCAACAAATGACTCAAGGAACCAGTGCCCTTTCAGTCGCTCACGTTCGACGTAGTCGACGTGTCGACTGATTGGGATCACGCTTAGGGAGCCTGTCATCATGGCTGAGTCCCGAGGTGGCTGTGGCAGAGCGGCACGCCCCGTGTGTTAACAACACCCGGCCTGCCGCCAAACTCTCAGCCGCGTTCAGTTTCTGCTTAACACCAACTGAGGGGCCACGTATTACGGGCATGCAGTAATGGGGGTCTGGGCGAACCTCCCACTGCATTGGCATCCATTGCCTCGAGTTGTTAGCAGTTCCCTTGCTTGATGCGGCTGCTCAGAAATCCTGCACTGCTCATTACAGCAACCGTTGATCATACGCTTCCCTCGCAACTCGCCTGCCACCTCCTCCTATGGAGTCAGAAGCTTCTGAGGTCTCCACTTTAAGTTCCGGCCTGCTAAATCGTGCCGCCCAGGAGGCCTCACAACAGCCTGTAGCCGAGGAGAGTGGAGACTCCATCCCCAGGTGGTCCAGCTGTTCTGGGATCACTTCGGGGCCGCACAGTTACATCTGTTGCCTCTCCGAACTCATCCCCTTGCCAGTTGTTTACTCCCTGAAACACGGAGATACTGGCATACAGCTGACCCCGGGGCCTACGCAAAATGCGTTAAAATTCCACAGTGAGCCTTCTTGCACAACACTGTGCTAAGTCAGGAAGGAGAAAGAGCAGGTTTTCTTAGTTGCCCCTTAAATGGCCCAACTGGACCTTGTTCCCCTGAACTTATGCTCCTCTCGACAGCCCCTTCCTGACCCATTCCTCTGAGATATCTCAGGGACGGGGAACCATTGGCACCCGAACCAGACCTCTGGGAACTCCCAGGTCTCGATGCTGAGGTTCAGCTATCTACCTCAAAAGAACGTAAATACCATCACTTCTGCGAGAGCTCCCTCTAAAAAGTGAGGCTTGCTTACGACCTGGTGGAACATGTTCGTTGTTGGTGTTCTTCTCACAGAAAGCACTCACTTCTGTGCTTCTTTCCTGCAAGATGGGTCAGAGGGAGGGCTGTCTCCATCCACCTTCAAAATGTATGTTGCCTTTTTTATTAATGCACATCATGATGCAGTGGTTCTAATCCTTAGGGAAGCACGACTTGATCGTCGGGTTCCTGAGGGGAGCAAGGAGACTCAGTCTGCCTTGCCCACCTCTATACCTTCTTGGGACTGGTGCTACTGCACTCGGAGACCTCCCCTTGAGTCACTGTGGCAGCTGAGTTAAAAATCCTGTTTTTAAAAAAACAGTTATCCTGCTTGCTTGCCTCTATCAAGAAGGTATGGGACCTGCATATTTTCGGTCAACGAATTGCAACTCTCACAATATCTGAGGTTCCTACCTCTCCCTTAAGACGGAATCAGGTGGTGAGCCTGCAAGCGCTGCCCCGGAGGAGGCAGACCCATCCCTGGCTTTTCTCTGTTCCTTCCATCTTGCGTTATACCAGACAGAATGCAAAGGCTCAGGACCTCATTCAGCTCTTGTCTGTTACGGAAACCAGCAGAAGGGAAGACTGTTTCCATGCAGAGTTTGGCCCACTGAATAGTGGTTGTCATCATCTTGGTGTGTTTTCCCAAGGTGCACCGTGCCCACCTAGGTAGTGAGCTCCTCCACAGAGAGACTTTAGCTCCTTCCTGGGCGTTGACACAGAGTGCCTCGCTGACAGATCTTTTAGAGCTGCGGGCTGAGCGACACCAGCACATTCCCTAGGAAAATAGCCTATGTGTTGAGCTGGTTGCTTTCCGTGGACTTCCTTCACATGAAGACAGCTTCACTGTTAGCGCGGTTTGTAGTGTCGGCTTGCTGCGCCATTCCCCTCCTATGGACTGGATACGTGTGCCACTGCTCCAGTTGAGTTCCCCTTTAGCCGAACCCTGTTGAGTTCCTCCACACCCCTTTGGCGTTGGATGTGGTGGAGCATCCGATAGTAGGCCTACCACTCGTATGCACTGGTCGGACTTGTGCTAGGCTGGGTCCATATGTTGCAATCCCTACCGCGATCCCATATGTGTATTCTTCCACGGTACGGCTCCCTCCGGTGAGCCTGTGTCTTCCCTTGGCAGAGCATGCTTTGCCATCACTGACTGATTGTGTCTCCCCCCTGTTATCGGCTGAAGCCACCTCAGTGACATTCCATATGTTGTACTGCCCGGTAATTCGCTCAGTCTATATGTGTTATTCTCCACATGTTACCTCCCTACAGGCAGGATGTGGCTTCTGCAGCGTATTCCTTCCAACAAAGGGTTAACGCTTTCCCAGTGGTCCTGTGGAACAGCAGTAAATTTCCTGGCCTAAGCCCTGTCCTATCTCCGCCTCAATATGTGGGAGGATCAGGAGGCTTTTGTCTAGGCACTGGAAGGTGTCAGTACTAGTGGCATTTAGGGATCCCAATCAGTCGACACGTCGACTACTTCGAACGTGAGCGACTAAAAGGGAACGTCTTGGTTAAGTATGTAACCCTCGTTCCCTGAAGGAGGGAACGGAGACGTAGTCCCGTTGCCACTATTGCTGGATCACCGCTGACTCCGGGCTCCACTCGGCTCTTCAGCGAAAAACAAGTGGTGCATACATCCGCTTCCGTGTTTATACCCGTGCTGGGGTGGACCACAAGATGCAATTCACGCACGCCAATGTGCATTGGCTCGTTTTAACAATACTCGAAGATGATCGATTGATCGATTGCTCCTGTCTGCCTTGTTGCTGCTGCTGAGTTGGCTTGCATCTGTAAGCTTCATATATCTTTCTGTTTTGAATCATTATTTACTATCATTCCTTGTTGTTTATACTGCTAAATATAGCTTACTCAACATCACACATTAACCTGACATCGCTAGCTTCAATTTAAACCAATATTGCTAGCACAACACACTAGTAATTCGCTAGCCTGTTAGCGTGCCATCCGTGCACTCTTTATTTATTTTTTCTCGCGCCTTTTACGAGTTCATCAAACCTTAGGTGAGTAGGATCAGTCAACAAACATGGTGAGTCATATCATCTTCTCCTCTTATTGTCACTTGCACTTCATGTAACGTGTCACAGGCCGGCTCATAGCCTGTGGCAAAAATGAGGGAACACAATCAACAGGTATAGGCCAATCAAAGAGGTTGTCTTTATTGTGAATCAAAAACTATTAACTTTAAACAAAGAGAAAGAAATGAGGTGTGAGAATGTCATAATGTAAGGTCAGGTGTATGTAAAGTGCAGGGATGCGCCGGATGAATCTGTGTGTGTGATCATGACTGAGCAGAAACTAAGTAAAACTACAAAGGAACAAACAAAACAGGATCATACCTGTAGGAGCAGAGAGAGAGTTGTAAGTGAGGCAGTTTAACCCTCTAAGGGTTTTTTGGGGTACTTGAGATGTTTTGACATGCCCTGACATTTGTGCTTTTTTCAATTGCTTATACACATATTAATGGCAAAGGTGTAATTACACTCTATTTAGCACAAACAGGGCTACCATAATATGTGAGCAACATGTATTTACATGTTTGTATTTTTGAGAGAATCATGTTTATGCATGGTTATTGAAAAAACTAAAAATTGAAGTTTCTGAAATAAGGCCACGAAACAGATACTAAAAACAGATAAAAAACAGATAAAAAAAAACACATACAATGTGTGTCCACAAGACTTTTGACTAATGGATGTTGTCGCCTAGAGTTTTTGCTTCAAAATGATCTGAAAATCATCCTGCCTAATCATTCACATAAAACAATACATTGATTTAAATTTTATAGGACACTTTTTGTTTGTAAAGGCAATATGCGTGGGGGCGTGAATGATCATGAAAAATGCTCAGATTCACACCTGAGAAGACAATGACCCACATAATGAGCTGCATAATGAGCCTTTCATTCAGGTGTGTCACTGAGCCACAAGAAAGAATGCAAGGACAAAAAAATAATAATAATAATTATATATATATATATATAGAGAGAGAGAGAGAGAGAGAGAGAGAGAGAGAAATTAAGTCTCTCTCTCTCTCTCTCTCTCTCTATATATATATATATATATATATTTTTTTTTTTTTTTTTTTTTTTTTTTTTGTCCTTGCATTCTATATATATATATAAATTGTATTTTTCCACAAATTGTGTATGCTTGCAAATTGTATAATATCCAAGGTAAACATTTCTAGTAATTGTGCAGTTAATTCTCATACTGTATTTACATAAAGTATTGGAATATGTATCCTCTCCCCAAATTTGTCACTAATAAAACACAATAAAAATAATTTAAAGAGAAGGCTTATATTGATCTTTTAAGATTTTGTTTACATCTACCTGGTAAATATAGTTTTTGCTATTTTATTAAAAAGGTTACATTTACAGCAACAATTAAAATTTTAACAATATTTCAAGTGTAATCTTTCTTTGTAAAAACTAAAGTATATATTTTATCATACATTTCAAAGTTAAAGATTCATTAGTTTGAATATAGCCCACATTGGAACAAACACTATAATAACATTTTAGTTGATGACTTTATTTTTGACAAAACATACTATATATATTTAACATATGCAGCAGAAATTGAAGAACAAAAGCTTATTTGATGTGGCAGTAGTCTATTTTACAGCAAAAACTTTATAATCTATCCAAAACTAGTCAACGAAATGTTGTCTTTCATATTTCTTATGGCCTATATTAGGGCATATAAATGTTAATTTGCAGTTTAATACGTTGCTTATACAAAGACATTTTATTTCAACATATTTCAGTCGATTTTTACTCATCTCAGTATAGCAATATAGTTTGGTAAAAGCTGTTCATTCACACACAGAAATGCCATTCATATTTAAACAGTCTTTTTACGAGCTATAGTAAACAACAGCAGGCATCTCTGCCCTTTATTCATTCACACACATGACACGCGATTCAAATTATTTTTGTCTTTTTGCGGTCTTTTTGCGGTTTACAGGCACTATTCCATATTGCAATTAGAACAAAGCACTTAAGAATAAAGAACTTACTATTCACAGTCCTCAGCTGGATCCATTGCTACTCGAAATGAAACTACCAGCTCTTCTGAGGTAAATTTTCCAGGATTATTATTATGATAGTATTATTCCTCACAGCGTCGCGAGACGGCATAAACAAGTACATTAATCTGATTAAACTTGATGTGTTTTATCAAGCAGATGTGGGCGTTTACAGGTTTGCATGTATTGCCTCAGATCTTTTGAGTTTGAATAGCGTGCGCTCTCCGTGGGCGTGTTCATATTAGCAGATGTTACCTTTACAGCTTTCACGCTCCGAACCGTAGATGGGAGCGAGCTGGTCTCAACATAATAATTTGGCTCGTGGCAGGAAATTTGCGTCTAGTGATCCGGGCTAACAGAGCCGAAACACAAACAATGATGCGTCCGGTTGATTTCAGCAATGAACTTGGGCTTTATTACTCACAGTGGTAGACATTCACAGCATAAAGGCACTTTTGCTTGCTAGCATTCGACTGGAACATAGACTGCGTCACTACCACACTTTTCACTGTTAACTCAGACTGATTCACCCGCTATCCTTTTGTTTACACTACGGAAACCCACATAGCCCACTACGTCACACATTCACGTTTTCTTTCAACAAGACGCCAGAGAGAGAGAGAGAGATTGCAACACTACCCCCACTCTGGAGGATGATTAAACCTTTAACATATCTCCAGCATCATTACAATGTACACAGGGAAATATTAATTAGACAGCCATTATACAAACATCCCCAACCATAACCCGTATTTCACACAGTCCTTGAAGGGCCCTCCTCCAGTGGAAAGTTAAGGTGAAGAGGCAATGTCCATGAAAGCATATTGCATACTCCTTCGCATGTAAGCAAATGTCCTAGGCAATGTAAACATGACACTTATACATTCCCTGAGAAAAATGGGACTATTACTTTAACCACTCAACCCAAAGTTAGCATAAAATTACCCAGGGGTGCAGGATTTCAAGTGCAAAACTGAAGCAAAATATTCTGTTAAACTAAGTTCTTAGCAGTAAACATACCCAGGATGCTATAACAAAACTATGTAGCCCATTAGTATCCAAATTACCGACTGTTGATAGTAAACAATTATATTAAAGGTCCCATGACATGCTACTTTTTGTAGGCTTTAATATAGGCCTTAGTGGTCCTTAGTACTGTATCTGAAATCTCTTTCCAAAAATTCAGCCTTGGTGCAGAATTATAGCCACTACAAGCCAGTCCCAGAATGAGCTTCCTTCAGACGGGCCGTTTCAGTGTCTGTAGCTTTAAATACTAATGAGGAGGAGAAAGGCGGCGCAAAGTGGAGGGTGGGTGTGGCCTATGACCATCTTGCGCAACGGTACCATGCATGTTTGTTTATGTTGGATATAGCCTATTGCAATGGCACGAAGACACGCAGTCCTTAAAGCATTTCAGTTTGACCCAGAATCTGATCCAGATGTAGAAGCAACGGATGAAGAAGTTGCAACTCAGCGGCTCCAGCAGGACGTTTCCGAATGGTTAGTTTAAAATAATATGTCTGGATACGGTACTTTATTCGGATGGTTTACAGTTATTATCATGTAGCTAACGCGAACCTACTGTAACGTCTGTAATTTATCTTATTACAATTACATCAAGCTCTGCGATCTTGAAATGCGGATATCGCGCGCGCCATATAACCAACAGGAAAACGGTTATCCAAATAACAAAGAAATGTACACTCGCGTTACAGTATGTGTAAGTTAACTTGATGCTGTCTACCTTTACATTAGCGCAAGTAACTGCATAGCTGCATAGCTAATGTGACAGCCACATTCTACGTGTAAGAAGCTAGGTAACCATAAACAGTAAAGCAACACACTTATATATTATTTGTTGACTTACTTGTCCGAGGTGTGTAGCTGTGTGTACCCTTCGGTGTTCATTTGTACATCCAATTATTGAGCAATTATTATGCTTCGCTCGCTCAAAGCCATGATATCGCTCGTGGACAAACTAAAATCGCGCGCGCGCGTTCTACTTCCTAGCTCATTTTCTTATGGGCGAAAAATATTCTCTGGGTGGGCAAAGCAGAGAAAGGGGAGGTAACATTTCTCCTTATAACGTCATAAGGAGGAGATTCAAGATCAGCCCGGTTGAGCTTCCATTTTCTCAAAGGCAGAGAAAAATAGCAAAAGCTCGATTTACACCGATTAAAATTTCTAGAAACTTTGGGACCATATACAGGCTAGGGGAACTCATATTAATGTTAAAAAACCTCAGAAAGTGGAAATGTCATGTCATGGGACCTTTAAGCCCAAACCATCTTCACATTTTTAACCTCAACATAAACAAGTTACTTATGTAATGAGACAATACTGGAACTCTTTTGTTTTTGACAACACATGAACTCTTTTGTTTTGTTGTCTTTCTTTTTACTGGAACTCTTTTCCTCTGAGGAGGGCAGCGATCCACCTACACCCAACCTCAGGCAGATGTGCTCAATAACCAATCCAATCACCAAACATGTCAGGAGCTCTGCGGACCCTCCGGGGTTGACGCCGAAGGGTGGAGTTCAAAACAGGGCGAGCAGCTTGTCCCCTGGCCTCATGCTGGGTCCCAGCCTCAATTAGTGAAGGCTCAGCGGGGTGGCAAGGGAGCTGGCTGCTGCTCGGTGAAGTTGCCGATGATGGTGGTAAAGAGAAGAAACCCGGAAGGGAACCCACCACAGGGTCCTCTGTCTCTGGTGATTCGCCCCAAAGGTCAAGGGGGCTAATATTGATTTCTGAAGAGCTGGGGTCTGACAACGGGGGTGGTGCCTCCACTGGTGCCCACGTTTCAGCCTCCTGAAAGACCCAGTCATTGTCTAGTGTTGTTCTGGAATGGAAAGCTTTAAGTTTGTCGTGATGAACGACTTTCATCTTTGTCCTCGGGCCCCTTTTAATCCGATAGACCAAATCATCCAGTACACCAACGACGAAGTATGGGCCCTCGTAGGAAGGCAGGATCTTTCGCACTTTATTCTGTACTCTCTTTGTGCCTTTGACCAAGAGCCATACTGCATCACTGACTTTGTGTTGGACTCTGCAAACGTTTTTATCGTACTGTCATTTAGCACGCTCCACAGATTTTCCCAGCGCCTCTCGGGCCAACTGGTGAGATAGCTCGAGCCGTTTCCTGAGCTGTACAACATAAGATGGAGGGCTAGTAGTGTTGTCTGGGTCAGGTGGCAGCCCAGCAACAAGATCCACTGGCTCTGTAATTTCCCGTCCGAACAACATCATATTAGGCGTCAGGCCTGTGGAGCTGTGTTTGGTAGCGCGGTAAGCCATGACTGCATATGGTTTCATAATGTCCCAGTCCCAATGACATCGTTCTGCAGTGGTGGCTATGATTTTCTGCAGGGTGGCATTGAAACGCTCTACTTGGCCATCTGACTGTGGGCGAAACAGCGTGGTCCGTGTCTTGTCGATTCCCAGCAGCTCACACATTTCCTGGAACACAGCTGACTCGAAATTGGTACCTTGGTCGCTATGTAGGCACTGTGGAGCTCCGTACCTACACACCCACTCGGAAACAATCTTTTCAGCCACTGTCGTTGCTTGTTCGTTGGGAACAGGATAGGCTTCCACCCATTTGCTAAAGTAGTCCTGTACTACTATTATGTAGCGGTTGTGCCTTTCAGTTTCATTTAATGGTCCCATTAAATCAACTGCGATCCGTTCAAAGGGGGCACCAACTCGCACTGTGCCCATGGCTGCTTGAGGTGTTTTCTTGGGGCGGGCTTTCGCAGCACAGCTGGTGCAAGTACGGCACCACAGGATGACGTCATCTGTCATATTGTACCAGTAGTACCGGGCCTTGAGACGTGCGAGGGTCCTTTCTCCTCCAAAATGGCCACCGACTGGGCCATCATGCAATTGTTCTGTCACTGAGATGCGGTAATCTTGAGGCAGCAGGATCTGTGGATAGAACACCCTTCCATCCGTACAGTAAAACTTTCTTAACAAAGCTCCATCTTTCTGGTAGAGCCTTTTCCACTGCGACCTGGCCTGCCCATCCCTTTGTCCATCCACTTCCTCACTGGTGCTATATCTGGGTCAGCTTCTTGGGCATTGATTAACTCCTCCCTGGTCCAACCACCGAACAGGTTGGTTTGGGCTGGCTCACTGACCCTGTAGACACCTGGACGGAACGAAGAGCCAGCTTTATTGTCACCGACAGCTTCCACTACCCCCACTGGAAAATACTTAGGCTCGACTGCAGGGCTGCCTCCATAGCTACCTTCGGGCACCACTACCCCCACTGGAGGTTGCTCTGCAGGAGTTTCCCCAGCATACTCTGCAGCTGGACTCTCTGCCATGTTGCACTGAATCCCTTTGTGCTGAAGCTGGTTATGAAGGCTAGGCTCTGGCACTGTGCGTGGGCAGGACATCCCGCAGGGTCTTCTGGAGAGCGCATCTGCATTTTGGTGGTGTCTCCCTGGACGATGGATCACCTGGAAGTCGTACTCTGGCAGTTTTTCCAGCCAGCGAGCGAGTTGGCCCTCAGGCTCCCTCATCCGAGTCAACCAGCGCAGGCTGCTGTGGTCAGTCTGTATGATGAATGATCTCCCTAGCAGGTACTGCCGGAAATGAGAGGTGAATTCGACAGCTGCCAGAAGTTCTCGTCTGGTGGTGCAATAGTTTTGCTCAGTGGCTGACAATCTCCTGCTCCCATAAGCGAGTACTCTCTCCTCACCTTCTTGCACTTGGGAGAGGACTGCTCCAATTCCCCAGTCACTGGCATCCGTGTCAAGGAGCAACTGGCCACTGTCGAGGGGATAGCCCAGCACGGGTGCTGACGTCAGACGGCTTTTCAGCTGTTCAAACGCCTCCTGGCATTCGTCTGTCCAGTTAAAACATGCATACTTTTTGGTCAGTTCATGGAGGGGCTTGGCAACGGAGGCGAAATCTTTAACGAAGCGTCGGTAATACGATGCCAGGCCGATAAACTGACGCACTTCAGATACGTTTTGGGGTGCGGGCCACCCAGCCACTTTTTGGATCTTTTGGGGGTCGGTGGCGACACCTTTGGCGGAGACAATGTGCCCCAAGTAAGCCACTTGCTCTCGGAACAGGACACACTTTGACGGTTTAAGTTTCAGGTTGGCTGCGCGTAGTCTGCCGAACACTTGACTCAGCCGCTCCAACATTTCAGTTCCGTCCCGCCCCAGGAAAATGATGTCATCGAGGTAGACCAAACAGGTCTCCCACTGTAGCCCCACCAGGACACGATCCATGAGCCTCTGGAACGTGGCCGGCGCGTTGCACAGTCCGAAAGGCATCACGTTCCATTCAAACAGGCCCTTACGGGTACAGAAAGCAGCGGCTTTTCAGGCTCTCGGCGTCATCTCCACCTGCCAGTACCCTGATGTTAAATCCAGCATGCTGAAGTACCTGGCAGTGGACAGTGTGTCTAAGGTGTCCTGGATGCGGGGAAGTGGATAAGCATCCTTTATGGTTCTCTCGTTTAGGGGCCTGTAGTCGACACATAACCGCAAGGTCTCGTCCTTCTTTCTGACCATAATGATTGGTGCAGCCCAGCTGCTGTTGCTGGGTTGGGCCACACCAGTGTCCAGGCTCTGCTGCACCTGCTGGTCTGCTGCAGTTTGTTTGTCTCTAGCCATCCTGCGTGGTTGCTGTTTCACAGGCGGACCCGGGGTGGTGAGGATATCATGCTGCACGAGTCCCGTACGGCCAAGGTCAGTGGGCCCCGAGGAAAAGACGTCACTGTAAGACCGTAGCAGGCGGGCCAACCTCTCCTGGTCGCCCTTGGACAGACTACCACAGCTCTCGTTATACAGGACCTGCAGGTGGCTAGGTAAAGAAGCACAGACAGAGTTAGTAGGTTCAAGGGCCGGTGGGGCCAAGGGTGGCTGGGGCTCCACCTTCCCCAACACCGTGGCTGGCTGTAGAATCCCCGCCACAGCACCTCTCTTCAAAGTGACAGGTAAGGCACCAGGGTTAAAGACTCTGATGGGCACATTGGTTGACTGCTGCACCTGTACGACAATGTGAGCCACAAGAACATGGTGCTTTTCTATGAAACCCTTGGTTGGGCTCAGCATCAGGTCTCCCTCAATAGCATGGCGCAGGTGGGTGGTGCCAGGCACTACATACTCACACCCAGACTGTTGTGCGGGCCACTCTGACAATGTGCACCCGGGACTGATGGCTTGGGTTAAGACGAGGTACCTTTTCACCGAAGAGGGTTATCTCACGGCGACCATAGTCCAGCTGGGCACTTGTCTGATGGAGGAAAGGGTGCCCCAGAATAACCTCTGTGTTCTCTGTTGTGTCGGCAATAATAAAGTTCACATTGGTAGCTCTGCTCCCAACTTGTACTGGTAGGTTGACTTCCCCCAGCACTGCCAAACCACTGGGGCCAATACCCTGCAGGACCTGTGCGACAGATGGCTCTATTGGGGTTCTGGACTCTGTGGGAATGGAGTTAAAGACATGGAGGGGCAACACATTCCTCCGAGCACCAGAGTCAAGTAGAGCACACATTTCCAGTTCATATATCAATATTTTAACACACATGTCATCTTCCTGACTCGCAGTACAGGTGACCAATTTACCTGTGTCGGGTGCTGTGTTCTTATTGACTGTCCAGCCTTGCTGTCTGGGTCGACGGGGGGAAGGGCAGTTCCTCTGGATATGCCCCAGACCGGAGCAGTTGTGGCATTGAACATCCCCCATAGGCATTTTGACATTTGTGTCTCTCTTCTGGCGCCACTGCCGATTAAATCTTGGAGCCCTCTCTGGCGAGTCGATGGACCAAACAGCTACCCCCACTGGCTCCACGCAAGCTGGCCTGCTGTTATTCTCACGTACTGTGGTGGCCCTGGCTCTCTGATTTACGAGACCACGTTGGCCAGGCTGCATGAACTGTGTGACCGTTCTGGCGGCCCTCTTGGTAGTCTCGTAGCTGTGTGCGATGTCATACGCTCTGGATAGGGTGCGCGGCTGCTTCTCCAGTAGTTTTTGCACCACTTCAGGGTCGGCCAGGGCGTTGGTGAAGACCTCCACACTGATGGCGTCCTGCTCCAACTCTGTACGGTCAGCATACACAATGGACACTTTCTCGTATATGTCATCCCTTAATAGGTGTAAGGCTTCGTTTTGCCCCCTAATCCTCTGTCTCAGTTCAATGCCGATGGCTGCCGCATGGTCAGAGCGTGGCCCGTAGGCAGTCTCTATTGCAGTCACAATCCGCCGGTAGCTCCAGCGGTCAGATCTGGGTTTTTTATGGACGATAGCTCCAGCCGCGCCAGTCAGGCTGAATCTCAGTTGAACCGCCATTGTCATTTCTGACCAATGGTTTGCCCTTGCACAGCTTTCAAACCGGTGAATAAAGTCTTTCCAGGAGCCCGTTCCATCAAAATGGCCTGGCTTTAATATTGGAATTCTCTCTTTATGCCCATAATACTTATCATCACTAGTGTCCATTATTTCAACATCTGGCTCTTTGTGTGATATACGTGGCGCCAACTTGGCCTTTTCCTCAGCTGACTGACCATATTGGTATCGATCACGGTGTGAGGCATAGTCATCATCATAGCTTATTACTCCACTACGTTCCATGGGCCGGGGCATGCAGGGTGGAAAAGGTGTCGAAGTGAACTGGGAGAGCAATGCGTGGGCCGAGGGAAAATGGGTTTTGTGCCGTAAAGTTCATGGAAGTGAACGGGTTAGCTAGCTGGTTAGCACTGCGAAGGGCAAACGTTGGAGTGGGGCTATTTTTCAAACTGCACGGTAGAGCTGCAGCTGATCTGGATGTCATACGTTTTGAACAGTCACATGTTTGCTGATAAAAGGATGTGGACTCACCATCTGTTTTATTCTGAGGTTCCACGGGCATTAGGAACGGGTTAGTCAACTGTGATGACGGTGGTGTGGGGGGCAAAGCTAGGTTGAATGACGGCATCTGGCCGTAAACAATCGCGCCGTCCGCGGCTAACGTTCGTTCTGTGCCAGCCGCGAAAGGGTTGGTGCTGTCGGCGTATCGGCCGTCCCCGTGATTAACTGGGTCCATATTAATGTCTCTTATATCCGTTAAAAACGGGTTGGTGCTTACATCTGGGGTTTCCATCTCAACAGACCTCGTAGTCCCAGCACTAGCATTAGCTCGAGCCCCGAGCGCCGTCATTCCGCATCCGGCAAACTTTTTTTCTTTTTTTTTTCTTGCTTGTTAGATCCCGGACGAAGCCCCCAGTGTTACCTTTACAGCTTTCACGCTCCGAACCGTAGTTGGGAGCGAGCTGGTCTCAACATAATAATTTGGCTCGTGGCAGGTAACTTGCGTCTAGTGATCCGGGCTAACAGAGCCGAAACACAAACAATGCGTCCGATGCGTCGGTTGATTTCAGCAATGAACTCGGGCTTTATTACTCACAGTGGTACACATTCACAGCATAAAGGCACTTTTGCTTGCTAGCATTCGACTGGAACATAGACTGCGTCACTACCACACTTTTCACTGTTAACTCAGACTGATTCACCCGCTATCCTTTTGTTTACACTACGGAAACCCACATAGCCCACTACGTCACACATTCGCGTTTTCTTTCAACAAGACGCCAGAGAGAGAGAGAGAGAGAGAGAGAGATTGCAACACAGATAATGAGTTGTAATGAGCTGTAATGAGAATGACTGACATCTCTCTCTTTTCATACAGATTACATAAACAGAGAATATTTGTTTTAGTTTTGAATTAGATCATTTAAAAGCAAACTGATAAATGATTATAAAGATATATAGCTCATGCCTGGGTGACTATATTCGCTGAGTTTTGTTTAAGTTTAGAGACCAAAAAAAAAAAAAGTTCACGGTGACAAGAGGCAGAAAGTGTCACAGGTCGGGGTGAGCTCTTAATGACCGGCCGTCACCCCTGACTTGCACACTACCGTGAGGAGCTACACCGCAGGACACAGCAAACAGAACAACCAAAGGTAAGTGCCAAAGTCTCTTTATTTAATTAAGACATCTCTTTAAAACAATTACTATAGTAGCTTCGACATTCGTCTCAACAGGATTCGAATGGAGGAGGAGGTGGGTATGCTTTGTAGCTTTAGCGTGTTCTTCACTAGACTCAGACAGCGAGAAGGGTGTGTATACTTCGCAGCTTTAGCCGGCTCTTCACTGGGCTCAGACGGAGAGGCGAGTACGTATACTTCACGGCCTTAACAGGCTCTTCACTGGACTCAGACAGAAAATGGGGGGTACGTATACTTCACAGCTTTTGCAGGCTCTGCACTGGACTCAGACAAAGAGGAAAGTACGTATAACTCACGGCTTTTGCAGACTCTTCACCGGACTCAGACAGAGAGAAGGGAGGTGAGTATACTTCACAGCTTTAGCGTACTCTTCACTGGACTCAGACAGAAAATGGGGGGTACGTATACTTCACAGCTTTTGCAGGCTCTGCACTGGACTCAAACAGAGAGGAAAGTACATATAACTCACGGCTTTTGCAGACTCTTTACCGGACTCAGACAGAGAGAAGGGAGATGAGTATACGTCACAGCTTTAGCGTACTCTTCACTGGACTCAGACGGAGAGAAGGGAGGTGAGTAAACTTCGCAGCTTTAGCGTGCTCTTCACTGGACTCAGGCAGAGAGAAGGGAGGTGAGTATACTTCGCAGCTTTAGCGTGCTCGTCACTGGACGCAGGCAGAGAGGAAAGTACGTATACCTCACAGCTTTAGCAGGCTCTTCACTGGACTCAGACGGAGAGAAGGGAGGTGAGTATACTTCGCAGCTTTAGCGTGTTCTTCACTGAACTCAGGCAGAGAGAAGGGAGGTGAGTATACTTCGCAGCTTTAGCGTGCTCTTCACTGGACTCAGGCAGAAAGAAGGGAGGTGAGTATACTTCGCAGCTTTAGCGTGCTCTTCACTGGACTCAGGCAGAGAGAAGGGAGGTGAGTATGCTTCGCAGCTTTAGCGTGCTCTTCACTGAACTCAGGCAGAGAGAAGGGAGGTGAGTATATTCAACCACATCGATGGGCTTCCACAGCTTGTAGCGTCTCCTGCAACTGGATTCAAACACAGAGAAAGATGAGTATTTTCAACCACATCAGTGGGCTTTCACAGCTTTTAGCGTCTTCTGCAACTGGATTCAAACAGAGAGAGAGATGAATATTTTTCAACCACATCAACGGGTTTTCATAGCTTTTAGCGTCTTCTGCAACTGGATTCAAACAGAGAGAAAGATGAATATTTTCAACCACATCAACGGGCTTTCACAGCTTTTAGCATCTTCTGCAACTGGATTCAAACAGAGAGAAAGATGAATATTTTCAACCACATCAACGGGCTTTCACAGCTTTTAGCGTCTTCTGCAACTGGATTCAAACACAGAGAGAGATGAGTATTTTCACTAGAACCATCAATGCCTTCCGCAATTCACTCCCACACTCGTGCTTCACTACAACCACACAAGTAATCACACATGAATATATATAAAGCACTGCAAATCTCACAACTCACAGAGAAGGCGCAGGCATGAGGTCTCATCCACCACTCGCTGATGTTAAGCTAGATGGAAAGCAGCTGTGAAGCGCAAATCACTCAATGCAGTTACTGGTTCTCCAAGAGAAGTTTCAATCATCATACGATTCCATACCATTCACAGGGACGTCAATTGTTCCATAATCCAGCTAGAGTTCAACACTTATCTCACTTAAGGTGCTGACTTCACTTTAGCTTCTCCCTTTCTCCTCCAGCCCGTCCTTCTCCTTGCCCGGATCCAAATCTCTCTCCTCTTCTTCCACACGAATACTTGAACCAACCCACCAACGTCTCGAACTCAATCACAATGCCCTTTTATACTCCCCTACTACCGCATGCGCCCCAATCACCGCTCTGTTCTTCTTGCTCCCGCACCTGATTACAGTTCCAGTCGTCAATCCCGTCATTCGCCCATACACCCGGAACCGGCAGCCTCATCGGTCCCCCGCCAGCTCCCCGCGGGAAACTCGGCTCCATTTCAAGTTCCTCCCTGTTCGGCATTCGTCACCTTTGACAAAAGCACACCCTGTTTATTTTCTTTATTTTACAAAAGCACAATGTTTTTTTGTTTGTTTGTTTTTCGCTTGTAAGTGGACACATAAAAAATGTGAATTTTTATATTTCTTAAGTCTGTATGACAATAAATGACGGAGTATTTTAAGTCTATTTTGCTGCTATGTGAAAAAAATTGAGCAAAACGTGCCGGCATGTTTGCCGACCACAGGGGGTTAAATAACCTGAGCCCAGGTGGCTCCAATCACCAATGACCCTCCTCTGCCGGCAGGAGGAACCGCCACTGCAAGGCAGAGAAGAAGCCGTGACACATGTATAGCATAGCCTTCTCTGCCAGCACAGGATTTACATGTGATAAATGCAGGGAAATAGTCAGGCTAGCGGAGAAGATTTCAGAACTAAAGACACGCATCCAAACTTTAATTGAGGTTAATTGTAAGAGTGCAAGGGCTTTAGATACTGCTTTGGATGCGACTAGCTTAGTGAACTCTGTACATTATCCGGTTCCGGCTGTAGTAGAGCCCGTGCAGCAATATCTAGTAATATGGCACATAGTCTTAGAGCTCAAACATGAATTGGGGCTCAGGGCTGGGTTTCCTGAAACCTTCTTAACGCTACGTCATTCTTAAGTTACACCTTAAGCTGTACCTTATCGTTAATACGTTTTTCCCGAAACGTTCTTAGTTAAGTATACCTTCTGTAAGTCGTACGTTCGGAAGGTTGGTCTGGATCACTCTTAGCTTTACCTTATCACTGTTGCAGGTCTATATGAATATAATTCTGAAGTTTTAATACACCCAGACAGTGTTCAATTAGGCTAATTCAGGTGTTTTTATGCAAATAATACAATTGTCATTACACTGATTGTTGTTAGAATTTTAATTATATTATTATATATATTATATTATTAATTTAATAAAAGAGCGCTTTTAAAGGCTAGTGAAAGCATAGGCTACTGTCAGTTAAGTCCTATTCGGACGCGTATTTTAAACATTTACAGGGGTAAGTCGGTGCTTTTAGTGCCGTCCGAATCCATAATATCAGTGTTTTTTCTCACCCAACCCGCATAAAAATCCCTGGCCAAATTAGAACCTACTGTTTTTTGACAAACAGGTCGTGTGGTAATTTAATTGCCATCTGAATCCAAATCTCTGAGTTTACAAGAAGAGATTCAGAGATTCATAGTTAAGTTATACTGTCACGCTCGGAGGGAAGAAAGAGAGAGATGTAAATGAACTTAGAGATGTTTTTAATAATAAAGGATAAACTCAAAACAGAAAGGCTTCATTCAGAACATAAATCACATCATAAGAAATAATGCAAAAGCAAACATAAAACAGGAACCAACTTAACTTGTAGACAAACAGAACGGCGGGAAGACTGGTAGATAATACTGTGGTTGAAGAGAGTAGTTTGAGTCCAGTGTCTAACGAGTAGATCTGACAGTGTTCTGGTGAAAGTGCTGTGTATATATGGAGGTGCGTTGATGAGGAGCGGCAGGTGCAGGTGATCAGAAGGCGGGTGATTGGGAACGAGTGGGCGTGGTGATGGAACCTGACGGTCCGGATGTGTTGCTGACAGTACCCCCTCCTCCACGGGCAGCTCCCGATGCCCGGGAACGACGGCGAGGGCGGCCGCGAGGTCTGGGAGCAGGATGATCCGGATGTTGTTGATGATAGTCCGAGAGTAGAGATGGATCGAGAATGTCATTGCGAGGAACCCAGGACCGTTCCTCGGGACCGTAGCCCTCCCAGTCCACGAGGTACTCAAGCAAGCCCCCTCGCTGCCGAGAGTCCAGGATCTCCCGGACAGAGTAGACCGAAGGGTCCTCCTGGACCTCCAGAGGAGGAGGCACCTCGGCACCGCCAGGATCTGTGGAGGGAGTAAGAGGAGGGTTAGTGGCAGGTTTGAGTAGGGAAACATGGAATATAGGGTGAATACGGTAGTGTGCAGGGAGCTGGAGCTGGTAGGTGACGGGGTTGATTTGCCTCTGGATGGGAAACGGTCCGATGTAACGGGGGCTGAGTTTCCTACAGGGCAGTCGGAGGCGGATGTCCTTCGTGGAGAGCCACACTAGCTCTCCAGGTTGGAAGGTGGGAGCTGGACAACGTCGGACATCCGCGAAGGTCTTATGTCTCCGAACTGCTTGCTGTAGGTGAACATTGGCCGAGTCCCAGACCCTCTCACTTTCCCGGAACCAGTGGTCGACGGCTGGGATGTTGGAGGGCTCTTCCGACCAGGGAAATAGAGAGGGTTGATAGCCTAGTACACACTGAAAGGGAGTAAGTCCAGTAGTGGATTGTTTCAGAGAGTTTTGGGCATATTCGGCCCAGGGAAGGTAACGGCTCCAGTCATGCTGGTCGGAAGAGCAATAGGCCCGGAGGAACCGTCCGAGTTCTTGTATCTTCCGCTCAGTCTGGCCGTTTGTTTGAGGATGGTAGCCCGAAGATAGACTGATGGATACCTGAAGTTTTTTGAAGAATGCATGCCATACCCGGGAGATGAACTGTGGTCCCCGGTCCGACACAATGTCTTCAGGTAGGCCGAAATAGCGAAAGACAGACTGGAAGAGAGTTTCTGCGGTTTCCATAGCCGTGGGCAATCCCTTGAGGGGAACAAATCTACACGACTTGGAGAACCGGTCTACGATGACTAGAATGCAGGTGAAATTGTTGGATGATGGTAGATCGGTGACGAAATCAATGCCAATGTGGGACCAGGGACGGGCAGGTATGGGTAGTGGCCGGAGTTTTCCTTGCGGTAACTGTCGTGGAGTGTTGGTCATGGCACAGACTGAGCAGGCACGGACATGTTGGGTAACCTCACGGGCCATCCTGGGCCACCAGTACCGGGAACGAAGAAGTGAGAGGGTCCGCTTGCTGCCTGGATGTCCAGAGCCCGGAGAGGAGTGGATGGAGTCCAGAAGGGAGGAGCGCATGGAGGAAGGGACGTACTGTTTCCCTTCTGGACCTCCCAGCGGAACTGGCTCTCGGGATATGGCTTCCTGGAATTGTTGGTCCAAGTTCCACACGATGGGGTTGAGGAAGAGCTCTGGAGGAAGGATAGGGTCGGAGATTGGCTGCGGGTCTGGCTGGTAGATACGGGATAATGCGTCCGCCTTCAGGTTCTTGTGGCCTGGACGGTAGGTGATGGTGAAACAGAACCTGGAGAAGAACAGGGCCCACCGAGCCTGGCGAGGATTCAGCCGCTTGGCCTCTCGGATGTATTCCAGGTTTCGGTGGTCGGTGATGACGCTGAAAGGGTGTGTAGCTCCCTCGAGCCAATGCCTCCATTCCTCCAGAGCTAGCTTAATGGCCAGGAGTTCCCGATTGCCGATGTCGCAGTTCTGTTCCGCTGGGGAAAACTTCCGGGAAAAGAAGGCACATGGATGGAGTTTGGGAGGCTCTCCGGAGTATTGTGAGAGTACGGCTCCAGCCCCGACGGTGGATGCATCTACTTCCACGATGAAGGGTTTGGTAGGATCTGGAAGGATGAGGGCCGGAGCCGTACAGAAGGCATGTTTGAGTGAGGTGAAGGCTTGGATGGCATCAGGAGTCCAGGTGAGGGTCTTGGGTTTGCCCTTAAGCAGGTTGGTGAGGCTGGCTGAATGAAGGCTGAACTGGTGGATGAAGCGGCGATAGAAGTTCGCGAATCCGAGAAAGCGCTGAAGCTCCTTAACTGAGGTGGGTTGGGGCCAGTCCCTGATGGCTGCGACCTTGTCCGTGTCCATGCTGATCCCAGCTGGGCTGATGACGTAGCCGAGGAACTGGATGGTGGTTTGGTGGAACTCGCACTTCTCAGCCTTGAGGTACAGGTGGTGGTGTCTCAGCTTCGAGAGGACCTGCGTAACGTGGTGGCGATGGTCGGCCAGGTTCCGAGAGTAGATGAGGATGTCGTCGATGTAGACGATGACGAAACGGTGGAGGAACTCTCGGAACACCTCGTTCATGAAGCCCTGGAAGACAGAAGGCGCGTTGACCAGGCCATAGGGCATGACCCGGTAATGGTAGTGGCCAGTAGGGGTGATGAAGGCGGTCTTCCATTCGTCCCCAGGGCGGATACGAACGAGGTTGTAGGCGCTACGCAGGTCCAGCTTGGAGAAGATGCGAGCTCCACGCAGTTCATCTAGGGCAGCTGGGACCAACGGCAGGGGGTATGGAAATTTGACCGTCTGGGAATTCAGGACACGGTAGTCAATACAAGGTCGCAGGCCTCCGTCCTTCTTCCCCACGAAGAAGAAACTGGAGGCGGCTGGCGAGGTAGATGGCACGATGAAACCTTGGTGGAGAGCCTCCTTAATGTACTCCTCCATGGCCTTCTGCTCCGGGATGGACAGAGGGTAGACCTTACCCTTGGGAAGTTTCGCTCCAGGCAGCAAGTCAATGGCGCAGTCCCATGGCCTATGAGGTGGTAATCTGGTAGCAGCCTGCTTGCTAAAGACGTCCTGGAACGCCCTGTAGTCCTCCGGTATGGAGATGCACTTGGTGGATTCAGGACTCTCGATGAGGGTTGACTGAAGAGAGAGTTTTGGGACGGGTAGGTGTCGAAGGCAGGATTCGTGGCATTTAGAACTCCACTCGAGGATGTCACATCTCTCCCAATCCATGGAAGGTGAGTGCTTAATCAGCCAGGGGCGTCCCAGGACGATGTCCACTGTAGCACCCTCCAACACCAGAAATGAGATGTCCTCCACGTGGAAGTTGCCGATTTGAAGTTGGCAGTCAGGCGAACGTTGCTTCACTCGGCCGGGTCCCAAGGGCTCTCCTCTGATGGTGTTGATCTGATATTGAGGATGTTGAGGTAAAGCTGGTAGGTTGAGGGTTCTCAGTGTGTTGAGGGAGATGAAGTTCCCCGAGGCACCCGAGTCGATGAGAGCTTGGACTGTGAAAGCAGAGTCTTTAATCAGCAGAATGACCGAAAGTTTCCTCATGTTAGTTACGTCTGGGGAGATATTTAGAATACTCACAGAAGGTAGTGATGGTTTGATAGGACAGGAAGTGATGGTGTGGTTCTTGCCTCCACAGTATAGACAGAGCCCCTGGGACACACGGCGATATCTCTCAGCAGCGGATAGATGATAGGAGTCTGTCTGCATCGGCTCTGGTGTTGGAGGGGAATGTCCAGGAACGGGCGAGGCGGCTGGCAGCGAGATGGTGTCAGGAGAACATGCAAACAGGCGCTGAGCGATCTGGGTGGTCTTTTGGATGAGCCCTTCGAGACCGATTGAATCGTCGAAAATCACCAGTTGCTGTCTGATGTTGCAATTCAACCCCTGACGGAAGATTGAGCAGAGCGCTGGTTCATTCCATCCACTAAGGGTCGCTAGGGTGCGGAACCGGAGAGTGTACTCACCAGCCGAAGAAGAGCCTTGACGCAGGCGTAACAATTCATCCGAGACTGATAAGGATCCGGTAGTCCTTCCAAAAACTTCCTTGAAGTGTTTAGTGAATGCAGATAAATTACCGATTATGGGATTTTCCGCTTGCCATAGTGCATCAGCCCAATCCAGCGCTCGGCCCGACAGCAAACTGGTGATGAACGCCGTCTTAGATCGCTCCGTGGGAAATCGCTGGGGCTGCATCTCAAAATGCAGAGTGCACTGCAGGAGGAAGCCGTTACATTTGTCCGCCTCGCCCGAATAGCAAGCAGGTAAGGCCATGGGACTTCCAGAGGCAAAGGGGGAAGTGCTCGGTGAAGGCTGGAAGATTGATAGGAGAGGATCGGAAGTGGGGCGAGTTGACATAGTGAAGGATCTGTATCTTGTCTAGGTCAGATCTTCTGTCACGCTCGGAGGGAAGAAAGAGAGAGATGTAAATGAACTTAGAGATGTTTTTAATAATAAAGGATAAACTCAAAACAGAAAGGCTTCATTCAGAACATAAATCACATCATAAGAAATAATGCAAAAGCAAACATAAAACAGGAACCAACTTAACTTGTAGACAAACAGAACGGCGGGAAGACTGGTAGATAATACTGTGGTTGAAGAGAGTAGTTTGAGTCCAGTGTCTAACGAGTAGATCTGACAGTGTTCTGGTGAAAGTGCTGTGTATATATGGAGGTGCGTTGATGAGGAGCGGCAGGTGCAGGTGATCAGAAGGCGGGTGATTGGGAACGAGTGGGCGTGGTGATGGAACCTGACGGTCCGGATGTGTTGCTGACATATACCTTAAGAGTCTTCGTAGCGCGCTAAGAGACAACGTTATCGGGAAACTCAGTCCAGGTCAGGAAGCAGACAAACTGGCTAAACCGACCGTCTGCTAGCTGTCTCACGTCACCAAGGTCAGATAAATCCCATCACACAGATCATCTTTCACCTAGAAATCATCATATAGAGACTGTGTCTGTTCCCCGAATTAGGAAATGCAAAAAACTTCCAAACCCATCTAAGGGTAAAAATTTAATTGATGTTCAACAAATAAAAAACAGACATAATACAAATGAGCAAATGATAAAGATCGGGTTGCTGAATATTCAATCCCTTCCTTCAAAAGCACTTATTGTTAATGATATGATTACAGACTATAAACTAGATGTGCTGTGTTTGACAGACACCTGGCTAAAACCAAACAATTATATTACTTTAAATGAGTCCACCCCACAAGATTACGGTTTTAAACATGAACCTCGTCTGAAAGGCAAAGGGGGAGGTGTTGCTGTAATTTATTGTAATATTTTCAAAATTACTAAGAAGTCTAGTTTCAAATATAATTATTTTGAAGTGTTGGTGCTTTTTGTAACAATATATATGTAATGTAAATAATAAATCACGTTTAAGATTTGTGCTGGCTACTGTATACAGGCCACCAGGGCACCATGCAGACTTTATCAAAGAATTTGCTGACTTTCTATCAGAGTTAGTACTGGCTGCAGATAAAGTCCTAATTGTTGGTGATTTTAATATACATGTAGATAACGAAAAAGAAGCATTGAGATTGGCATTTAAAGACATTCTTAACTCTATTGGAGTTAGACAACATGTTTCAGGACCTACTCATTGTCGTAATCATACTCTAGATCTAATATTACCACATGGAATCAATGTTGATACCATTAAAATTCTGCAGCAGAGCAATGACATCTCGGATCATTATCTAGTCTCGTGCAAGCTTCATTTAGCCAAGGCTGCAAAGCCGACTCCATGTTACAACTATGTTAGACCATCACTTCTGCCACTAAAGATTGCTTTATTAATAATCTTCCTGATCAGTTTCATCATCTCAGCATCCCAGATAGCTTAGAAGAGCTCGATATTGTGACAGAAACTTTTAACTCTCTCTTTTC
This sequence comes from Abramis brama, assembly GCF_963993115.1. Taxonomy (NCBI): domain Eukaryota; kingdom Metazoa; phylum Chordata; class Actinopteri; order Cypriniformes; family Leuciscidae; genus Abramis; species Abramis brama. The sequence continues at coordinate 15,971,051 of NC_139974.1, read as the reverse complement.
CAGCACTTTAGACACAGTTGCTCCGTTGTGCTTAAAGAAGATGAAGGAAAATAGTCCAACGTCGTGGTACAATGGTTCTCAGGCCCTTAAGAGAGCAGCCAGAAAAATGGAGCACAACTGGAAGAAAACAAAACTAGCGGTATTTCGCGTTTCATGGAAGGAGAGCTTGATTGCATACAGAGAGGTCTTAAAAGCTGCTAGATCTACTTATTTTTCAACCCTATTAGAAGAAAATAAACAAAACCCTAGGTATTTATTTAAAAACAGTGGCTAAACTAACGAAAAATAAAGCTTCAAGCCCAGAAGTTTCCAAGCAGCAAAGCAGTAATGACTTATGAATTTCTTCACTTAAAAGATTGATAATATAAGGCAGAAAATTATAACTATGCAACTGTCTACTACAGTATCGCATCAGGGAGTGCATTGTAGTCTCCCTAAGGAAACATTCGATTCATTCATTGCTATAGGAGAGGAAGAATTTTCTAAACTTGTTAAATCATCTAAATCGACAAAATATATGTTAGACCCTATACCGACTAAGCTACTGAAAGAGATGCTTCTAGAGGTCATAGATCCTCTTCTTAATATCATTAATTCATCTTTGTCATTAGCATGCGTACCAAAAACTTGCTAAAAAAACACAACTTGATCATACAGAATTAGTCAATTACAGGCCGATGCATTTGATACTATTGACCACAACATTCTTTTAAATAGATTTGAAAATTATGTTGGCATTAGTGGAATTGCATTAGCATGGTTTAAATCATACTTATCTGACCGTTATCAGTTTGTAGCAGTAAATGAAGAGATGTCTCATCGATCACAAGTTCAGTATGGCGTACCACAAGGCTCAGTACTAGGACCGTTGCTTTTCACTCTGTACATGCTACCCTTGGGAGATATCATTAGGAAGCATGGAATTAGTTTTCACTGTTATGCTGATGATACTCAGCTCTATATTTCTTCACACCCTGACGAAACTTACCAATTCACAAAATTAACGGAATGCATAGCTGATATAAAAAATTGGATGACTAGTAATTTCCTACTACTTAATTCTGAAAAAACAGTGATTCTAATTATTGGACAAAAAAACATCCTCACGTAATAACCTAGAATACTGTCTAACACTTGATGGCTGCTCTGTCAAGTCTTCGTCGTCGGTTAGGAGCCTGGGTGTGCTCTTTGATACCAATCTTTCATTTGAAAGTCATGTGTCTAGTATCTGTAAAACCACATTTTTCCATCTTAAAAATATATCTAAATTACGCCATATGCTCTCATTGACAAATGCGGAACAATTAGTTCATGCGTTCATGACATCAAGGCTAGATTATTGTAATGCTATTATGGGTGGTTGCCCTGCACACTTAATAAACAAATTACAGCTGGTCCAAAACGCAGCAGCTCGAGTTCTTACCAGAACCAGGAAGTATGACCAGATTAGCCCTGTTCTGTCAACACTGCATTGGCTCCCTATTAAACATTGTATACATTTTAAAATATTGCTGATTACTTACAAAGCACTAAATGGTTTAGCTCCGCAGTACTTGAGCAAACTCTTAACGCATTATAGTCCTTCACGTCTATTGCGATCTCAAAATTCCGGCCAGTTGATAATACCTAGAACAGAGGTCTTCAATCCTGCTCCTGGAGGGCCACTGTCCTGCAAAGTTTAGTTCCAACCCTAATCAAACACACCTGAATCAGCTCATCAAGCTCTTCAGAATCGCTTGAATATTCAAAGGCAGGTGTGCTGAAGCAGGTTGGAACTCAACTCTGCAGGACAGTGGCCCTCCAGGAGCAGGATTGAAGACCTCTGACCTAGAATATCAACATTGTCCGGGAAGCAGACACACTCTGTCAGTTCAAAGTTATACTAAAAACACATTTCTTTGACCTAGCATACACATAACACATTATAGACTTCTATAATTCAATGTTAGGCTGTATAGATTAGGTCAGCCGGAACCGGGAACACTTCCCATAAATCCTGATGTACTCGTTACATCATAAGAAGAATGGCGTCTACGCTAATAGTAGTCTCTCTGTTTATCCGAGGTTTACCGCAGTCCGCCGGATCCAGGCCGTATCCAGATCTGAAGAAGGACCTGCGCTCGGACGCGAGGTGTCAACTAGTCTCTCCCCTGTGAAGGCCTCCCTTTACCTCTCTACAGATAAAGCGTTGTTGAGATAATTCCGGTTCGAGTGGCTACACGGAAGCGATAAAAAATTCTGTATTATAAATGTTAAGGCCAGACAAGTAGTTTGTTGAGGGTTGGTTTGTAGGGAAGGACTACACGCCTGCGCACATATATTCAAATGCACATACCTATAGACTGAACTCGTAATACGCATGTGCACGCCATCAGCGTTCTCACAGGTTCATGTTTTTGAAGTTTGCGCAGAGAGAACTTAAGAGTTTTCTGTTAAAACGGTGTCGTGTTAGCGGCCCCTAAGTTAATAACTAATGATCGCTGCGACGGAAGTGAATCAGTCAAAACTAACTTTAGCTATACAATAACTATTCTAGAGCTGCTATAAAGCCAAAACAATCTCTGTTACTTTTATTTCCTATTATCACTGTGAAGCCGCTTTGGAACAATATACATTGTTAAAAGCGCTATATAAATGAAGATGACTTGACTTGACATGACATGACTCCCTAAGCGTGATCCCAATCAGTCGACACGTCAACTACGTCTCCGTTCCCTCCTTCAGGGAATGAGGGTTACATACGTAACCGAGACGTTATTTTTATTGAATCAAAAACCATTCCAAAACCATTCAGTCTGATTCCCAAATGAATTAACCTGTTCATTTCTGTTAATTGTTCAAAAAGACGAGTTGCAATCTCTGACTTTGAATTCAAAATCGATTTGGCTTAAAATGACCATGACACTTATGTTTCTTGCCAACCCCCTTTTATTTGTAAGTTTTTTTTTTTTTTTCATGGAGCCAAGATTCATTCATAATTCAGCATATGCACGTTGTATCTTCCTCGCATATCTGAATTGCTCTCCCTTAACAGAGCCCCTGGAATGAAGCCATTACTGTGATGACATTTACACCAGGGGTGGGGTTTCCTTCAATCAGATCAATACACCATATAGAATGTAGGTCTTCAAGGGTATTTTTAAAGGTAAATTAAACATTTTGATGAAGCTGGAGACGTTGATCAATTGATAACTGCATAAATGAATAAGATGCATAAAAACAATGCAATGCCTTATACCTGTACTCCTTTCTCAACCAACTGTTTTTAGACAGCTAAGGTAAATGAGTTTGCTCACCTTGTGTTTCGCTCTTGAGATCTCTGTTAGCTGCTTGTGGAAAGATATTGGCATGAGAATGAGTCATGATTTTATCCACTTCACACCCTCCTCTGGAGTTTTCACTCAAGTGTTCCCTTTGTGTATGCAGCCGCTTCCCTTTATTATTATATCAAAAGCCTGATTAATTGAAGGCCCTTTGGAAACTCAAACATAATTGACTGTCATTTATTTTATTAAAAATAAGCACCAGCCTCTTATTGTTGCCCAAATCCTACGCAAGCCCTTTAGCTGCCTGTCAGGTCAAACTTATTCAAGTTGGGGGGTAATTCATCATAATGACACCGTGATTGTGATTTGGGAATCAACTTATTCAGTGATGGTAATGGGATGCTGAAGGCATTAAAGGCAATGTAGTATCCTGAAACTGTACTATTACATGGAAACCCTATCTGAAACATCTATAGACTTTTAATGCTGTTATATGTTAACTGACAGGATTAGACACACATGAATGATTGACTTCAGAGCCAGAAGCATTTCTATTAAATTGCTATTTTTCTTTGTGTGCAGTTATCCCCTAAATTCACAGCTATTTCTGGGGTCTGGGTGTCCATATTTTTTTTTTCTTTGTATATTTTATGCTATTATGTTTGTGCCATATAGCAATATAAGCAATCAAACCAACAAGGCAACAAGGGCAAGTGCTGTGACTAGTCCCAGTTATTGTAGCAAGGTCTTTTTTAATAGATATAGAATAGTAATTGTATATAACTGCATTGCATATACAGCACATTTTCCAAACACACAAGAAAGACATAAATGAGGTTACATTAACATCAAATGGAGACTTTTGCTTGAGCCTCCTGCTTTTCACACTTGTCTCCTGAGACAAAAACTCTAATACTCTCACAACTGTCTCCTTTACAGTTTCAGAACAGATCTCAACAACATCACACACTGTGCTCAGATTTTTCTCCTTAGCTAGAGACACTGGAGCTCTCACATTTGTCTCCTCTAAAGTCTAGAAGAGATATCAACAACTTTACAAATCAAATGTCTCAATATGAACATTTCTACAATATGATATGTATTAATAATCAAGGATGTGTCATGATGTGAGAGCGAGGAAGCAATAGCAGGTGCAATAAACTCTTTATTTGTATAATTGATGAAACATACAGGGTAACAAACACAGCCGGGTGGCGCAGGGACCTCGATGGTCAAACACGGGTGAGTCTTGGCTGGTGCAGAAGTGCAGTGATGGTGATGGTGAATTCCGGTGTGAGCGACGAACAGAACAGCGAACAGGAATCCAGGAACAAACACCACACGAGCACAGAACGGGGAACAGGAACACAGGATCAGGACACCAGACAGCACAAGACTTCAACAACGATCTGACAATGGAGAGGAGAAAACGGTGAGTATTTAAGGAAGTGATGATGAGTCGCAGCTGGCGCCGATGATGATTGCAGATTGATGAATGAGCGTGATTGCTCCGGCCACACCCACAGATCCACGCGACACACACACACACACACACACAAATAACAAACGCACGAGACAAAAAGAAAGCAATGCATTCGTGAACCGTGACAGTACCCCCCCTCCTAGGAACGCCTCCTGGATTGTAATCATCGATAACGGAGTGATCCAGAATGTCTCTCGTAGGTACCCAACTCCTCTCCTCCGGACCGTAACCGTCCCAGTCCACCAAGTACTGGACTCCGCGTCCCCTCCGCCTAGAGTCCAGAATACGATTTACCGAATAAGTAGGTTCCCCATCTACGAGACGCGGCGGGGGAGGAACCGGGACTGGCGGGTTAATCGCTGATCGAAACACAGGCTTAATTTTGGAAACATGAAAAACGGGGTGAATTCTCCTGTACGCTGGAGGAAGGTTGAGGCGGACTGCCACCGGACTAATGATCTTGGTGACAGTGAACGGGCCAATGAATTTGGGTGCGAGCTTATTAGAGACGGAACAGAGAGGAATATTCTTAGTAGAAAGCCACACTTTTTGACCAGCGACGTATACGGGAGGCTTCGACCGGTGGCGATCGGCTTTAGCGCGCCCCCACCTGGAGTAGAGTCTCACGGGCTCTAGTCCAGGTGCGGTGACACCTCTGGACGAAGGTGTGTGCGGAGGGGACCGCGACTTCGGACTCCAGACTGGGAAAGATTGGTGGCTGGTAACCTAAACTACACTCAAACGGAGACAGGCCCGTGGATGACACAGGTAACGTATTGTGGGCATACTCCACCATAGACAGTTGCTGACTCCAGGAAGAAGGATTCTTGGATACCAAACACCGCAACATTCTTTCCAGATCCTGGTTGGCTCTCTCGGTCTGGCCATTGCTCTGGGGATGAAACCCTGAGGATAGACTGACAGTCGCGCCCAGTAATTTACAAAACTCTTGCCAAAATTTGGACACAAATTGGGGTCCTCTGTCGGAGACCACGTCAATCGGGAGGCCATGTAAACGAAAGACGTGATCTACGATGGTCACCGCTGTCTCCTTGGCTGAGGGTAATTTGGGCAAGGGAAAAAAGTGAGTCGCCTTCGAGAACCGGTCCACCACGGTTAAAACTACCATGTTGCCCTGGGAGGGCGGGAGGGCGGTAATAAAATCTAGTGCGATATGGGACCAGGGTCTCGAAGGGACAGGCAGCGGTTGGAGTAACCCATCTGGGGGTCGATTGGAAGACTTACCAATGGCACAAACCGAGCAAGCCAAAACAAAACTGTGAATGTCCCGGGCCATAAGTGGCCACCAGAATCGTTGCTTAACCAGAAAACTAGTACGGGTCACTCCTGGATGACAAGCTATGTTGGAACAATGCCCCCACTGAATAACGTCTGACCGTAATCCCTCCGGCACAAATAAACGGTTCGGTGGGCAACCGACCGGGGGCGTTACCCCTTCTAAGGCCTTCTTGACCTTCGATTCGACCTCCCATGTGAGTGTGGAGACAAATAGGGTCTCGGGTAAAATGCACTCGGGAGTAACCAGGCGTTCGGAACAATCAAAAATGCGCGATAAAGAATCGGGTTTGATGTTTTTGGAACCCGGGCGGTATGAGAGAGTAAAATCAAAACGACCGAAAAAAAGTGCCCACCAAGCCTGCCTGGAGTTCAATCTTTTAGCGGACCTGATATATTCCAAATTCTTGTGATCGGTCCAGACGATAAAAGGTACCCCCGACCCTTCTAACCAGTGACGCCATTCTTCCAACGCTAACTTGACTGCCAACAACTCTCTGTTACCAATGTCATAGTTACGTTCGGCTGGGGACAAGCGATGGGATAAAAACGCGCAGGGATGCATCTTCTCGTCCGTGGAAGAACGTTGGGACAACACTGCACCTACCCCCACCTCTGACGCGTCAACCTCCACCATGAACTGACGTGAAGAATCAGGGGCTATCAGAATAGGGGCCGAAACAAAGCGGTCTTTCAGTTTGGCAAACGCGGCCTCAGCCGCGTCTGACCACCTGAACGTAGTTCTGGGGGAGGTCAAGGCAGTCAGAGGTGCGGCTAGTTGGCTGAAGTTACGAATAAAACGTCGGTAGAAGTTGGCGAATCCCAGAAACTTCTGCAGGGCCTTGCGGGAATCTGGGATTGGCCACTCCACCACAGCCTTAACCCTCTGAGGTCAACAAACGCGCGGGCGCGTTTTGCTGGATTTTCTCCACATTGTAGCACTATAAACTTAAATTTCTTCGTCATTTATGGTCATACAGAAAAAAGAAATATAAAAAAAGAATCTGTGATATTTCTACTTTTGTATGTGTCCACTTACAATCAAATCAAAACATTGTGCTTTTGTAAAATAAAGAAAATAGACAGGGTGTGCGTTCTGCCTCTCCGTCGCGGTGAACTTTTTTTTCTTGAGCTCGTCTATAAACTGAAACAAAACTCAGCGAATACTTGTCACACATTTATGAGCCATACACCTTTATAAACATTTAAGTGTGTACTTTTAAATGATCGGATTCAAAACGAAAACAAATATACTCTGTTTAAGTAATTTGTATAAAACCAACAAGATGTCCAGCTTCTCAAACGCTTCCTAATTATTTTTTAATTTACCACGCCTACTCGCGCAAAAGATATTCACATGCAAATCTCCACATGGAACGCGATCGCGCTCATTACCTCAACAACAAAACACTTCACTTCACTTTTCGTCGAGTTTGAAAGACGTGCCTGAGCTTACATTGGATTTACATCAGAAGAAGAAGAACCCGATTTGAAGACAAGAAAGATAAGGTAAGAAATTATATACTTACATATTAGTTTGCTATTGTTGCATAAATTTCACATTGCAGTTGAACTGTTGCTAGATATATGGTGAATATTATAATATTTAGACCCGTGTTTACTGTTACTGTGTTTGTGGATATCTGCTCAAACGTAGATATGTATATGGTAACCATAATGTTTTATATTTGAGCGCGATCGCGTTTGAATGTATCATATTTTGGATCGTGATCGCGTTTGAATGTATCATATTTTGGATCGTGATCACGTTTGAATGTATCATATTTTGCAGCGCGATCGTGTTTGAATGTATCATATTTTGCAGCGCGATCGCGTTTGAATGTATCATATTTTGGATCGTGATCACGTTTGAATGTATCATATTTTATCCAGCACTGCGCATAGCTTATGCCTACAAGGCACAACAAACCTGGTGTTCACTGTTCATTATATTATATATTGTTGGAAACATTTGTGTGTGTGTGTGTGTATTCTGTGAATTTTAAAAAGCAATTTTAACCAGAAAAATCTAAAATTTATTCCCAAAATCGTGCAGGCCTTTCTCTTGATGTCAGTATGTTCACTTTTTTTTTTCAGGGCCCAGATGCCACTGAGGACTTCAGTGAACATGAACATGGTAAAGTGAAAATCAAACACCTTGGAAATGAAAGGTATGTACAATGTTTTTAGGAATGGCACAAAGGTCTCTGTCTTTGGATCATTGTTTTCAATAAGTGCTTTTTTGGCACTTGTTGTGTATCTTTGGACTATGCTGTGTTGTAAATAAATCCAAACAATTTAAAAGCCATTCTTTTTTTAAATCTCCTCATTTACAGTATTGTGCAAGGTTGCCCAGAATGGCAGGGCCTGATAGCTCCTAATAGGGCCATTAGGGGAGGGTCTTTGTCTTTCTCAGGTGAGAAAAGCTTACATATTAATGAGCTCTCGCATAAGGCTTTTTCACACAAAACACGTCGTAAATTTTTTAAATCAATATATTGTCTTATCTGAATGAGCAATCAGGGTGATTTTCACATAGTTTTAGAGCAAATATTCTAGGCTACGTGATACAATTTTCAAAAGTCTTGTGAAGAAATAATCAGTATGGGTTTCATAGCCTTATTTCAGTGAGAATTTTTTTTTGTATTTTCACAAACCACGCATAAATGTCATTATCTCAAAACTACAAACTTTTACATACATGCTGTTGATATATTATTGTAGCAGAGATTGTGCTGAATACAGTGTAATTAGACTTTAGCCATGAAAATGTCACAAGTAACAGAAATAACCAGAAATGTCAGAGCATGTCAGAACACCTCCAGGGCCCAGAAAACAGCTCAGACCTCAGAGGGTTAACCTTCTCAGGGTCCATACGTACTCCCTCGGACGAAATGATGTACCCAAGAAATGGAATCGACTGTGGGTGGAACTCGCATTTCTCCGCCTTGACAAAAAGCCCATTCTCTAGCAACCTCTGAAGCACTCGTTGGACGTGCTGCACGTGTTCCTGGAGAGAAGAAGAAAAAATCAATATGTCATCCAGGTAGACATATATGAACTGATCGACCATATCTCGCAGCACGTCATTGACGAGGGCCTGGAAGACTGCTGGGGAGTTGGACAACCCGAAGGGCATGACCAAGTATTCAAAGTGACCCCTGGGGGTGTTAAAAGTAGTCTTCCATTCATCCCCCTCCCTGATGCGGACCAAATGATAAGCATTACGCAAGTCCAATTTCGTGAAGAGTGACGCTCCCTGCAACCTCTCGAAAGCTGAAGACATCAACGGCAAAGGATAAGTATTCTTTACCATGATGTTGTTCAACCCCCGGTAATCAATACAAGGTAGCAGAGATCTGTCCTTCTTCCCCACAAAAAAGAACCCCGCCCCCGCTGGAGAAGAGGAAGGGCGAATGAACTTCGTTGCTAGAGAATCAGAAATGTATTTCTCCATGGCCTCCCTTTCCGGAGCAGAAAGCGAATATAACTTGCCCTTAGGCGGAGATTTACCGGGCAATAAATCTATGGCACAGTCGTAGGGACGATGCGGAGGCAGAGAAGCAGCTCGAGACTTACTGAACACCTCCTTCAGGTCATGGTACTCCGCGGGCACGTTAGACAAATCCACTGCTTTCTCCTGTAACACAGACATAGGAACAGACGAACAGGCAGACACAAGACAGGACTCATGACATTTAGTGCTCCACTCCGTAATGGACCTCCAGAGCCAGTCCACTCTAGGGTTGTGTTGTGTTAACCAAGGATGTCCGAGTACTATGGGTGCAAGAGGTGAGTCCATGATGTAAAATGACAGAGTCTCCGAGTGGTTGCCAGATGTGATGAGGGTAATGGGTCCAGTAGACAGTGAAATCATGGGAAGCTCTTGACCATTGAGTGCGTGAACTGAAATGTCATGTGGGAATGACTGAAGGGGAATCTGAAGGTTGTGTGCGAAAGTGCAGTCCATAAAATTACCTTCCGCCCCGGAGTCCAATAGTGCTTGACAGTCGTGCTGGTGTGTTGACCATCTTAGTCTTACCGGGAGGAAGGTAGATGTCGATGAGGTCTTCTCGGTGGAGATCCCACCCGATAGTAGCCTCACTGTTACTATCGGGCGTGGCCTTTTACCGGACACGTGTTCAGAAAATGACCAGCTCCGCCGCAGTAAAGGCAAAGGCCCTGGGACCTCCGCCTCTCCTTCTCCTCCCGGGAAAGCCGAGCTCGCCCTACCTGCATGGGCTCGGGATCATAGGTAGGGCTGACCGCGTCCGTGCCGCTGAACCGCAGACTCTCCGCTCCTCCGAGAGCTCGACTGGAAAGGACGCGTCGCTCGACTCTTGACAGTCGTGCATCAACTCGTAGTGCTAACTCAATCAGTTCGTTCAAGGTGGTAGGCAGGTCCAGGGCGTAGATCTCCCTCTGGACGCGGTCAGCCAGCCCATGCAGGAACATATCCCACTGCGCCTCGTCGTTCCATTGGCACTCTGCCGCGAGAGTCCGGAATTCGATCGAATAGTCCGAAACTGACCTCTCTCCCTGGCGAAGTTCGGCGAGCACCCTCGCCGCCTCCCTTCCGGCGATCGCACGGTCAAAGACTTGCTTCATGGCAGCGGAGAGTGCCTGGAACGACTCGCAGCATGGGTCTTGGTTTTCCCACACCGCCGTTCCCCAAAGTGCCGCTCTCCCAGTCAGCAGAGAGAGGACGAATGCGACCTTGGATCGCTCAGTGTTGAAGGTTCTAGGTTGCAATGCAAAGTGCATGGAGCATCCTGTCAGGAACGCTCGACAGAAACTGGGTTCTCCGACATACCTCTCAGGCACAGGTAGGCGAGGTTCCGACTGGGAGAGAGGATCTGATGGTGTGGGAGGAACGAATGGTGTGGGCGGCGCAGTGGGAGCTCGCAGTTGTTGAATTTGCTGGGTGAGCTCGGACACCTGCGCCACCAGAGCCTGAACAGCACGGCCAGTGTTAAGCCCCTCCTCCTGGGCGTCCATGCGTTGAAGGCTGTTGTTGACGAACGTTTCCATGGACATCTGAGCTCCACCTGCTGCTTCCATGGGACGGTCAGATCGTTCTGTCATGATGTGAGAACGAGGAAGCAATAGCAGGTGCAATAAACTCTTTATTTGTATAATTGATGAAACATACAGGGTAACAAACACAGGCGGGTGGCGCAGGGACCTCGATGGTCAAACACGGGTGAGTCTTGGCTGGTGCAGAAGTGCAGTGATGGTGATGGTGAATTCCGGCGTGAACGACGAACAGAACAGCGAACAGGAATCCAGGAACAAACACCACACGAGCACAGAACGGGGAACAGGAAAACAGGATCAGGACACCAGACAGCACAAGACTTCAACAACGATCTGACAATGGAGAGGAGAAAACGGTGAGTATTTAAGGAAGTGATGATGAGTCGCAGCTGGCGCCGATGATGATTGCAGATTGATGAATGGGCGTGATTGCTCCGGCCACACCCACAGATCCACGCGACACACACACACACACACACAAATAACAAACGCACGAGACAAAAAGAAAGCAATGCATTCGTGAACCGTGACAGGATTGAGTCATAAGCCTTTATTGTGCCTTTCAGCAAAGAAAGCTCCAGGGTTACTGTTCCTGTTTTAAGACCTCTGTAACTCTGTGGTTGCTGCTCCGATACTAAAAGAATGACTTGAAAATTGATTTGCTGCGATACCTGACTGGATGAGAACTGCTTTAAGATGTTTTTGGAACCAGAATCTCGTGGCTGGATGAATGGAGTCGTCTGCGAAGAGTGGATCGAGTGGGGATTTGAACATGGAACGTCTATACTGCAGGTAATTTATGAGAGAATGGTACGGTTGAATGGTAGGCTAGTTGGCAGATTGAAAATGTAAATGAAGCGACCTTTTTTGGCTCTATCAGTTTTACTTTGTTTAATAAAGAAAGATATGGTTTTGTTATCTACGATCTGTAAATCTGAAATTGTAGGGTGGATATTCGTGTCGAAGTTAGATGTGATTGTTAATTCGGAGCAGCGAAGAAAACCGAAGAAAGTTAGAATGAACATTGCTTCCAGTGTGCAGGCGGTATTGGTGGAATGATATCCGAGACGGAGTGTTGAAATACATTTGGTGAGTATGTCGATTGTAATAGGTTGTCTGGTGTCCGGGTGGGTGGGACGAGTTCTTTGAATTCCTTTAATTAGTTATTTATGGCAGGAGCGGGCTTACCGTAGGCTTATTTATGGAAAAATTTAATACGGCTTAGATAGATTTTTATGGACCCGGCTTGGAGACCTTTTACTCTGTTAAGGCGAGATATGAATGACGTAATGGATAAAAGAGAAATCGGGAAACCGCAGGTTGAGAGAGAGGTGACATTTTTTGAAAGCTTTCCATGCTGTGTAATATGTTTGGAGGGTTCTAGGTGAAACTGCTTGGAGGATGGAATTGATAGAAGTGTCCAGAAGGGATTTTAGCGGATGATTTATGGGAAGATCAGCTGAGAATAATGAGGGACTGGGGTTGGAATTGGATCTGCTTCTGGTGCCAGCATCCTGAATTTCTGAAAAGAGAAACGGGAGAGAGAGTCAGCAATTTTTTTTTTTAGAGCCTGGGACTTGTTTGGCAGTTATTATAAACTGATCGCAAGCAGAGATCCAGATGAGGCGTCTGAGGAGTGGCATTAACGCAGGTTAGTGAGAGCGGCCTTTGTTAATGCAGTGCACAGTTGTTTCGTTGTCGCAATGGACAAGAATGCTTTTAGTTGACCACTTTTTCCCCCATAGGAAAGCTGTGATGTCGATCGGATAGAGCTCGAAAAGGGCCGAGGAGGCTGAGGACTGTGGTGTGTCTAGGAGCTGGGAGGGCCAGGGAGACGCGAACCAGCGTCCTTGGTAAAATCCCCCAAAACCAATCGAGGGGGCTGTGTCGGTGAACAGTTTAATATCGAGGGGGAGAGAGATGTAGTTGTCATAGAAAAAAAGTTAAGCCATTCTACTGGTTAAGGAAAGTTATCCATAAACTTAAGTCATTTTTGCACTCGCAAGATAATAATTTAGTCTTCCAGCACGTGAACGGATGACGCGAGGGCGAGGAGATGTGCGATGAATGGGCAGCCTTGCGGAATTATGCGCATAGCATAGTTTAGGTGGCCAAGCAGCGAGAGGAGTTCACGTTTGGAACAATTTGGGCAGTCTATGAGATTGGACGCGATCAAAGTGATTAGATCGATTTTTTCCTTAGGCAGTGAAGCTTGGAAATTTACTGAGTTCAATTTGATGCCCAAAAACTCGATGGATGAAGTTGGACACATTGTTTTCTCCTGAGCTATGGGGATCCCTAGCTCTGCGAAAAACTTTTTGCACCGTGAGGAGGTGTGCAGGGATGGCATTGTGTGGTGAAATGATTAAGAAATCATCGAGCAAATGGAGAAGGTAAGGAATTGCGTAATTATTGGATAGAATCCAACATATGGCTTCGGATAGAGTGTCGAAAATTTTGGGGCTGCTTTTGCAGCCAAAGGTTAAACGCACAGCAAAGTAAAACTTTTTTCGCCAGTTCACTCCGAATAAATGCCATGAATCCGGCTGGATTGGCATTACTTTTGCCAACCATGCGCCGTGTCCAGCGATTTTGATCATTGTTATGGCTTGTTCAATATTGTGATAATGAAGAGAATATTCTTCAAGTGGGATAAGACTATTGATGCTTGGAAAAGGGGAGTTGTGAGGGGCTGAGAGATCAATTATCATGCGCTTTTTTCCTGAAAATTTTCTGGTAGCCACACCTATGGGGCTAATACAAAAATCATCAAACAGGGGTGTTTCGAAGGGGCCGATCATAAAACCTGATTCGATTTCTTTTTTGATTAATTCGTCTACTACTTCAGGCTCTGCCAGAGAGGACTGAAGATTATTGCAGATGATGTTTTGAGTGGGCTGACATTCTACGCCGGGTCTGAAACCTTGTTTGAAACCAGAGAGCAGATCATTTGTAAAGTTAACGTCGAGGTGCTGAGATAAATCGTCAGCTAGACGAAATATATTCACACGAGTCGAGATAGTTTTTTGCACTTTTATTTACAGACTTCTGTACTGGACATACAGAGTGGGCATGGGCACAGTAGTTACAGGCATGGAGATAACGACAGCATTATCTTGGGCATTTCCCGTCGTTGAAATTATTGCATACTTGCCCATTAGCTGCAACATGTGTGGCCCTACTTGAAAAATCTCTAACGAAAGAGTGATCTTCTTTGGCGGGTCGCGAAACATAGCTGGTAGATTTAATCAGGTTCTGTTCTGGACAGGGAGGAATTGAGGGATTCATTTGAGGGCATGCCGTAGTGGCATGGTTGACAGATCTGCAAATTGCACATGAAATGTTTCGGCATCCGAGAAAAACTCTGTTATGTAGATCAGTATCCAAAGCTCCCCAGTAAGGACACTGATTCCATTGAGAGATACGTACGGCGGCGCATTTAGCAGAAAACAGTTTGTGGTACGTGTAGAAATGGCTACCGCCATAAGACAGCGCAAGCTCCGCTATGATGGAAAGATAATCATTCAGCTCACGCCGTCTATGGGGAAAAACATATCATTTCGGTATAGCGGTTGAAGGCAATACAAAATTCAGCCAATAACAATGTGCGTGATGAAACCTGCGTGTTTTTTAAGGTAACGGATGCAGTCCACCTGGCGATTGGACTCTGGTGGGGGAAACAAGGACAATAAAGAGACCCAAATCCACATCCGCACCTGCAAGGATTTGTGCTCTGATATTGTTCGTCACTGGAGGAGGTTCTGAGGCAACAAGGAGCAAGGAGACATATAGATTAAACAATTCTGCTTTATTTAATTTTCATGAGAAATTGAAGTTGGAATTAATTAGGGCTTGTCTCAGCCCTTTAAAAGTCAATTTCCCTAATGTCAGGGATGGTTGGATGAACTGAAGGGGAGGTAGATGAAGAGGAAGATGGTCGATTTCTCGCCAGTGGTGGTGACGGCAGTCCTCGGCGTCTTGGCGAGCGTGGAGAGGATCGTGTGAGCCGGCGTCCCCGATTTGAGGACAGAGGCTCAATGATGTTGGTGGTTGGAGAAGAATTATTCCTTGGAGCAGCGGATTGCGACGGAGGCTCAGCTATGACGAAAGAATCATCATCAGAAGGGAAGAGCTCCAGCTCAGACATGACAGCAAAAGGGCAGGGCCAAATGCTGTGAAACTGTCATGGGACAGAGGTGAGGGAAGGCTATATTTATACCGGCTTCCTATTGTGCTGATTGGTTGATTACCTGAACGTGCTCCTCCCGAAATTTGTTACATAAAACATTTATTCATTATTTTCCTCAATTCTACAAATAATACCCCATAATGACAACGTGAAAGAAGTTTGTCTGTTTTACTCAATACTTTGTTGAAGCACCCTTGGCACCAATTACAGCCTCTAGTCTATGAGTATGATGCTCCAAACTTGGCACACCTATTTTTGGGCAGTTTCTCCCATTTTTCTTTGCAGAACTTCTCAAGCTCCATCAGGTTGGATGGGGAGCGTCGCTGCACAGCCATTTTCAGATCTCTCCAGAGATGTTCAATCGGGTTCAAGTCTGGGCCAGTCAAGGACATTCACAGAGTGGTCCCGTTGCCACTCCTTTGTTATCTTGGCTGTGTGCTTAGGTCGTTGTCCTGTTGGAAGATAAACCGTCACCCCAGTCTGAGGTCCAGAGCGCTCTGGAGCAGGTTTTCATCAAGGATTTCTCTGTACATTGCTGCATCCATCTGCCCTTCTCCCCCCGATAGTTCAGTTTGGCCAGCCAGCTTTAGGAAAAGTCCTGGTGGTTACAAACTTTTTCCATTTACAGATGATGGAGGCCACTGTGCTCATTGGGACTTTCAATGCTGTAGACATTTTTCTGTACCCTTTCCTAGATCTGTGCCTCGATATAATCCTGTCTCAAAAGTCTACAGACAGTTCCTTGGACTTCATGGCTTGGTTTGTGCTCTGACATGCACTGTTAAATGGGACCTTATATAGACAGGTGTGTGCCTTTCCAAATCATATCCAATCAACTGAATTTACCAATCAAGTTGTAAAAAAACATCTCAAGGATGATCAGTGGAAACAGGATGCACCTGAGCTCATTTTTGAGTGTCATGGCAAAGGCTGTGAATACTTATACTTAATACTTCTGTGATTTTTTTTCCCCCGTTTTTTATTTTTAATAAATTTGCACATTTTTCCAAAAAACTTCTTTCACATTGTCATTATGGGGTATTGTTTGTATAGAATTTTGAGGAAAATAATGAATTTAATCCGTTTTGGAATAAGGCTGTGACATAACAAAATGTGAAAAAAAGTGAAGCGCTGTGAATACTTTCCAGATGCACTGTATGTATTATATTGATGTATGAGAGAGAGGGATGGGCAGATAGATTAAGGCATGATATGTTTTTATTATTTCTGGCAGTAAATATTACCTGTGTTCTATCTATTTATATTGTGCTTTTATAGGAGTTGCACAATACATTGCGATTTTTCCCAAGCAAAACAAAGACTAGATGGCAAGGAAAATATTTGAACTAACTTCCCAAAACTTCAAGGATGGAATACTTCAGAAAGACCTGGAAAGGCGCAATGACCCTACTGTTGTTTTCAAGGACCCAACCTCTTAAGTTGCTCTTACCAATTTACCATGCAGTACGTAAGGAAGGAGCAATCGCTAAGAATGTGTCAAGGTTTACAAAGTAGAGCACGTCAATCATACAGTAATTATTTTCTTACTTCTTCCTTTTTTCTTGCCTATTTGTGGATTTTTCTTTTAATATGTACAATTAGTTATAATTAGTCATTTTTGGTGTAAGAAAAAATTAATAAGCTGTTACAGTGCTGAGAATACCAGGTAAGTGCTTATATATTACAGTGATATAATAAAAACGAACTAAGAACGGAAGTTTTTCCCGGAATCGTCTCTTTCATTTATGAAACATTTGTTATTTTATGCTTATGCTGCCCTCACAAGTAAATAGTGCAATCTCTTTTATTAGCTGAAGGCTTCAGTCAACATCATTGACTTCCTGCATCTTTAAAGATGACTTAACTCTCTCAACAAATCGTAGTTTAATCGTTTTAACAATACAAAAATATATAGGCTAAAGGATAAAGAAAAGATAAAGAAATAAATATTCAGACATTGCAGAAAGTGGGAACCCTGTAATGTGTTTTGTTTGGGTGGTGAGCTCAGCATTATTAAATATTCATAGATTGATAGATAGGGGTACTTTATGAATCCCCTAAGGCAAACTCATGCAGCCTCTCAGCTAGCTAGTAAAAAAAAAAGAAAAAAAAAGTATTTTTCATTGCAGAGATTCTGTCATTGCACTCAACTCATAGAAACTAGCACAAATTAGGAACATAACCATGGGGAGGTCATATGAAAGTAAAATAAAAAGCATTGAGAATTAAAGGCATAAGTGCTGTTTTTGACATTTTAATGGTTCTCTATAAGATGGTCCAAAATAGACAGTCATCTAAAGTATGCATGCTAGAATGATGTGAGAAAAATGTATTTAATTCATTGTTGCAGTTTGTCAATTAATATTAACTTCAATTAGTAAATATCATGTGAGGGACCAATGATTTCCAAACAAAGAAAATTATTTATTAAATGCCAAACAAAGTTACAAATTAAATTACTTGAAAACTGAACAAATTAAAGTCAGGTCTGGGCCCATAAAGAGGGTCAACTGAACAGAACCAAACTTAACAGTAATCAAACCAACAAAACGAAACAAAAAATACATGACCTCCCAAATGACACACATGGGGAACTTATATACACAAAGGACTAGTCCATTACACATACACCGGGAACACCACAAACATCACTTAACACAATTAAAATAAATAAAGTAACTTCCGAAATAAAGAAATGGGTCATAAACAAAATATAATTTACCCAAAGAATTATAGTCAACAGAATATACATACAATTAATCATGCACCCCCCAGATAATTGGCAGCATGGATTAGCCCAACAGAACAAAATGGCGGCAACTGACGCCAGCTGGTCCTTTATTGGAACGGACCTCCACCGGAGCGCAGTGTCCCAGACAGCGCCAAACCTCTGCTCTTCCCACGTATGCCACTTCAACTCAAAATAAATAAGCTCATTGAGCCCTTAATAAGCCCAGCAGGGGGGGACTCAATGAGCACCACAACACTCAGTAAGTAGCACCAGAAATGCAAAAGAAAAACCAAAGCAATAACCACATCAGTATCACCTTCACACAGGTGCAAATCCACAGCAAAGCACAAGATAATCAAGGCAAGCCCCGCCCCTTTTTTTTTTTGCTTTTGGACACTCAACCCCTAATGACATCAAACAACAAAACACGTATATAGAATAATTAAATACAGTTCAGTCGAAACACTAATACAAAATAACAAAAAGGAAAATACAAAAATTAGCTAAACAATTAACATTTGAAAGAAAACAATACAATTACCAAACAAGACAACACACTCCTTGTAAACATACACGCATACACACACGCACGTGGCCTACACACACACACACATTAAAACTGCAGGGCGGCGATATTCCTCCTGTCAACCTGCATACGCAATTAAAGCACTAACAGTTTCTTGTTCGGCCGCAGCCAGAGTGGCATGAAATTGACGCAAATCCTTTCGTTTTAATATCTAGTTGAGACAGCAGCAAAACAGCAGCGCTCCATAATCAACGAGCGAACGTCGGATAACCCCAGCAACGGAATCCTCCCCGCTACTCGGCAGAATACGCTGCACTTCTGAAACGACAACTTTAATTAAAAGACATATCAGAGCATGACGCACATATACAAATAACCTGCATACTTGGGGTGCGAGGAATCCCAGTCACGGCAGTCCGAAGTGCCAAATCAACGCGCACGCTGTAACATGAAACACAAGGCATTTCAATTTACCCACTGCCCTATAAGGGAAAGATAGACGCTACAAACAACCACATTCCTACCTGTGAAGAGGCTGCAGACACATCAACCATGGGAAACAGTACTCATTCTCTTACATGCCATGGGACCACACAAACAATTTTCCTGCATGCCTCTTCACAGCATGCGGAACCGGAAAAGCAAGGAAGAAGCTCAGTGACGTGACTCAATACAGGGCAGGTATATATGCTCCGCCTTTAGCTGTGATAGGCTTAATAAATAGACCTGAAGCAACCAATAGTAGCCTGAAGCCAAACATCTATACTGCCACATTTATTATGATTATCTGTCATTATTATGAAATGTGTATATATAGTGTGATCTGTAACCAAGGTATCTGCAACAAATGTTTAATCATGAAATACTGAAAATAACCTAAAATAATTTGTAAACAACCCAGAAAGAAATATGCATGTATGCATGGGTTCTCAGTTACCGTCCTTTTGTGTGGCCACATCATCGGCCATCACAGATCATATAAAAAAATAATATAGAATTCATAGACAATTGGAAAAGTTTTTGGGGCAGACCTGACCTGTTGAAAAGAGATGGTATTCATCCCTCCTGGGATGGTGCTGCTCTTCTCTCTAGTAATTTGGCTCATAGTCTTAGAGATAAAACATGACAATCTGGGGTTCAGGTCAGGAAGCAGACCAGACTGGCTAAACCGACCGTCTGCTAGCTGTCTCACGTCACCAAGGTCAGATAAATCCCATCACAAAGAACCTCTTTCACCTAGATATCATCATATAGAGACTGTGTCTGTTCCCCGAATTTGGAAATCCAAAAAACATTTCAACCCATCTAAGGTCAAAAATTTAATTGATGTTCAACAAATAAAAAACAGCTATAATACAGATGAGCAAATGATAAAACTTGGGTTGCTGAATATTCGATCGCTTACTCCAAAAGCACTTATTGTTAATGATATGATTACAGACTATAAACTAGATGTGCTGTGTTTGATAGAAACCTGACTAAAACCAAACGATTACATTATTTTAAATGAGTCCACCCCGCAAGATTACTGTTATAAACATGAACCTCGTCTGAAAGGCAAAGGGGGAGGTGTTGCTGTAATTTATAGTAATATTTTCAAAATCACTAAGAAATCTAGTTTTAAATATACTTCTTTTGAAGTGTTGGATGCTTAATGTAAAAATATATAGTGTAAATGACAAATCACGTTTGAGATTTGTGCTGGCTACTGTATACAGGCCACCAGGGCACCATAAAGATTTTATCAAAGAATTTGCTGACTATCAGAGTTAGTATTGGCTGCAGATAAAGTACTAATTGTTGGTGATTTTAATATACATAATAGATAATGAAAAAGATGCATTGGGATTGGCATTTAAAGACATTCTGAACTCTATTGGAGTTAGAAAACACGTGTCAGGACCTACTCATTGTCATAATCATACTCTAGATCTAATATTATCACATGGAATAAATGTTGATGCCGTTGAAATTCTGCAGCAGAGCGATGACATTTCAGATCATTATCTAGTCTCGTGTAAATTACATTTAGCCAAGGCTGCAAAGCCGACTCCGTGTTACAAATATGTTAGACCAATCACTTCTGCCACTAAAGATTGCATTATTAATAATCATCCTAATCAGTTTTATCATCTCAGCATCCCGGATAGCTTAGAAGAACTCGATATTGCAACAGAAACTTTTAACTCTCTTTTTCAGCACTTTAGACACAGTTGCTCCGTTGCGCTTAAAGAAGATTAAAGAAAATAGTCCAACGCTGTGGTACAACGAGCACACTCAGGCCCTTAATAGAACAGCCAGAAAAATGGAGCGCAACTGGAAGAAAACAAAACTAGAGGTATTTCGCATTTCATGGAAAGAGTTCAATTGCATACAGAGAGGCCTTAAAAGCTGCTAGATCTACTTATTTTTCAACCCTGTTAGAAGAAAATAAACAAAACCCTAGGTATTTATTTAAAAACAGTGGCTAAACTAACAAAAAAGAAAGCTTCAAGCCCAGAAATTTCCAAGCAACACAGCAGTAATGACTTTATGAACTTCTTCACTTATAAGATTGATAATATCAGGGACAAAATTATAACTATGCAACCGTCTACTACAGTATCGCCTCAGGGAGTGCATTGTAGTCTCCCTAAGGAAAAATTTGATTCATTTATTGCTATAGGAGAGGAAGAATTCTTTAAACTCATTAAATCATCTAAACCGACAACATGTATGTTAGACCCTATACCGACTAAGCTACTGAAAGAGATGCTTCCAGAGGTCATAGATCCTCTTCTTAATATCATCAATTCATCTTTGTCTCTAGGATACGTACCAAAAACCTTTAAGCTGGCTATGATTAAACCGCTTGTTAAAAAAACACAACTTGATCCTACAGAATTAATTACAGGCTGATCTCAAATCTACCCTTTCTGTCAAAGATACTAGAAAAGGCAGTATCTTCACAACTATGTTTAGCCTAGAAATCTAGACGCACCCTAGCGGCAGCAAAATGTATTTTGCAGCCAGGGTAGTCTAGCAACTCTCCGTTGACTTTCGGAGCTGTAAAAACCTAAATGAGGTCAGGCCAATCACATCGTGTTTAGAGTAGGCGGGGTGGGCTTAACATAATGACGACAGAGTTGTGATGGTTCCCTGCTACTTGAAAACAAAGAATGGCTGCTGCTGCTGCTGGAGAACAGTCTTTCGAATCGGCTTTGGCCGCGACTCTGGAGGACTTGGAGTTAAGTTTTTCTTTGAGAAAAGAGCAAAGAACGGCACTTAAGTCATTCTTAAAAAAGGAAGATGTGTTCGTAGTTTTGCCGGCCAGATTCAAAAGTTGAATCTTTCAACTAACGTTAGCTCCGCTGTTGGGAAAACGCTCTGGTTGGTTGAAGCGCTGTCCTATTGCGTGCAGAGGGAATTTGAAAGACCACCGTTTATCCCGCCCCTCGGATTGAGCCGTGTCTATGGAGAGTTGCCAGACCTAACATCTTGATGATGTAGGTCTGGCTTGCCAGGCTAAACTATGTTCCTTTTTAGAAATAAATTATATCTGTGAGGATTTTCAGTCAGGATTTAGACCGCATGAACTAACTGTTCCACATTTTTCATTGAAAGCATATTTATATTATATTATATATATTTAATTTATATTTATTTTTAAGATGGAAGAATGCGGTTTTACAGATGCAAACGTGGCTTTCAAATGAAAGATTGGTATCAAAGAGCACACCCAGGTTCCTAACCGACGATGAAGACGAAGAGCAGCCATCAAGTGTTAGACAGTAGCCTATTCTGGGTTAATACGTGCAAAGGGGTTTTTGCCCAATAATTAGAAACTCTGTTTTTTTAGAATTAAGTAGTAGGAAATTACTAGTCATCCAAATTTATATATTAGCTATGCAAAATTATTTTGTTCCCCTTAACAATGCAGATTTCATCATCATAAGCATGCACTTTAAACATTTAAAAGTTACCACTGAACGAAGCACAGCTGCCACCCCAGCTAACAAAATATTTTTTATAATGTTTTGCTAACATTCCCATTAACTTATGAAAACCATATTTCTGAATGTTTTTTTAAATAATAACAAGTAGCCACTCCACCCAAGGAGCTGTGCTCCTACGCCTAGTGAGAATATAGTTCCCAGTATTTATACGATTAAAAATGGTCTCTGTCTCATATAGCCTTGTTATTTGTACACGCTGTGACTATACAGATCACAACATGTAAATAGGAAAATGTTTGCATTATTTTGTCACTTATTGGGATTAGTATGCTACCTTATCCATTTACATCCAGTCTTTGTGCTAAGCTAGGCTAGCGGTGGGTGCGTCAAATAACACTTACAGAACGCACAGAAATGAAAAAGGTATGTATGGACTTATCTAACTCTGGGGGATACTGTGAATAAGCTAAAGTCCCAAAAAGTCGGAGTGTTCCTTTAACGCATTATAGTCCTTCACGTATATTGCGATCTCAAAATTCTGGCCAGTTGATTATACCTAGAATATCAAAATCGACTGCTGCCTGTAAATCTTTTTCCAATTTAGCACCAAAACTTTGGAAAATCTTCCTAACATTGTCCGGGAAGCAGACTCACTCTGTCAGTTCAAAGTTAGACTAAAAAAACATATCTTTGGCCTAGCATACACATAACACATTATAGACTTCTATAATTCAATGTTAGGCTGTATTGATTAGGTCAGCCGGAACCGGGAACACTCCCCATAAATCCTGATGTACTTGTTACATCATAAGAAGGATGGCGTCTATGCTAATATTAGTCTCTGTTTATTCGAGGTTTACCACAGTCCGCCGTATCCAGGCCGTATCCAGATCTGATGAAGGACCTGCACCTGGACACGATGTCAACCCTTACAAAAAAGAAGTTTATTCAAATGTTCTATAAGCATACCTCTTTTAAACTAAAAATAAGAAAGTATACTTTCAGTCTACATTTTATATATTTCTCAAAAATATACTTTATGTTCTTCTCAGAAATATACTTAAAATTACACTTAAGTGTACTTGACTTGAAAAGTCCAAGTATATTTGGCCTGTACTTGTACTCAATCTTTTGATCGAGATATACTTAAAAGTATAATTAAGTATTCAAAGTATACATGGCTTATAGTTGTACATTGTACTTTTTGATTGAGTAGCCTACTAAATATACTTTTTTTACATAATTTTTCATTTAGCCTACAGTCTTATGAAACTTAAATTGTTTATAAATATTGATTAGAATATTGATATAAAACAGATATGTTTCTAATTCTGCGTATCTGAATTTTTATGTAGGCTAGTCCACTGGTAGTGTATAGAAATTTACTCTGATTCTACTTTACTCTTTCCCCACCATTGACTGAATTTTCCGGCTATCCATGTTTTCACTTTTAGGGGGCGCTATATGACACATCTTCTAGTACAGAATCTCCGGATCAAAACATAGGAGAAGAAGCTGAAACAAGTGATAGAAGATTGCTCACGCAAATGTAAAATAATGTGATCATCAAACATTAAACAGTGTGTAAATCAAAACTGCTTAATATTACCAAATGGAATGAAGCGAAACCCATGAAGAGAAAACGACTGTGAAGCTTTGGGGGTGTTGGACTCGATCTACTGCATCTGTGTTTTGATCATCGTTCTGAATCTGATCAAGGCGTATTGACAAAAATGTGATTTTCTTGTTTAAAATGTTGCCTTTCTTTATGAAACTTACCGACATTCAAGTGTTGATAAAAAAGGATGCCTGAAGCTAATCAAATGTTTTTAAAATTAAAGTACAGTTAAAGGTATTTTTCAAGTATAAAAAATATCTACATTTGAACATAGTAGTATACTGCAAGTGCAAAAATAATATATAAATAGTAACCTATAAGTATGTTATGTTCACTTAAAGAAAACGTACAAGTATACTTGCAGTATAAACTACTTAACTAGTAGTTTAATGAGAGTACATTTCAGTGTGTACTTTCATAAATTAAAAAATGTACTACTCAAATAGTAAACTATTAGTATACTTATAAGTTTACTTGTAGTACAGATGCAGTACAAATGAGAAATCTAGTTGTGTACTTAAAGTTTACTACTCTTACACTTATAGTACACTTAAACATATACTTTTATATACTAAAAGTGGACCAGTTTAGTCCCAAGCAGTACTGAAATAGTACACTTACAAGTTTACTACAAGTACACATTGATATTAGTATACTTACTACATAAAGTATACTTAAAAATATACTTGAACATTACTTAAGTATACTTCATAAAATGAACTTGAAGTATACTTTTTTGTACGCAGTCCTGAAGTGTCAACCAGTCCCTCCCCTGTGAAGGCCTCCTTCCCTTCCCTTTACCTCAGTACAGATAAAATGTTGCCGGGATAATTCCGGTTCACGTGGCTACGCAGACGCGACAAAAAAATTCTGTATTATACATTTTTAAGACAGACAAATAATTGAGGGTTGATCTGTAAAGAAGGACTACACGCCTGCGCACATATATATTCAAACGCGCATACCTTTGGACTGAACATGTAATGCGCATGTGCTTACGTTTTTGAGGTTTGCGCAGAGATAACGGATAATTGTTTGCACCTTCAAACCTATTTCAGGGAGTGTGTTCTTCTCGAGACCTCAGGCACTGTTTTGTGCGGATGGACGGCCGGAGCGCGTTAAGGGTTTTCCTGTTAGAACGGTGTTGTGTTAGCGGCCCCTAAGTTAATAACTAATGATCTTCGCAACGGAAGTGAATCAATCAATCAAAACTAACTTTAGCTGGACAATAACTTTATCCTAGAGCTGTTGTAAAGTCTAAACAATTTGTTACAGTATTTCCTATTATCACTTTAAAGCTTTTTTGAAACAATCCATATTGTTAAAAGCGCTATATAAATGAAGGTGACTTGGCTTGACTTATCCTCTCTACGGTCTGCAATGTCAGAAATGCCTTCCTGGCATAGCTGGGACATGAACTGTTGACCTTCGCTCTGTGAGGAGACAGTTCTAGCCACTGTGCTGCCCTGCTCATATTTATGTTTATATTAATTCAAATTATAAAAATAGATACAATGTAAGCAATTAATTTCTTGACTGGATTAAAAAAGTTACATGTTTACATTTTTCCAGAGTATAAAAGTTTCAAAGTATATTAAATATTTGAATTACAAAAAATAACAGATAAGAATTCACTTTAAGATTCACATTTTACTATAGTAATACACTAAATTGTGTAAGCGTCTCTGGGAATTACACCGTCCAAAACATGGATTCATAAAGAGCAAAGCATTTAAATTTTTTCTAAACCAAAAACACAACCCCACCAAGTTAAACAATGCGGAAAAAGAACACAAACATACTAGACAGCACACAAGTCAAATCTAACAAGACATATGGAAAACAACACACTAGAAAAAAAAAACGAAAAAAACAATACACACTATTGTGTTCCCTTTCGTGGTCACTACGAGTTACGTCGGTGACAACAAATGGGGTTTCGCTTAGAAAGCCTATCACCTTCGAGTATATAAAACGAGGAACTGCCCTGAAGAACAGGTTCCCTCAACCCTGAGCACACAGAGTTCTTGGGTCCTGCCACTATCGTCCCCCTCTGTCACAGAGTTCTCGGATGACAGTATGCGCCGCCCATGGGCCACGCCCGTCTCATCCCCCTCTGTCGCCAGACCCCTGCCAGAGCACGCCCCCGTGGGACACTGGTCCTCCCCTGGCCTCCTCTGGCAGGACGCGGCTAATGACCGTGCTCCCGTACCGGGCCGCTATGCCACCCACGCCTGGGCCGGTCATTCCGCCTCGCTGCACCACCGACGGTACGTCTGGGGTTCGAATGACCCCGCTGGCACAGTTTATGGGAGCCTGGCTAGAGCTTCCCAGGCTGTCCCGCTGGGTCGCGAGAACCATCAGGCTCGGCTACGCGATTCAGTTCGCGCGGTCTCCTCCCCGCTTCAAGGGAGTCCTTGGCTTCGCGATCGAGTCCCGAGGTGGCCATGGCAACACGGCACGCTCTGAGTCCCAGTGACTCCGACCTGCCGTCAGACCTTCACCCCGTGGATGAACCTCAGTTTTCTACGGGCCGGAGTGCCCTTAGAACGAGTTTCCCGGCATGTTGTTGTATCAACAGATGCCTCCACCACGGGCTGGGGAGCCATGTGCAATGGACATGCTGCCGCGGGCTCCTGGACAGGACCCCAGCGCCTTTGGCATGTTAATTGCCTCGAGTTGCTGGCTGCACGTCTCGCCCTGCACCGCTTCCGTGCGTTGCTCAGGGGTCAGCACGTACTAGTCCGATCAGACTATACCGCGACAGTAGCGTACATCAACCATCAAGGTGGTCTACGTTCCCGCCGTATGTCGCAACTCGCTCGCCACCTCCTCTTATGGAATCAGAAGCATCTGAGGTCGCTTCGAGCACATTTATATCCCGGGAGATCTGAACCTTGCGGCTGACGAGCTGTCTCGGCTTCGGCCTCTCCCTGGAGAATGGAGACTCCATCCCCAGTCGGTTCAGCTGATTTGGGATCAGTTCGGGGACGCACAGGTAGATCTGTTTGCCTTCCACGACTCGTCCCACTGCGACCTGTTTTATTCCCTGACCGAGGGCACGCTCGGCACGGATGCACTGGCGCACAGCTGGCCACGGGGCCTACGCAAGTATGCGTTTCCTCCAGTGAGCCTTCTTGCGCAGACATTGCGCAAGATCATGGAGGATGAGGAGCAGGTCATTTTGGTTGCCCCATATTGGCACAACCGGACCTGGTTCCCAGAACTAGTACTCCTCGCGACAGCAACTCCCTGGCCAATCCCTCTGAGGAAGGACCTGCTTTCTCAGGGACGGGGCACCCTATGGCACCCTCGTCCTGATCTTTGGAACCTCCACGTGTGGCTCCTGGACGGGACGAGGCAGGTTTGAGTACCCTACCACCAGCGGTGGTGGCTACCATCACTTCCGCTAGAGCATCGTCCACGAGACATGCCTACGCGTTGAAGTGGAACCTCTTCGTCAACTGGTGTTCTTCTAAACATCAAGAACCAAGGTTGTGTATATCCATCCAAGAGCAAATGCGGATAAAGCCTTGGAGTCGATATTGAAAGTAACACAAAAATTGCAAGAAATATCGCCCGAGGCACCTGTCTTCGTCCTTGGTGATTTTAACCATTGTTCGTTGAAGAAGTGTCTGAGAGACTTTTATCAGTATGTTACGTGCCCGACCAGACAAAATAAGTCACTGGATCTATGTTACGGTTCTATTAAAGGCGCATATAAAGCTCTTCCTCTTCCCCCGCTGGGTGGGGCTGATCACAACTGCGTCCAGCTCATCCCATCGTACCATACGGCCTTAAGGAGTGGAAAAACTCTCACTAAACGTGTTAAGAACTGGACTGAGGAAGCCATCCTGAGCCTACAGGGCTGTTTCGATTGCACCGACTGGGGCATGTTCAAGGAGTCCTGCACTAACATTGATGATCTTACTGATGTTGTCAGCTGTTATGCTTCCTACTGTGTTGACAATGTAATCCCTGATAAAATTGTATTGGTATATCCAAACAATAAGCCATGGGTAAGGAAATCACTTAAGCTGTTATTAAATAGAAAGAGGCAGGCATTTAGGGAAGGTAACTTCTTAGAATTGAACAAGTTGAAAAAGGAAATAAGAAGTGAAATAAGGAGAGCAAAGCAGGGATACAAAGAAAAAATTGAGAAAGACTTTGGTGGAAGAAATCTACGTTCAGCATGGGATGGTATGAAAACTGTTATCGGCACCAGGAGAGAAAAGAAAGCTAAGGTTGTGTTGGAAGGTTTTAATTGTGACAGTCTACTTGCAACAGAACTAAACAAGTTTTATTTGAGGTTTGATACCTCAAATTTTAGGAATGTTATTCTAGAACAGAAATCCCATCTACATGGAAATAGTTCCCTTTCGAAAGGGAACTCTACACTACGTCAGAATGACGCTATGGGGAACGCCTCAGGCGTGACAGGTGTCTGAAATCAAGTATCAACTCACGTCAATCATGTTGACCGGCGACAGCCCGTGAATCATCAGCTTGAATGATTAACGCGCGACCTGGATGTATAAAAGGGGAGCCTTGCACACATGACAACATCTTTTCGTCTTCAGGGACTGCTTTGTTTGAAAAGAGAGTATTTTCTCGAGTAGCAATCGGAAAATGAAACGTACAGAGAAGCAGAAGAATTCCTTCCGCAAGTGTGCCGACCCGTGTCCCAGATTTCTGACACCGGAGGATTCACACGATCTGTGCGTGTTCTGCCTGGGTGAAGAGCACGCGCGGGGAGCTCTCGAGGGAGCTTCCTGCGCAAACTGCGAGCGTTTTTCTTTGAGAACGCTCCGCTCTCGTCTGTCTCACTTCTCGAGGGAAGTGAGCGCGGCATCTGAACCCCGCGGTTTTGGTCCCGCTCGGGCTGAGGCTCAGCGGCGCTTGAGTTCGTGGGGCTCTCAGATGGAGCTGGCAGATCAGCTGGAGAGGGGCGTTAACCTCACGGATGATCTGCCAGCTGACGAGGGTGAGTTACAGGTCGATGTAGAAGATGTTTTGTCTCTTTCTGATGGATCTGTAACTGGTTCTCTTCGGGCCGGGCAGGAGTTGGCTGCTGATGATGTCAGTCTGGTTGAGACTGAACCACTTCAGCCCTCCTGCCCAGTGTACGCTGAGCTGGTGGACGTTATGGGGCGCGCCACCAACAGACTGCAGCTGCAGTGGAGGCGCGTCCGGGAGGAACCTGTTCGTGGTGTGTTGGACGATCGGTTCCTCCCCACCCGTAGGCCACCGGCTCGGACGAGCCTTCCATTCCTTCCCGATCTCCACTCTGAGATCGGGAAGGCATGGAAGAACCCGTTCTCTGCGCGCCTTCATTTGCATCAGCGGGCCAGTTTCGCTGCTGTGGAGGGGGCCGCAGAGCACGGGTATGTGTCGATGCCGCCAGTAGACGAGACGTTGGCTAACTATCTCGCCTCTGGTCGGCTATCGTCACTGGGAGCTCCGACCCTGCCATCCAAGCCGCTGAAAACAACATCACGCTTGAATGGCAGAGCGTACACGGCAGCAGGTCAGGCAGGTGCGGTTCTGCACACCCTTGCGGTCCTTCAGGCCTACCAGGCCGACCTGCTGCGGGACCTCGATCAGGGGGCCGGCCTGCCCCCTGACGCGATGGCAGAGCTGCGGCGCACCACGGATTTGGCTCTCCGGGCCACCAAACAGTCAGCCGTTTCCATCGGTCGTGCGATGGCGGCTATGGTGACCACGGAGAGGCATCTGTGGCTTAACCAGGCCGACATCGGGGAGAAAGAAAAGACCTTTCTCCTCGATTCGCCGGTTTCGCCTTCTGAGCTTTTCGGGCCTTCCGTTGAGACGGTGGTCGATAAGTTCAGGGAGGCGAGGGCGCGCTCTGCGGCATTTAAGAGCTGTATACCGCGGAGGTCCTCGGCTCAGCCCAGGCAGGCGGGAGAGCCTGGTCCGTCGTGGTCTGAGGATCACAGGCAGACCCAGAGGGCCAGTGTCGCTTCCCGTGCACCCCCTCCTCCTAATATAGGGAGCAGGGCGCGCAGGAGGCGTAACTCCCGCAGGAGGCAGGATCTCAGGGAGGTGATCCAGAATAAACGTTCTCAGACTGAACGCTAGACATCACCTCCCTGGATCTTGCCCCCTAACCACCATCGTTCCCAGGCTCCTCCTACATCAGGCCTGGGGCAGGGCCCATGATGAGTTCAAGAATTCTCTGATGGCCCGCTTCAGCTTGGTTGATAGGAGCGCCTTCCAACCAGGCTGGTGAAACAGTAGAACTTAGGTTTTTCTGAGTTTCTGAGTCCTGGCGTGCTTCATTCCAAGCACGCCGCAGGTTTTATATTGAGTGAAAATGTTTTGTGCGCAAATAACATTTTTTCTTCTCTTCTTTTTCAGAACTCGTCTCCTGTACAGAGCCTGGGACATATTTGGTAGGCAGGTAATGTATTGTAAGTGAGCTGAGCATACTGTGGTATCAGGTTACAGGCCTCATCCGGCCTTCCTGGTCATGAGCTCCCACGTACTGGGTATCAGGTTACAGGCCTTACTAGGCCTTCCTGAATATGAGCTCCCACTCATGGTGGTCGCCAGGTTGCAGGCCTCACCAGGCCTTCCTGAATATGAGCTCCCACATACTGTGGTCGCCAGGTTACAGGCCTCACCCGGCCTTCCTGAATGTGAGCTCCTACATAAGGTGGTTATCAGGTTACAGGCCTCATCCGGCCTTCCTGGTTATGAGCTCCTACATTTGAATAGGAGCTCCCACATACTGTGATTGTCAAGTTATAGGCCTCACCAGGCCTTCTTGAATATAGCCCCCACATATTGTGGTTATCAGGGTACAGGCCTCACCCGGCCTTCCTGAATATGAGCTTCCACACACTGTGGTCGCCAGGTTACAGGCCTCACTGCCTTCCTGAGTATTAAGCTCCCACATTCAGTGATCACCAGGTTCTAGGCCTCCTCGGCCTTCCTGGTGATGAGCTTCTACATGTCAGGTTACAGGCCTCATCCGGCCTTCCCGAATGTGAGCTCCCACACACCGTGGTCGCAGGTCTTCCTAGTTATGAGCTTCCTCATGTCAGGTTACAGGCCTCATCCGGCCTTCCTGAATGTGAGTTCCCACATACTGTGGTCACCAGGTTTCAGGCCTCATAGGCCTTCCTGAGTATGAGCTCCCACATTCAGTGGTCACCAGGCTTCAGGCCTCCTAGGCCTTCCTGGTTATGAGTTTTCACATGTCAGGTTACAGGCCTCATCCGGCTTTCCTGAATGTGAACTCCCATTCACTGTGGTCGCTAGGGTATAGGCCTCGCTGGTTGTGAGCTTCCACATGTCAGGATGCAGGCCTCATCAGGCCTTCCTGAATGTGAGCTCCCACGCATTGTGAAATCCCACATGCTGGGGTCACCAGGTTAGAGGCCTCACCAGGCCTTCCTGGATTTAGAATGGCTAAGTACACGCACCTTCGTTTCGTGCACTTTCTAAAAATCCAAATTTATGGTAAGGGTTATGCGCTGTACGCTTCGTTCCCTTTTTTATGTGGTTCAGACTTCGGTTCTTCACCTCTGGTCCCACTCTAGATGCGTCTTGCCGTCGCAAAGTATTACAACAGGCGCCTCCCTTTCAGGCTATCTCCCACATTTTGTGGTAACAGGCCTCGTTAGGCCTTTCTGAAGGTAGCCCCACGTTTTGTGGCTGTCAGGTTACAGGCCTCTAAAAAGCCGGCCTTCCTGTAAACGAGCTCTCACTTACTGTGGTCGCCAGGTTTTAGGCCTCACAGGCCCTCCTGGATTCAAACTGGCATAAGTACACGCACTTTCGTTTCGTGTACTTTCTTGAATCCATATTTATGGTAAGGGTAATGCGCTTCTGCTTCATTCCCTTTTTTACGTGGCTCAGACTCCGGTTCTTCACCTTGGGTCCCACTCTAGATGCGTCTTGCTGTCGCAATGTTTTACGACAGGCGCCTCCCGTTCAAGCTATCTCCCACATTTTGTGGTAACAGGCCTCATTAGGCCTTTCTGAAGGTAGCCCCACATTGTGTGGTTGTCAGGTTACAGGCCTCTCCGGCCTTCCTGAATACGAGCTCCCACTTACTGTGGTCACCAGGTTTCAGGCCTCTCAGGCCTTCCTGAGTATGAGCTCCCACATATTGTGGTCGCCGGGTTACAGGCCTCACCGGCCTTCCTGATATGAGCCCTCATGTACTGGAGCTCTCCATATGAGGAGGTCATCAGGTCTTAGGTCTCAGTAGACCTTCCTGGTTTGAACCCTCTCTTACTTCACCAGTGTTCGGAGCGAGCACTGGGTAGACCCGTGGATTGAGTGGACGACTTCCGTCGTTTCTTGAGGTTGAGTCACACTCTCCGGGAGATCCCGTCTCTGTGTTCCGGAACTGAATGGTTTCTGCCAGCTTCGCAGGCCTTTGGTTTCTGGATGCCTTATCCAAAGCAACTTCCAGAGGCTCTGTCTCGGACAGACAGGCTATGGCCAGACTGTGTGTCTTAGTATAGATCACCAGGCCAGCCTGGTGGTATTTCAGGTGGCACGCTCCCCTGAATAGTGACTGGCTGGGGGTCCCTTGGGTCCCCTAGCCACACTCCTTAGAAGTGACCCCTTCTTTGGAAGCTGTGGTCCTAAGCCTTTGAGCTGGCCCAGATATACCCCCCATTAACTGTGTTCTGGCGATCTCTTGGGTCATTAGCTTTGGCTATGACCGGTAAGGAGTGCTGTCACTGACAGCCCGATGTGACCTAGGGGTGAGTGGTTCCAGTGTTTTCTGAATTACTGGTTCGGACAGTTGTCACTGCCTTTTGGCATGCACTCCCCTCAGCATGGTGGAGTTGGTATATCGTTCCCCATAGCGTCATTCTGACGTAGTGTAGAGTTCCCTTTCGAAAGGGAACGTCTCAGGTTACGACTGTAACCTATGTTCCCTGAGAACAGGGAACGAGACACTACGTCTCCCTGCCATGCCTCGGGGCCTGCCTGCTACAGTCCCTTCAGACGATAGGATGTTGTCATGTGTGCAAGGCTCCCCTTTTATACATCCAGGTCGCACGTTAATCATTCAAGCTGATGATTCACGGGCTGTCGCCGGTCAACATGATTGACGTGAGTTGATACTTGATTTCAGACACCTGTCACGCCTGAGGCGTTCCCCATAGCGTCATTCTGACGTAGTGTCTCGTTCCCTGTTCTCAGGGAACATAGGTTACAGTCGTAACCTGAGACGTTTTGTCCCCTTCTTTGATGAACAAGCTGTGGTCAATATGTTTAAACATTCCAGAACTGGAAAAAGTCCTGGGCCTGACAACATTGGTAGTCGCCTGCTCATTTCTTGTGCAGAGCAATTAGGTGCAATTTTTCATTATATTTTCCAATTGTCTCTAGAGAAACAGAGAGTGCCGAACATATGGAAGCAGTCTATAGTCATTCCAGTGGCCAAACAAAATCATCCAAAAGTATTAAATGACTTTAGGCCAGTTGCTCTAACCTCCTTAGTTATGAAGTGTTTCGAAAAACTGGTTAAAAAAGTCGTTCTCTCAAAAACAGAGAATCTCCTTGATCCACTACAGTTTGCTTATAGGGCTAAGCGAGGGGTAGATGATGCCACTACTACTCTATTAAATTTGCTATTTAAACACCTTGAAGGTAGTAAAACACATGCAAGGATTTTATTTGTTGATTTTTCATCTGCTTTTAATACAATCCAACCACATATTTTAGTTGATAAGCTCTTAAAGAACTTTGACCTTGATTTTAACATTGTGGGATGGATTCTTGATTTTTTGACTGATAGAACTCAGAGAGTAAGGGTGAATGGTTGCTTGTCGGAGGAGATGTCATCATCCACGGGGTCTCCCCAGGGGTGTGTCCTCTCACCACTTCTTTATATTCTTTATTCTGATGATTGTCGCAGCCAGCAGGAAAATAGATATATTTTAAAAGAACAGAGTAGCCTCACTGACCTGTATAACAGACAGGTAGTTAGGAAGGCAAATGCAGTTATCTCTGATAGCTCCCACCCCCTTCATTTAGAGTTTCAGATCTTACCTTCTGGGTCCCGGTTTAGATTACCTCCAGTAAAGTACAATAGATACAGGTACTCATTTGTTCCGGCAGCCATCTCTCTTCTAAACTCAGCCTGGAGGTGGAGATAGACCTAACTCTTAAACTTGTAGGGTTGTTTAACATGTATTGATTGATGTTGATGATGTTGTCGATGAAATTGGTGATTGTTATAGAAATCTTCCCCTGTCTTACTATATTATTATTTTATGAGGAATTTTGTCAGATGTTTCTTTTAACATATGGCTGTTTGAAGGGGAGGCCTATTTATTTATTTATTTTCTATTTCAGAAATGGAGCATTTTATTCTGTAGCACTTAGGCCCACTTATTTATCTTCTCAATTCTCTTTTATACAATCAGAGCCTGTAACATTAAGTATTTTATGTTTTTCTGTTTTGCATTTGTGCATTTGTGTCTGTCTTATGTTTATGTCTTGCTGCAGAACCAATTGCCCTACGGGGACAAATAAAAGTCTAAAGTCTAAAGTCTAAGAACCCACGAAATGCCCGATCAGTGTCGTGCTTTCCTTCCTGCAAGAAGGGTTGGAGCGAAGGCTGTCTCCCTCCACTCTGAAAGTGTATGTTGCCGCCATTGCCGCACATCACAATGCAGTTGATGGTAAGTCTCTGGGAAAGCATGACCTGATCATCAGGTTCCTGAGGGGAGCGAGGAGACTGAATCCTCCTCGTCCTCCCCTCGTACCCTCTTGGGACCTCTCAGTGGTTTTAACTGCCCTGCAGAGTGCTCCCTTTGAGCCTCTGCAATCAGTGGAGCTTAAGTTCCTGTCAATTAAGACAGCGCTCCTGGTTGCATTGGCCTCCATCAAGAGGGTCGGGGACCTGCAGGCATTTTCGGTTGACGAAGCGTGCCTGGAATTCGGGCCGGCTAACTCTCACGTGATCCTGAGACCCCGGCCTGGATATGTGCCCAAGGTTCCCACCACACCCTTTCGAGACCAGGTGGTGAACCTGCAAGCGCTGCCCTTGGAGGAGGCATACCCAGCCTTGGCACTGCTCTGTCCAGTACGCGCCCTCCGTGCTTACGTAGACAGAACGCAGTGTTTCAGGACCTCAGACCAGCTCTTTGTCTCACTGGATAGTGCATGCCATTGCTTTGGCATACCAGCAGCAAGGTCTACCATGCCCCCTTGGTGTGACGGCCCATTCCACTCGGAGTGTGGCATCCTCTTGGGCTCTAGCGCATGGCGCCTCGCTAACAGACATTTGTAGAGCTGCAGGCTGGGCGACACCTAACACATTCGCGAGATTCTATAATCTCCGAGTGGAGCCAGTTTCTTCTCATGTACTCGCTTCAACTAGCCGGTACTAGATTCTGCTCAGGTGTCTTCGCTTGCACCTCCTTGCACCTCCTCTCCACGGACGGGATACGTGCGATATTTTTAAGCCTCTCTGAGCATGTGTCTTTCCCTTGGCAAGCCACCTTGCCACCCCTGGGGTTGAAATATTCCACCTGCGGCTGGACACCCCAGTGATTCTCCATATGCAGCCCCTCGGGGTCATATGTGTATTCCAACTCGTAACATAAAATTGAAATTGAATAACACCGACGTAACTCGTAGTGACCACAAAAGGGAACGTCTCGGTTACTTATGTAACCCTCATTCCCTGAGTAGGGAACGGAGACGTTACGTCTCCCTGCCACTTCCGCTGTTCCGCTGGGAACGCCTGAGTTCAGTCTCGGCTCCTCAGCGAAGAAACATATCTGCATGTTGCCGGCGTACTTCCTTATATACCCACGAGGTGGGGCGGAGTTACGCTATGCAAATTCTGCAGACCCATGGCATTTCATTGCCATTGGCTCGTTTTATATACTCGAAGGTGATAGGCTTTCTAAGCGAAACCCCATTCGTCGTCACCGACGTAAGGTCTCCGTTCCCTACTCAGGGAAAGAGGGTTACATAAGTAACCGAGACGTTCTGTATATATGACCTGTTTCATATGGAGTATGGGATATGGAATAGAAAGACAATGTGTGTTTTTTTTTCAACGTTATGAGAACATTACAAGAACATTCTTCAAGGACAAATTACATTATAAGGACGTTCCATGAACGTTGTACTCAGAACATTTTATGATAACTTTATGATAACATTCAGCAAATAACAACATTATAAGGACATTGCGAGAATGTTATTCAATGAACATTTTCTCTCAACATTACAAGAACATTCATCAAGTGCACATCACATCTTAAGGACCTTCCATGAACATTAACTTTTAAAGAACATTAGTAAAACTATGGAAATGTTCCCAGTTTGCTGGGTTGAAGTATCATTATGATCAAGGAATCTGCAGGATCCTTGAATAAAATTGTAATTTTCTTTCATTCAAATCACAGTGGCATTGTAAAGGTGACAGAGACTTGCATAAAAACATGCATTCATTTAGTTGTGAATTATTTAGTGTTTACCAAAGGACATATGGTTTATCACTGTGACATCTGGCAGTGTGTGTTTTTTATTGTCACACTGTTCTATTTTTTACCTTGATTCTTCAGCTACTTGACAGTTGCTGTAGATGAATGTGGCACAAGCGACGCCTAAGTAAAGGGATCAATTCCCAGCGATCACACAAATTTATCTATACCACAAATGCAATGTACAGTTCTGGATAAAAGCATCTGCAAAATGAATAACTTTCTTTTTGTTTATTGATATCTCCAGAGTCCTTTGTATTCACTTAAAATCATAAAGTGCCCATCAGTAGCTTGAGGAGCATTACTTTCCTGGGATATCAAAGGGCTTGTCATAAACTAAAGCCAAAAACCTTTTCATTTGACATTATGGTCCTTTTCATAATTGCTAATGCTAGTCAGAAGTAGATGGTATTGAGGGAGGGACTTTCCCTACAGAGTATTTGAGTGGACAGATTTATTGAGAGTGCAGTATAGTCACCAATATTTTGGTCAATTTCTGTACATGTTAAATCTGATCAGCTAGAAGTTAATTTAACATGTAGGAGTGCACTCCACTCCACTATCCATGTTCTTAAAGTTAACAGATATGAGCTACAATTTTTTTTTTTTTTTTCTTGCCCAAGACACAAGTCTGCCAGTTTTGCTTGGTCTCCTCTAATTCTAGCTAACATCTGGAAGTAACATGGACATTTTACTGGACTGTCTTTTCTGGACTGAAATGTTGTAATTAAGTCTCATTAATTGACATGCCCCCACCATGTAATTATAGACAGAGAGAGGGGCAGCAGCAAAAAGAGAAACAGCTTTAAATTACTCATTCATGTGTGCAGAGACAAGTTTAACCGTCTTGTAAGAAGCATAGATTTACATAGGTCATCCTCAATTACTCTGGAATGATTTTTGGTAATGGCGCTGGGTTCATTTCTTTCCAGAAGAATGTGAGGTGAGCACAATTATATCTGCCATTTAACCTCCTAGCCCTCGATTTAGATTTGACCCTGTCATGACAGACACCAATCAGAATAAAACATGATGAGCATCAGAGACAGGATTTCTGCAAGGACTGTGAGTAATTGTTTCAACCAAGACTGTGAGAGTGAGACTGAAGTAATGAGTTGCAGAGCAGTTGATTCGATATGACTGATCATGGCAAAACTTTTTGCCAACTTTTAAAAAAAAAATTTGACATTTATTTATTTGTTCAAATATACAGTAAAAACTGTAATATTAGGAAATATTCTTACAATTTGAAATAACTGTTTTCTATTTTAATATTTTAGTAATGTTATATGTAATTCAGTGATTTTTTTATCAACTATTAATCCAGTTTTCAGTGTATTGGGTCTTTCAGAAATCATTCCAATATGCTGATTTGGTGCTCAATAAACTTATTGTTATGGTGCTCCTTATTGTTATGTTGAAAAAAGTTTTGCTGCTTAACATTTTTGTGGAAACTGTAATACTTTTTTGTGAATCTTTGATGAATAGAAAGTTCAGAATTTATTTTAAACCGAAATAATTTGTTAATTATAAATGTGTCATTTAGATTAGTTTCAAAACATTTGATCATGATCTTTGGTAAATAAAATTAACTTAGTCCAATCTTTTTAATGGTATGCTTGCAATCAAAATTACATCAGCATATGAGAGTCAAATTGGATGACTACAGGGACTTATCTCAAGATCACTCTTGTAAAGTCTTTCAAAGTAGTTCACTTTAAAATGAAAATTATCCCATGATTTACTCACTCTCAAGCCATCCTAAATGTATTTGACTTGCAATAGTTCTATTTAAAAATATATTGGCTCTTCCAAACTTGATAATGGCAGTGAATTGCAACCAACAGTTTGAAGCTCAAAAAAGTGAATCCATCCATCATAAACGAATTCCACAAGGCTCCAGGGGGCTAATAAAGGCCTTCTGAAGCAAAGCGATGAGTTTGTGTAAGAAAAATATTCAGTTAGTTCATTATACATATTTTACAGAATAAAGTTTATTTTGTGGCTTAAATAAATTTCATGTTACTCAGAGACTGACATGTTTGGATCGTCAGCTTTTACAAATTCGTAGACTTTTGAAAATCAAGTTATTTTTTACCAGGAAAGGAGTGGTTTTGATTGCACAAAGTTATTTTATTGTCTCAAATAACAAACAATATTTTATTTAAACACATGAAAATAAAGATCCTGTTGAAAATAATAGTGAAAAGTCACTTTTAAAAAAATGTAAGGTGATGAAAGTTTAAAGTGCACTGTGGACTAAAGGTAGGTAGTCTTGATGCACATAGATTGTTATAATAATCGTCTCATGAAACACAGGTTGCGAGTGTTGCTCATGTGTGCACAGGTTGCTTCACACCTGGAGTAAAGAAGTCAAGCAAATTGAAGTGCAGGTTGCCTTCACACTACAACGGGCTAAAATCACACAAACACCTCCCACACGCAAGCCAATCAATTCTCATGCTTCACAGCACCTCCCACACAAGTGTTCCCACACTAACCACGCAAATGTTGCACCCTGATAACCGTGAGAGGGAGAGATTAATGGAGAGAAAGAATGAAGGAGAGACAGGTGGACAGACACAGTTATATTTATTCACAGCTGTTTTCTGTGAAAACAAATTAAAGTACCTCATGTGAACTTAAATTGTCACTTAAAAAAAGATGTCAAATATGAAAAAGATACACAAAGTTCTGGGCTCAACAATAAGGACTGCCCAATGGCCCAGGGCAAGCTTAAACGTCGCTCATGCAGGACAGTTCAGTCAATGTCACTTGCCCGATCGGGCCAATGCTGCATCACGAAAGTTTGCATTGATTTACTGACAATGCACAAATTAATAAACACAGACGTAGCCAGATCACTTCCATAATGACCAACGCAATCTTCCAAGAATAGTGCAAATTAGTGTCTGATTTAAGAAAAGTTTTTTGGGGGGGGTGTAAATAATGGTGCAAATATTAGTAAATTGACTAGCGCAAACCTAAGTAAATCACCTTGCATGATTCATTTAAATACTCTCCTCACATAAATTTAGCATCTGAAATTGAAACTCCTACAAATGCATAAGATCAGCCGCAAAAATAACCCTGTCCACGCCTTTTCACTGTGTCTTAAATCCAGTAAATCCAGACAATAGATTTTTAACGCCAAAAGAGGGTTTGCACTGGCGGAAGCTGTTCGAAAATCTGGCCCATAGTCTGTTATATCTTGAGTGAACATATGTTAATCAATGTTAATCAAAAAACAAAGGACAAAGAAAAAAGCACTGCTCTTGACTGAATAACTTTTGTAGCTTTAATAAGGATTAAACTATATTTAATTTACATAGTGAAGACTATGCAGTGCTATTTTACATTTGATTAATAATTTTCTCGACCTGAAAATTACTGTTAGACTTACCTGAAAAACATGGTGTCACAACCATAAGGTTATGGGTCAAAATAAAAAACAATGAAGTTAATAACTAGGCCAATTTTATTCATTACTTTTTTGTGGTGGGGTCAGTGAACATTTTGGCAGGGCAAGTAAAAATTTTAACCACTGGCCAGAAGAAAAAAATCCTCAGCGTTGAGCTCTGCACAACAAAAGGTTAGCAGGCAAGAATAAGATGAATGACAGGTGAGATGTATTGCACAAGTTTGTTTGTTTTTTCTCAGGCTTTTTGGCCACACTTTTCTTTTTAATGTAAGTATATTACTGGGGCTATCAAGGTCCAAAATTACAAAAATACAGTAAAAGTATCATAAAAGTGTAATTTCATGGTGTTGGTTTTGTCATTTTGGAACTCGACAGCTTGATTCGCATAAATCCTGAAACCAGGATATTCTTTAGAAAGGAACAACATGAGGATGAGTAAATAATTATACCATTTTTATTTTTAGGTGAACTATACCTTTAAGTTCACATAGGAAATACTGCTAGAGCTCATACAGACCATGATAACTTCTCTACCTTGTGTCTTATCTTCCCATTACTATGCAAATGAAGGAATCAACTGTGATCAATTATGGTCCATTGACCAGGAATGAATCTGCTTGATTTTCTTGTCAAACACCAGTCTCCATTCTATGCAGAAAGGTTTATAAAAAGCAGTGTGACGGCAGAAGATAAAGAAAGAAGTCATAGAAGAATGACTTTGATGAAAGGAGAAAGGGAAACAGATACAGCAAACTAAAAAGAAAATGGCCTTGAGACAGGTATTGGCACATAGTGTTTACTACATAATCCTTGTAAAAAGTACTGATGCTGAAACACTTCCAGAAAGTTATATATACATAAAGCTGTAAGTTATATAAAGAGTTATATAAAGTCTGTCTAAAGACACCAGCAGCAGTTTTTATCAATGACTCACAAAATGTTCTATCAACAATTACATTCAGACTCACACTTGTGTGTCTACTTTGGCTCACACCTGGACATCCAGAGAGTACAGGTGCATGGACTGGTGCCATAATGGTTTCCACTCACTTACACATGAAATGGGCAGCATATCTAACACTTAAATGAATATGGCTTATAATTGCATATTTGTTTTTTCCGCCCAGATCACCAAATAGCCAGACATCTCTCAATTAAAGTATGACCAAATTCAGAATGAATGACAATTTAAAAAGTTT
Source organism: Abramis brama (assembly GCF_963993115.1). Lineage (NCBI taxonomy): Eukaryota > Metazoa > Chordata > Actinopteri > Cypriniformes > Leuciscidae > Abramis > Abramis brama. Next base: position 15,929,856 of record NC_139974.1, on the reverse strand, counting down.
AAATAGAATAATTTAATAATTCCCCCCCCCCCCCCCCCTTCTTAGAATTACATTTCTTTAATTCTAAGAAAAAGCAGACTCAAAATAGCATGTAGTAAATATGTATATGCTTAAACACTTTCTATGTGCGTGCAAGTCTGTGTAAGTGTGTGTGAATGCATTTGTGTGCGTGTGTGTGCACGTCACAGCTGGGTATATAAGTGCCTCTCTCCCTCCTTCCCGAGAATACACTTTCATTCTCCTCCAAGCTCACAAAACAGAATAAGGTAAGAGATCCTATCTATCTATCTATCTATCTATCTATCTATCTATCTATCTATCTATCTATCTATCTATCTATCTATCTATCTATCTATTTCATTAACCTCACACAAGGATTAAATTATTTTTGGATGAAAATATTACAAATAAATATAAATATTTATAGAAAAATGAAATATTAGAATAACAGATAGCAAGTATTGTAAAACAGTGCTTGATAACTTTTGTGTCCTTAAAAACAGTCTTTTTTCCATTTGCATTAATAATAGCTATAATAGCAATCTGTTACATCAAATAACTGTATTTTCCCTACTATTTTCTCTTGCAGCCTAATTAATTTGATAATTGATTACTGAATCAAATTTAAGGTTAAATTAGATTTTCTTTTAGAAAAACAAAAAGCACATAAAATAAACAATTGAAATTAAATACGAATGTAATTTAATAATTGTAATTAGAAAAAATACAACAATAATATTTAGAAAAGAAATGTATATAAAAATATAGCAGTAAGAACAAAAAATAAGCACATACAGTTAATATTAACAATAATAAATTAATAATACATTTTAAAAAATTGTATAGTAATATGAACAGAATTACAAAGTCTTACTAAAGGGATTTCTTTGAACATGTTCGCCTCTCTCTCCTCCTCTCATTCACATTTGCAGGATGAACAGCGGGGTGTGCATGTGTGTGATCCTGGCTGCGCTTTCCGCCTCCTGTTTGGGTCGGCCCCGCTCCTCTTCCCCTGACACTGATGATAGCCCTCTCCCCTCGCAGGTGGAAACCAGTTTAAGCGGGCACCACCGGGTCGTCCGCTCCACCAGCCTCACCCTCAAACAGCAGCCAGCAGTCGACACAGACCCAGACACCCGTGCCAACCTCAGCGAACTGCTGGCCAAACTCATCACTAAAAAAGGTGAGAGACACTTCAACGGCCAAACACATGACGTTTTAGAAAGAATACACAATGATCCTCAAAGACAGGAAGAACACAATTGTCTTAAAGACCAAAAAATAGCTTCAACAAATGCTTAATGTTCTGCACAGTGACAAACTAGGACATTTTCTGCTCAATGTATGTCCTTGTGTATGAACACAGTTTTTTTTTTTTTTTTTTTTTTTTTTTTTTTATTCGCCTTCATTCAGTTTTCATTGAAAACTAGCCATGAGTTTATATTTTGTTTAGTCCTTTTACAATATACAAGTGTTTAAAAACGTAAAAATACAAATTGGATTCTTCTTCAACACGTAACATACACACTATACCACTTGATAAAAAAAAAAAAAGGTTTAAACACATTTAGAGCAAGTCATGTTCAATTTAAAAAATGTGTCATGTTCAACAACAAGCAAAAGGAAAAATAACAAACAAGCAGATAAAATCATTACATGAAATTACAGGTTTCCACATTATGAAAGAAAAACCTTTGTCACGCACTATACAGTAGCTCCAGGTTAGCGTTGCTTGGCATTGATAAACATAAACACAGCCGAGTGAAGCATGTTTATGCCCGAGGTGTACAAGGGGTGGATGTTTTTGGGTCAGGTGTGCACCATTAAATTGCATAACCACTCTTTAGGGTGTAACCTCTTCAAAGGGTATACCTATTATCATTCCTAAATGCAGGAACAGGGAATTGTACCTCTGAACATGTGCAGTCTGGCATTTTTTATTTTTAATTAAACATTTATTGTTAACAGTGCCTGTTATGTGTGTTTGTATGTGACCAAAAGTTCAACGGTCTCCAGGAGGAATACAGCTTAATAAACTGTATTTTTTAAAAATGCAGAAGGGGTTTCTGTAAGGGTTAGATTTAATATCATTCATTAGATTCAATATCAGATAATACCATTAACTGAGTATATAAAAAATGGAAAGTCTAAATCACAAGTGTGTGTGTGTTTAAAAGAATGGCATTCAGTGCTTAGTGGAAACTAATTGATCCCATTATAACAGCCCTAGTTTCTCAGTGCGCTTAGTTTCTCAATAAGGTCAGCTCTCTCTCTCTCTCTCTCTCTCTCTCTCTCTCTTTAAATAATTGTGTGTAGGAGGTGCAAGTTTCACACATGTCAGCATGTCAAAACAAGTCTACAACTTGTACAAATTTCAACAAAATGATAGTATGTCGTGTGTTAAAAGTCTCCCATCTGTTGCAAACCCTATCACACCCCTAAACAACAGATTGATTGACACTTAACATGCTGTATGTAGCTGAAACATTGCCACACACAGTAGCATGCCACTCTGGAAAACAATGTTCTTTTCCAATTACTATTCAAATTAATTGTTGCTCTGCAAGTACTACAGTTCATAGCAGTCCAAGAGAATATCGACTCTTTAAATTCCACTTTGACACATTCACAAAAAGGTTCCCATCTTTTTGAAACAGCACTGAACTGTTTGTTCACCATTAACATTATTAATCGCTCACTTAAATAAGAATTATGTTCAAATGGGTGTCAGAAATCTGGGCACAGTACAACTTTTTTGATAGTTTGCCATTTAGAAAATGGTTCTTAGTGTTATGTTAGAAAGCAGTGTCTATATTAGATAGATGGGCAGAAAGATTATTGTTTAGTATAGCCTAGGTATTTGAGTGGAACTAGGTGGAATATATATATATATACCACCTTTTCTATTCTTTAACTTTAACTCTTTAACTTGCTTGATATATCATGTCACTTTACTAGTTATATATTTAAGATGTTAAGAGACATAATTTCTTTCTTTCTCTCCTAGGCTCTGTTCGTCGCAACTCCTCCATGAACAACAGAGCAAACAGTAACCACCGGATAAAAGATCGGGATTATGTGGGCTGGATGGATTTTGGCCGCCGGAGTGCTGAGGAATATGAATACTCATCATAAAATCCATAAATATCATCTGGTTCCTCATCTACAAATAAAGAGTATATTTATTACTATTATTGTTATTATTATTCTAATGTACATTTGTTAAGAAACCAATATAATTCAGAATAGACATATGCCAAAATTTACTAAAAAAAGACAAAAAAGTCTCAAAGTATTGTTTTTAAATCTTGTCATTTTATTTGATTTTATTTGTCACAGTGGTTTTGCATAAATGAGAACCATTAAGCTAATGTGTTTGTCAGATTCATGGAACCACAGTTTTCAATAAATCAGGTCAGCATTCAACTTTGGCCTTAAATCCTACAGACTCTGGCATTTTGTCCATAACTCACAACCAAAAGAACTTGCTTTTAATGGAAGGAAGTGCTCGACAAATGGCTTAACAAGTATTTGCGGCTCAAACTGCAGTCTCTTAATGCCTCTTTGCTTGAAAAGAAAGTGAAAAATCAATAAATGACTAAGTGAATTATAATGGAGGAAATGCTTTAAAGGGACATTAAGAGGAGAGAGTGGTAAAAATTCTGGTTAGAAAAGACTTTTGAATTATTCAGATGGTCTAAGTCAAAGACAAAGAAAATGGAAAGAGAGAGTATTAAGTTCCTTATATACTTCAAGGCAGACTCAAGGGACTTATTGAGCTTGATACGCTGTCCAAAGGTAAAGATTTCCATTTGACAGGCACATGGAGACAGAAATAGACTGGAAGACAGACAGATGCAATGGATCTCTCTGTATAATAACAGACCAACAATCGAGATGCAGTGGATATGGCATATGTCTTCAGACTGGTCAGCCGCCACACACACACACACATACCCACACACACACAAACGTGTCACTGTCTACTATAATTAGGCAATATTTAAATGCTTGAGAGCAGGACAAAACTGTCATATTCAGAACATCATAATTTCCCTCCACTGACTCTTAATAAAAGCAAAATCCTATACTGGACTGTAATCAAGTACAGGCCATTAAGAACAAAAATTAATTGCATCAAACCCTCAATCTGTCACTGAGTGAATTGTTTTTAGCAGTGACAAAAATCTGAAGGCCGTCCATCATTTTGTCAGATTACAATGAGGGTGATCTATTTTAAATTGTAGCACCCCTGCCCAATTGGTGGCGAGCGTGCATATTAATTAGCATTTGGGAGCAAACATCAGTTACATCACTTGCAGCTGAGAGTGCATTATGGTGGCAAGAAAACTGGAAAACAGACAAAATCCATGGATTAAGAGAAAAAAAAATATCTTGTGCCTTTGGCTGTCAGAATCTGAATGCAAAAAAAGATGCATGGTCTTCATTTTATAGGACACCGTATGGAAGCAAATAAGAGACAGAACTATTTGAAATTTAACAGCCACTGAATACTTAGTTTTGAAATATTTTATTTTGAAAAACATTTATCTGAATTTATTTGCTCTGAATTCACCCCTTAGAAATTATTTTACTTTGGAAACCATGTATCTGAATTTATTTGTTTTGAATTTACCTCTCAAAACCTGAATTTCGATGAATATTTTTCAATGCTCACAAATACAGATAAAAAAAAAATCAACTTACAGAATTTCAGATAAAATAGATTCAAGTTGATCAATTTTGATTGCTCAAATTCAGATCTCAAATTTCAAGTTAATATTTTTCAAAGAAAACATCAGTCTAATTCGACTGCTCAAATTCAGATAAAAAAATTCAAGTTAAATATTCACATGGTAACATCCGGGCTACCCAGGATAGGAAAAACAGTTGAGCGCCTATCAGAGCACGACGATCATGTGCGCAAGGTAGCCTATACAGTAGGTGGCGGTAATACTCCTAAGGAGTGAACGGCCATGAAACGTAAAGAAGAAGAAGAAGAAGAAGAGCACGACCAGCGACTAATGCTGCGTGTCGCTACTCGATCCGTACCGGAAACACGATCTGTTCTGCGCATGTGCGAGAACGCGACTCCTTCCTGTCTGATGTTGAAACCATTTACGGCAGTTGTTGTTCGACACTACACGATCCGTATCGTAACTGAAGCCCCTTAACTGACTTTTATTACTTTTATTTATCCTTTGTCATTTAATTTATTGTTTATTTATTTTATTTTAACTTTAATTTATTTTCTTCTCCCTAAAGTTGTGTGTTATTCTACGTGCTCCGTTTCCACTCATATATTTGGCAATTCTGTATAAGCCAGTTATTGTTGTAAATTTTACATCTAAAAAAAAAAAAAACGATCCGTATCGGAAATAGTTATTTACTAGTGATTTTCTTAACATAAAATATATATATATATATATATATATATATATATATATATATATATATATATATATATATCAAGGTTACATTAAATTGATTCAATTAAATAAATGGAGAAATAAATAGTTTATGTATGGGAAATACAGATTGCATTAAGTGTGGGCAGTATGATGGTTGTAGTGTGCGATCAGCCTCCTCTGCAAAAAGTAATATTGTAATATATTGTAATATTTACAATATTACTACATGTAATATTTCATTTGGTAAAGGTTTGTTCTACTTATTTCAGCATACTTTAACAAGTGTCTGCACTCAAGAAAACACAGAAACACACAGGATAATTTTTTTTATTTTTTTATTAATAAATTAATTCATCCATATATCATCCATCCCTCCATCTCTCTCTCCATCTATCCATCCATCTACCCCTCCATCTATATCCATCCCTCCCTCGCACATTCACTCACTCTCACACACACGCTCTCACTCGCTCACTCTCTCTCAGACACACACACACACACACGCTCTCACTCGCATGCTCTCACACACTCACACACATTCTTGAACTTTCACATAAAATGCAAAAGAATCCATGTTTTCGCACATGCAGGACAGTACAGTATAAATCATGACAGTAAAGTACGGATCGAGTAGTGACAGTGACGTTGTCGTAAAAACATTGACGATGACAGGAAGTGGCAGAAAAACTTCGTTCTCGCACATGCGCAGTACAGATCGTGTTACCGGTACGGATCGAGTAGCGACACTGCGTTCCAGTCCAAAATTGTCATGCCCTTCACTCGCTAACTTCCCTCCGTCTCGTTCACTCGGATGTACGTCATTGCTTACGTTGCACGAGTGGCGACTACTGGCAGAAACTGCAATGGGCTGAATTGGAACGTCCTAAGGCCTAAGCTCTTGATCACTTGGAATCAGCTATAGAGTTGATTTATCATTTACATTTTTTTCCTTTAAGAATTTGTTTAATGCAGCATCCAAATGTTTATATGTGTGTGGGTTGTTTTAAATAAATAAAAAATATAATTAATATATCATAGAGTTGTCTGTTGTGGTGGTGATTAGACGAGATCTGTGGTGACGTGATTGTGGGACATAGGTGCCTGAAGTGTACATATGAAGTAGACTCGCTCCCTCGGTCAAAATCGAGGGAACGAGGGTCTGTCCATATAAACTTACCTCGTCCACTTCACGAAGTGGAACGCACTTCAAAATGGCGGCAGGGATTCCCCCGAGGGGAAGTGCTTAGGGAAGTTTGCAAGTGCATGTCTAAAAGTGGACTGGAACGCAGCACCAGTCTATGCCATGAACACACGACGACCTGTCTGTCATGATCCAAGAAGTCGATCGGCACGGAGGATGTTAAACCTGTAAAGATGACTTCCAGGGAAAACGAAAGCGCCCCGGTAAGTTTGCCGTTTATGTACAATCGGACTCAGGGCTCGACAGAACAGAAGTATGTTGTTGCTACTTATGTTTGGAACACATAGCTATGGTTTGTGTGACTCGTCTCTCTATGTAGGTAAGTCAGCTAGGCAACGGTACACACACACACACACACGTTCGATCGCGCCCGCGCCTCTCACACACACACACGCTCGATCACGCCCGCGCCTCTCCCTCTCTCACACACACACACACACACACACACACACATACATAACATATTCCAGCATTGCAATCTTGACATCGCAGTCTGTTCATTATAGCCACAGAGCTTCAGAGATAAGTCAGGGCTACAGCTTGGGCGTCCCTAAATAACCCGCGTATCTAACAGTAGTTCCGCACTACATTAATTAATTTGCACGCGAGTTTTATTTACTTTTATACCGTGTATTCTCTGTGTAAATTCATGCACCGAACCGTGACGCCCGTACCGTTTCGGTTCAATACGAATACATGTACCGTTGCCTAGCTGACTTACCTACATAGAGAGACGAGTTACACAAACCATATGTGTTCCAAACCAAACATAATTAGCAACAACATACTTATGTTCTGTCGAGCCCTGAGTCCGATTGTACATAAACGGCAAACTTACCGGGGCGCTTTCGTTTTCCCTGGAAGTCATCTTTACAGGTTTAACATCCTCTGTGCCGATCGACTTCTTGGATCACGACAGACAGGTCGTTGTGTGTTCATGACATATAGACAGCTGGTTCATGGTCGCTGGTCGCATGGCTGGTCGTGCTCTTCTTCTTCTTCTTCTTCTTTCCGTTTCATGGCCGTTCACTCCTTAGGAGTATTACCGCCACCTACTGTATAGGCTACCTTGCGCGCATGATCGTCGTGCTCTGATAGGCGCTCAACTGTTTTTCCTATCCTGGTTGGCCCGGATGTTACCATGTGAATATTTAACTTGAATTTTTTTATCTGAATTTGAGCAGTCGAATTAGACTGATGTTTTCTTTGAAAAATATTAACTTGAAATTTGAAATCTGAATTTGAGCAATCAAATTTGATCAACTTGAATCTATTTTATCTGAAATTCTGTAAGTTGATTTATTTATTTTTTTAATCTGTATTTGTGAGCATTGAAAAATATTCATCGAAATTCAGGTTTTGAGAGGTAAATTCAAAACAAATAAATTCAGATACATGGTTTCCAAAGTAAAATAATTTCTAAGGGGTGAATTCAGAGCAAATAAATTCAGATAAATGTTTTTCAAAATAAAATATTTCAAAACTAAGTATTCAGTGGCTGTTAAATTTCAAATAGTTCTGTCTCTTATTTGCTTCCATAACACCGTTGTTGAAGACTCCCTTCGAAGCTAAACGCAGACGTTTATGGTTGCAAGCCATTAAACGGATAGACTGGACTGTGAAACCTTCAATGGTTACAATTATGAGGGAAAAAAGTCAGAATTGCAGGATATAAACTCGTACTTCAGAGGAAAAAGACAGAATGAGTTTATATATTACGATTCAGATTTTTTTTCTCTCAGAATTGTCAGATATAAACTCGGAATTGCCAGGTAGGCTCCACACACAAAACACATCTTCGCTGTTTGCCAACACCCAAATGGTCTATTATAGTTTTGTCTCGTCTTTGATCTCAGTGCATGACCTGTGGCTTTAGTCACTGCTACAAACAATTGCAAAAATGTCATGGCAGCTGATTGTGAAAGGTTTCTTCAAACGGCCAAAATAATTTTGATGTTGATGATAAAAGAGGTGTAAAAAGAGGGACTGATACGGGTGCGGTGGAGGATGAAGGCCAAACAGTAGAAAACGTTTATCAGTCCCCGGCACAGGTGAGCACCCAGGAGGAAGGTTTGAGTTCAGGCAGATACAGAAAGTTGATTGCGCAGAGCAGAGGTGTAAAGAGTACCTGAAAACCCAAAAGTATAGCAAAAATGGCTCCATTACAAGTTAAGTCACCAATTCCAATATGATTTAAGATTCTTAAGTGTACCTGATTTTGACAGGACTTAAGTATTTTACTCATACTGAATGTAAGCTCAAAGATGCACTAGTCTACACCTAAAGCCTGGGACATACCAAGCCGGCTTAAAAAAACTAGCCGGTGTTGTCGCCTCGCGTCGGCCGCGTCTGGACCAAAAAGCTGCGCTTGAACACACAGCACAGACTACAGCCAATTGCAAATTAGCACGTGCATTCTGCTCCTGCGTGTAAAGCCTGGTTTAAGCCTGGTTTATACTCGACGCGTCCGCACGAGCGCGAAGGTGCGCGCGGCAAAAATGACGTCATTGCGGTGTGGGCGGTCGTTTTTTCATTTTTTGTAACAACGCCGCATCCAAAGATGAACGACTTCGAGCCGAATCTGGCCGAGCTCGAACTTCTCACCACACCGGCACCCAGTTTGCACGTCTAAATGAGTTGATTACATTTAAAAAATGAGCATACAATAGCATAAAAAGTATTTTTAATGAACATAAAGGTCCATGTTTAATTAAAAATGTTCACGAAACTTAATGAAATATAGTGAAATTAGAAAATATGTAAGAGATCGTTAATTTAGTTCTGTTGTATACACATTCTCATATCCATATATTTTGTTTTATTGTCACAAGTAATAATCTCAGGGTTTACTGGGTTTTACACGATTCTTTTTGTAGTGTGGTATTGGTGGTGTACTTAAATAAACATTGTCACGTGTGTATACTGCCGTGCAAAGGCAAAAGACCGTAACTTCGTTTTTGGTCGAAAATGAGTTATTTATATTTTTGGCACATTCAAGACCTCCTTTATCATGTGGATAAGTATCTTGAATCAATTCCGTTGTTTTTTCGAGAAAATAATGAATTGTCTTAACAGTAACTTCCAAAAGCCCATGAGAAACAAAGGCAGAACACCTTAACATCAGTTACGGCTCTTTGGCTTTGTTTTGGAACGCTCGAAATGGAGTTACGGTACTCTGCCTTTGTTTAGCCGCGTGTCAATATGAAGTTACTGTGCCGGTGTTCTATCAGATAATGCTACCTACCAGATTGTACGCTTATCAGTCCCTCTAACTTCTGATGTCCTCAGAGCTTTGTCCTGCACAGTTGCGGTCAGAACATTTGATATGGTCTGAACCCGCCGTCGACAAACGTGCGATATCGATCGCGAAGGATTATGCAGAGTTGACAGAAAAACGTTACACATTGCCGTATCAGATGAATACAACCAAGAATTAAAGCCCCGCCTCACTCAGTTCGGGTACAGGACCTGGTTGAAACACTCGTGCATCTAGCTGGCAGAGTGCCAAAACTTCGCCGGCGCCTTCAGCCCCGCCCTAAACACGGTCGAGCCAATGCTGGACTAATATATCTATGTAGGTATTTTGTCATGTCAAATGTATTAATAATGCCATCAGAATGCAACCAAAGCCCATGCTAGCAATAAGTAGATGGCTATAAATAATTGTAAATCATACAAAATAAATGCCATGATCACTAAATTTTATACAGGTGTTACTATAATGATTTTGTTAATGGTGATCAGCAACCAAATGTGGAAGTTACTGCCTTTTGCCTTGGCATGACTTCTCACTTTTTGCTGACAATACAAAGGCAGAGTACAGTAACTTTAAAATAGTGGTCAAAAGTCAAGTTTGACCTCAAGATTTTTTTATGTATATAATTTCCATTACTAAAACATCTATTTGCCAGATTTCCAGTGTCCTACCTATAATTAATTTGACGGGACAACTAAAAATCTTTAAAGTCATTTTTCTCAGTTCCACACTCTAGCGACTTAAGGTCTTTTGCCTTTGTAGGGCAGTATAGCTTTCTTCTTCTCACCGTTGATTCCTGATGGTTTCGAGGACAATTACTCGAGTCGCCCCCTGTCGTTTCAAAGAATAGTACAACGGCGAGCGCGTCAAGTATAAACGCCTCGTCCGTTTGCGGAGGTGCGCGCGCAGTCTGCGGAGACTCGCGTTGCGGAGCCAGGCGAAAGTATAACGGCGCTGATCCACTTGACCGACACGACTGTCGCGTGGTGTCGCGACGCCTCCCCACATTGGTACGTTGATGGGCGTTTACTGCTATGGGCGTGGTTTTGACCGAGCGGGAAATGTAGCGTATTAAAACAGAGGACCTGCGAGAGACTTCCCTCCGTCTCCATATGCTCTACTTCTATTGGATAGCTGCGTCGCGTTCAACGGAATTCATTTGCATAAAGATGGCCATCGGCCAGCTTTTTGACGCACAGCATTTTTCAAATGAAGCGCCGCCTTCCCGGAATGCTTTGCGGGCGCGTCAAAGTCGCTTGACGTCACCCATAGGAATATAGTGGAGTATAGCGTTTATACTCGACGCGTCCACACGAGCGCGAAGGTGCGCGCGGCAAAAATGACGTCATTGTGGTGTGGGCGATCGTGCGCGTTGGGTTCGCAAGACCCAATTTCGCCTGGCGGTGTGCGCGACATTTTTTGTAAAGCCTTGTTTATACTTTCGCCTGGCTCCGCAGCGCGAGTCTCCGCAGACTGCGCGCGCACCTCCCCAAACGGACGAGCGTTTATACTCGACGCGCTCGCCGTTGTACTATTCTTTGAAACGACAGGGGGCGACTCGAGTAATTGTCCTCTAAACCATCAGGAATCAGCAGTGAGAAGAAGAAAGCTATACACACGTGACAATGTTTATTTTAGTACACCACCACCAATACCACACTAAAAAAAGAATCGTGTAAAACCCAGTAAACCCTGCGATTATTACTTGTGACAATAAAACAAAATATGTGGATATGAGAATGTGTATAGGCTACAACATAACTAAATTAACGATCTCTTACATATTTTCTAATTTCACTAAACATTTCATTAAGTTTCGTGAACATTTTTATTAAACATGGACCTTTATGTTCATTAAAAATACTTTTTATGCTATTGTATGCTCATTTTTTAAATGTAAGCAACTCATTTAGACGTGCAAACTGGGTGCCGGTGTGGTGAGAAGTTCGAGCTCGGCCAGATTCGGCTCAAAGTCGTTCATCTTCGGATGTGGCGGCGCCACGCGCGTTGTTACAAAAAATGTTGCGCACACCGCCAGGCGAAATTGGGTCTTGCGAACCCAACGCGCACGACCGCCCACACCGCAATGACGCCATTTTTGCCGCGCGCACCTTCGCGTTCGTGCGGACGCATCGAGTATAAACCAGGCTTAAGCCTGTTTTATACTTCTGCGTCGGACCTACGCCGAAGCCTCTACGCTGTAGGCAACGCGTTGGTTTTCATTTATACTTCTGCGTCGTTGTCCGCGTTGACGCGCAATTACACTTCCAGAGGGAGCATGTGAAATCCAAGGGAGGGGTTCTAGCAGACCAATCACAGCGCCTGTGTCCGCGTAGAGTTGACGCTTTGTTACATTTTTGGAGAGGTGCACGTCAGGGTACGCCGAAGGGTACGCGCGCTACACACAGCCTACGACGTAGCTACGGCGTGAGTTCGACGCAGAAGTATAAAACAGGCTTCAGGAAGATATTTAGAAGAATGTCAGTAACCAGACAGTTTCTGGGTCCCATTGACTTCCATAGTATATTTTTTTCCTACTATGGAAGTCAATGGGACCCAGAAACTGCCTGGTTACTGACATTCTTCTAAATATCTTCCTTTCTGTTCAGCAGAAGAAAGAAATTCATACAGGTTTGAAACAACATGAGGGTGAGTATATGATGACAGAATTTTCATTTTAAAGTGAACTATCCCTTTAAGAGACATGCCAGTGAAAAACAATAAACAGTTGATTTGTGAGGAGAGCAATGTTTATAAAAAAAAAAAAAATACCTCAAAATAGCAATAAATCTCTAGGATAAAAAGGTCTCTTTAATGAATAAATAAATAATGTTAAGTAAAATTAATTAAAACCTACTTGCACTAAACGGGCTGGTTCCTGTTGCAGCCATGTCCTCATCTCATATAAACACCTGCGATTCAGCAACTACCTGCTAATCCACCTGCATTTGGATAAAGTATCCTTGTTGTTAAGTTTGGGTATAAAGGCAAAAAGCACAAGATATAGTACCTTCAATGCTCTGTAGATGGCAATATCACTTCTTTTGTAGCTGCACAAAACTGCGGCAGAAAAAGTTAAGTGCCATGTGAAATTTAATGCAGACAGAGATGGTCTTATTATTAGGAGATACGAGGGTCTGTGGCTCTACCATTGGAAAAAACGTAATGGCTAACTTGGATCACATGTGCCCTGACAGCTAATCACATTACAGCCTTGACGTCACTGAATTTCGTTCAGAGTTGTGCGACAGTCAAGCACTGTTTGCAGATACCATAGAAATGAATGAGAAGTGTTGTAAATTGAATCATACCTGATGACAGCTGATTTCCGGGATATTGTATATAATTTGCGGGTGACATGGAGCTACTATCAATATGCAGGCGACTCCCAGACCTTCTGGGAGAGGTGGGATGTCTGGTAATGTGTAATTGCTCGTTACAAATGTAAATAAGTAAAGAGTACATACTTATTCAAAAATATAGTCAAGAAAGTAAAAGTTGCTAATATTTTGGATACTCATTAAAACTACAAAGTAGCCAAAAACATACTTAAGTACAGTAACAAATTACATTTACTCAAATACTTTTCACCTCTGCGATTGCGTTTAGTTCAGTTCATTTTTTACGTGTTTTGTTCATAACTGTATTTTGCAGGCACAAAGTTCACGTTTGAGTGGCCTCAAACATTCATCTGCTTTGTGGTGCTGAACATGAAAAGTGACGCACAGTCTCTGTTCTCTTCATAATAAATATATTTATTATGCATAAATGCATAATCTTTAATCTAGCCTATGCTCCTCCTCCTGCAAGTTCATGATTACAAAAAATAAATGTGAATGAAAACAAAAGCTATTAAATGTCATATCATTAAAATGTGAACATTTAAATGATTCGTAATAATAGATAATGACGTAATTGTTACTACCCTTAGAACACAACCACTGCTGGGGACATTAAGGTATACACTCACCTAAAGGATTATTAGGAACACCTGTTCAATTTCTCATTAATGCAATTATCTAATCAACCAATCACATGGCAGTTGCTTCAATGCATTTAGGGGTGTGGTCCTGGTCAAGACAATCTCCTGAACTCTAAACTGAATGTCAGAATGGGAAAGAAAGGTGATTTAAGCAATTTTGAGCGTAGCATGGTTGTTGGTGCCAGACGGGCCGGTCTGAGTATTTCACAATCTGCTCAGTTACTGGGATTTTCACACACAACCATTTCTAGGGTTTACAAAGAATGGTGTGAAAAGGGAAAAACATCCAGTATGCGGCAGTCCTGTGGGCGAAAATGCCTTGTTGATGCTAGAGGTCAGAGGAGAATGGGCCGACTGATTCAAGCTGATAGAAGAGCAACTTTGACTGAAATAACCACTCGTTACAACCGAGGTATGCAGCAAAGCATTTGTGAAGCCACAACATGCACAACCTTGAGGCGGATGGGCTACAACAGCAGAAGACCCCACCGAGTACCACTCATCTCCACTACAAATAGGAAAAAGAGGCTACAATTTGCACAAGCTCACCAAAATTGGACAGTTGAAGACTGGAAAAATGTTGCCTGGTCTGATGAGTCTCGATTTCTGTTGAGACATTCAGATGGTAGAGTCAGAATTTGGCGTAAACAGAATGAGAACATGGATCCATCATGCCTTGTTACCACTGTGCAGGCTGGTGGTGGTGGTGGTGTAATGGTGTGGGGGATGTTTTCTTGGCACACTTTAGGCCCCTTAGTGCCAATTGGGCATCGTTTAAATGCCACGGCCTACCTGAGCATTGTTTCTGACCATGTCCATCCCTTTATGACCACCATGTACCCATCCTCTGATGGCTACTTCTAGCAGGATAATGCACCATGTCAAAAAAGCTTGAATCATTTCAAATTGGTTTCTTGAACATGACAATGAGTTCACTGTACTAAAATGGCCCCCACAGTCACCAGATCTCAACCCAATAGAGCATCTTTGGGATGTGGTGGAACGGGAGCTTCGTGCCCTGGATGTGCATCCCACAAAACTCCATCAACTGCAAGATGCTATCCTATCAATATGGGCCAACATTTCTAAAGAATGCTTTCAGCACCTTGTTGAATCAATGCCACGTAGAATTAAGGCAGTTCTGAAGGCGAAAGGGGGTCAAACACAGTATTAGTATGGTGTTCCTAATAATCCTTTAGGTGAGTGTAAACTGGACCCATCGGTCACATTCTTCTTATTGTGTTAGCTCAACTTTAAAAGATGTTACCTCATTTTAAAAGATGAGCAATTGCTTGTTATTTCTTGCCTGACTGGATGACGCAAATGGATGAACCAAAACATGGCTACTTATTTGTGACCAGAAATTAACATTCTCTGATGGATAACTTATAGTTGAGGGTTTTTAGATTTCTAAAACATCTTAGTGATATGTCAGACATTAATGGATTTGCCTCCCAAGACAACAGAAAAGTCATTGTAATGAATTAAATAGTCATATGTCTGTGAGTCTGCCCTATGAAACATCTTCAAATGATGTCCCACCTGCATCAGGGTCACATTAAATGCTGTTTGTGCTCATTGCTGGACATCTTTGTGACTCATAAGAAATACTTGAGTGCAGATAGTTCCCGTCCTGTTCCCATGGCAATTACTATACCACGGCCTTTTCTTTTTTCAATCTGAATAAGGTAGTTTGAGCATGGAGGCTTAATTTGGTGAGCATGTCTGAAGTAGGCAAGAACTGAAATGAGGTTAGTCACCATCCTGTGTGGGATAACAAATTGCTTCCTATCACTTCTGTCTTGTACTCCTTCAAACACACTATAGGCTACATAAAAAAGCTGTTATAGGAGAAATGCAAACCCATTCACAGTCGAAATGACGAGTAACCAAAACGGTCCGTGTACCTTCACATAATTTTTCTTGTTTTTGTCTTCAAAACGGGTAAACGGAGAAACCGTTTATTTACCACAAATTGGACCCATCTTCATATTTTTATTTTCGTTTTCATCACACTTTGTTCTAATTCACCAAATAAAAACAAAAACCAATATGGATAAACAGCTTGAATATTCGATCTCTACATGGGCGGGAATTAAACGCCCCTTTCCACTGATTGGTCAACCAAACATCAAACCATGCTGTCATCAGCTGTTACAATTGTACTGATTCTTAAATCGTTTATTGCAACTACATTTTATCTCTTTATCATTAAGCAACCAGACTAACTAATGGCTTGACACAAACTATAACAGGGCAGAGCCTAGACAGGGCTTTCTACTATGTAGACATAACTTCACCTATACGGGTGTCGTGAATTATTAGTTTATCTCATAATTAATTTACTTCGCATCAGCCCACAACTACCCCTAGCCTACATATTTGGTACACTGACTGTTTTATTTAACTGACCAACTATAAAAATCTGTGTGATGCACTACGAAATTGGTTTTACTACAAATAATGAAAAAAACATGGTTAATATTTAAACCATAGTAACCACAAATTAATCATGTTTTTTCTACATTAAACATAGTTTAATCATGGTATTTGTAGTAAAACTGTGGTTGTACAGATGTTAATCAATCCGCCAAAATTACACTATAAGAAAGCTACATGGTTAATTTTACCAACTACAAGGTTGGTAACCAACAGAACATTGAAATGGTGTCAAACCTATAGATGCTACTGGCAGGGAATTTTGGGCATATTCCACCGACGTCAACTGTTGACACCAAGAACTAGGATTCTGTGAGGCCAAGCAGCGGAGGGCTCTTTCGAGATCCTGGTTGTTTCACTCACACTGGAGATGGAACCCTGATCAATAATATTGTTGAATATTAAATGTCCCCAAATAAGCAAGCCAAAAGCCAAGGCAACAGTGGCAAGGAATCAAAACTCCATCAGGTGACAGAATGGAGAAACAAACCTTGGGAGAACCCAGGCTCAGTCAGGGGCCAGTTTTCCTCTGGCCAACGAGCGAACAGTGTATGATTATGATTCAGGCAGCATTACAGGTCAGAAGTCAGATTGGATCAGAACATTCAGAATATTTATCCAGTTCCATCAGGTTGGAAGTCGGAGTCATCACGGCGGTATGGAGATTAGTTTGTTGAGGATCAGTGCTGATGGCTGTCGTGTCGATGAGGCCTTCACAGGGCTGATGAGGCTGGCACTTCAGGGATGCATCATGGATGGGTCCAGGCGCAGGTCCACCATCTGATCTGGATACGGCCCGGATCTGGCTGACTTCAGTAAACCTCGGAAAAAACAGAAAGACTAACATTAGCGTAGATGCCATTCTTCTTATGATGTAACGAGTACATCAGGTGTTATAGGAAGTGTCCCCGGTTCCGGATGATCTGGGGAAGATAGTCTCGGTCTGTGTTTCCCCTCCGGGGGCCCCGAACAGCAGAGAGGGCGCCGTCGGGTTTGACATTCTTAGATCCTGGCCGGTACGAAAGTGTGAAGCTAAACCATCCAAAAAAGAGTGCCCAGTGGGCCTGACTAGGGATGGGAATTGAAAACCGGTTCCACTCGAGAACCGGTTCTAAGTTTTATGAACCATCGATATTGTATGCCCTCGACGTTAATGATTCCTCTTATCGATGCTCCTGCTATATTTTCCTGCATTGAATTTTTTTTTAGCGGCCGCCAAAGCGATTTTTTGTCCGCCAAAGTCTTATTTGATCGGTGAGTAATGTAGATGAACTGCTGCGCTTGTGACAGGGCGCATGTTTAACTGAAAGAACGAGCAGAGAGAGAGAGAGAGAGCCCCGGTCGCGCTCGCGCACTCTCTCTCTTTGGAGCCAGGCGAAAGTGTAAACAAGACTTCACCGTCTCCAAACTAAGCGCTGTCTTGCTCTCTCTCCCGCACGCATATTAATCAAAATAAAACGACATGATGGTAAAAGGTCGGAAGACCAAAGTTTCATGTGGAGCATTCGAAGATTTTTTTTTCCTGAATTAACGCTGGGTGAGAATCGTGCTAAAATACGTTGCCTTATCTTCTCTGAAATGCGTTCCGCACATTCAGCTGCCATAAAATCACACTCTAAATAAACGGAAAAAAAACTATCCAGTGATGTAATGTTTTCTGTGTTGACACAAACCTTGTGGGATGTCCATGTCCTAACTGCTGGGATAATCACACAACGTGTATGACACGTCCAATTAGCGAACTAATGACTCATTTGAACCGATTCATTTTAATGAATGGTTAAAACAACTGATCTTTCCAAAACTGAACTCACGAGACGTCTGAATCGGTGTATAACTAATCGGTAACACTTTACAATAAGGTTCCATTTATTACATAAATTACATAAAAAGTACATTTTGCTTACTCAAGTGTAAGCTTTAAAACAAATAAAACCACTTGTTTTTTTGGGGGGGGGGTTTGCCGAAAAAGCATATGAATACTTTTTTCCACACAGTGCTATCAGGAATCGATAAGAGAATCGTTAAAGAATCGGATCGATAAGCAGAATCGTCAGTGGCATTGATAAAATATTATCAATTCCCATCCCTAGGCCTGACAAGAATTTTACTTCTTGGCCGAGCGTATATATTCATGGTTTTCATGGTCAGTCCAAACCAAAAAGGGTTGTGCCAACCCTTCCAACCAGTGGTGCCTCTCCTCCAAAGCCAACCTGACTGCCAACAGCTCCCTGTTACCAATGTCGTAGTTAGGCTTTGCTGGGCTCAGTCGATGGAAGTAGTAATAATTTGTTACACTTATATAGATCCTTATATATACACATTTTCTCTGCACTCAAAGCGCTTTACATAGAAGGGAGAATCTCCTCAACTACCACCAGTAGTAGGCACAGGGATGTACCCTCCCATCCTTAGTCCTCTGGGGTCTGAGCTGTTTTCTGGGCCCTGGAGGTGTTCTGACATGCTCTGACATTTGTGCTTATTTCTGTTACTTGTGACATTTTCATGGCTAAAGTCTGATTACACTGTATTCAGCACAAACTCTGCTACAATAATATATCAGCAGCATGTATGTAAAAGTTTGTAGTTTTGAGATAATGACATTTATGCTTGGTTTGTGAAAATACAAAAAAAAAATTCTCACTGAAATAAGGTCATGAAACCTATACTGATTATTTCTTCACAAGACTTTTGAAAATTGTATCACGTAGCCTAGAATATTTGCTCCAAAACTATGTGAAAATCACCCTGACTGCTCATTCAGATAAGACAATATATTGATTTAAAATTTGTACGACGTGTTTTGTGTGAGAAAGCTTTATGCGGGAGGTGTGATCACGTCATTAATATGTATAACATTAATATGTTTCACACCTGAGAAAGACAAAGACCCTCCCCTAACCCCCCTATTAGGAGCTATCAGGCCCTATCATTCTGAGCAACCTTGCACAAAGAATGAGGAGATTTAAAAAAGAATGGCTTTTTGATTGTTTGGATTTATTTACAACACAACATAATCCAAAGATACAAAACAAATGACAAAAAAGCACTTATTGAAAACAATGATCCAAAGACAGAGACCTTTGTGCCATTCCTAAAAACATTGTACATACCTTTTCATTTTCAAGGTGTTTGATTTTCACTTTACCATGTTAATGTACAGAGACTCATGTGAATGTTGAAGTCAGCAGGACTCAGTGGTATCTGGACCCTGAAAGAAAAAAAAAAGTGAACATACTGATATCAAGAGAAAGGCCTGCACGATTTTGGGAATAAATTTTAGATTTTTCTGGTTAAAATTGCTTTTTAAAATTCACAGAATACACACACAAATGTTTCCAACAATATATAATATAATGAACACCAGGTTTGTTGTGCCTTGTAGGCATAGGCTATGCGCAGTGCTGCATAAAATAATAATAACAATAACCTATAGCAGCCTGTAAATCTTCCAAAAGATTTCAGTAACAACTAAGCTAGAGAAAAATATATTGATTATCATATGTTACTTCAAATGTTTCTATTCGTTATGATGATATGAAATGAGATAATAGTAAAAACATGAAGCCGTTTGGTGCGTTTTGCTTTTCAAACGCGATCGCGTTCCAAAATATGAAACATTATGGTTACCATATACATATCTACGTTTGAGCAGATATCCACAAACACAGTAACAGTAAACACGGGTCTAAATATTATAATATTCACCATATATAATATATCTAGCAACAGTTCAACTGCAATGTGAAATTTATGCAACAATAACAAACTAATATGTAAGAATTTCTTACCTTACATCTTTCTTGTCTTCAAATCGCGTTCTTCTTCTTCTGAGGTAAATCCAATGTAAGCTCACGGCGCGTCTTTCAAACTCAACGAAAAGCAGAGACTTGTGAAGTTTTTTCGTGCTTTGTTTTTGAGGTAGCGAGCACGTTCGCGTTCCATGTGGAGATTTGCATGTGAATCTCTTTTGCGTGCGTGGGCGTGGTCAAATTAAAAAATAATGAGCAAGCGTTTGAGATACAGGACATCTTGTTGGTTTTATACAAATTACTTAAACAGAGAATATTTGTTTTCAGTTTGAATCTGATCATTTAAAAGTACACACTTGCTCATAAATGTGTGACAAGTATTCGCTGAGTTTGGTTTCAGTTTATAGACGTGCTCAAGAAAAAAAAGTTCACCGCGACGGGGAGGCAGAAAGCACACCCTGTTTATTTTCTTTATTTGACAAAAGCACAATGTTTTGATTTGATTGTAAGTGGACACATACAAAAGTAGAAATATCACAGATTCTTTTTTTATATTTTATCTTTTTTCTGTATGACCATAAATGACGGAGTAATATAAGTTTATTGTGCTACAATGTGACGAAAATCCAGCAAAACGCGCGGGCACGTTTGTCGACCCCAGAGGGTTAGAGACAAGACTGCACATACCCCGACAGCAGAAGCATCCACCTTGACAATAAACTGCTGTTAAACTCTGTGAACAGAGATGAAACAGGACTTTAATTCATCAAACTGACCCAAGAGGGCCCCCTGCTGGGCGATTGCTGTTCTTACTTGCTCTGTGCCTGCTGAATTCATCCTCGCCAGATCGTTCTATAAGGAATCAAGATGGGATTCAGTTGCAGGCTCAAACAACAGCTTATTGACTGAATAACAGCCCCAAAATGTGCAGTGAAGATAAAGCAAACAGACTAACAGATCCAGCAGAAAGCAACAGGCATACTGATCTAAAAAACGCTGGAAGTCCGTTTCCTTATATGGCTAAGTGGAGCACAAAGCTCAGGCAGAGGGAGAACAGCAGGGTGCCAGGCAGAGGGGGAGGGGCAGTGGTGAGATTGCACGCTAATGAGAGGCGAGAGACTGGTGCGGAAAGACGGGACCAGTGAGTCAAATACCAGCCGTCAGAAGAGAGAAAGCCTGGCTAGATCGACAGAAGAAGATGCACAAAAGAAAACAAACAGGGAAAACAAATGGCACTGGAGCCTCAAAACAGGACTGAACAAGACACAGCTAGAGTTAAATATTAACTGGCTGGGTTGAAGCATAGTGGGTAGCAAAGACAGAAGACACAAGGAGAATAAATAGGGAAATGGAAGGTAAGGTAATTGATAACAGGTGCAGGGAATGAGCAGTAATGATGAACAAAATCATGCCACAATGACTGCGGCTCACATGGCTAACTGTCAAAACATCGTGCTAATCCACAATAAACTATGTGTAACATAAACTGTAACCGACTGTCATAAAACTATGAATGCTGACCACTGAGGTCACTGCCATTATATGATAGGATGATGTGCCTCAATTGATCCAAGTTAGCTGTTATGCTTTTTCCAATGGTAAGAGCCACAAACTATCTCATCTCCCAGTTATGTTGACCAATCACGAATGGGGTGGAGGAGGAGCTAGATGTAAGCTCCACCCATTTGCTCTGCAGTGAGCAGCCTCTCAAAAATGAATGAGAGGCTGCTGAAATGAGGAGTATTTCAAGTTCTTTAAGTACTTTCCACTGTTTTCAGGTGTAGCAAATTAACTTATGATTAATTATGAATATTTGGATCAGTCAATCTGATTAACTTGATGTAGATAGATTGATATTAAAATCAATTAATCAGTTCGTCCAGCAAACATTTTTGATTATTCATTAATTCTAAGAAAATTCTATTTTTCAGGGCCACCGAAAAATAATTTCTTAGCATTTACTGTGATTAGAGTGTGTAACAAGACCAGATATCGCTAAATTGACTTTGCTGCAAGCAGAGAATCATAACCGAATGTGTATTGTGCACAAGTTTTATTAACTAAATCACGAAAACAACTAATCTAAACAAAAACATACACACAATCACACATACATGGGTAAAATAGTAAGTGACAGAATGAAACTGGTAACGGAAACAGGGAATGAAGCTATGGAAAAGATTAATTTAACTATGAAAAGAACCATCGGGTTATTATTTTCAAAGCTTATTAGGTTCACAGCTTATTACTAAACCTCCTGTATGGTCAGTTAATTGTAAGATACTTGCATTGCCATTGCAGTTGAAGCAGTTTCGTAAAGTTCCGTGAGTCGATGGCGTTGAAGTTGCAATTGATTTCTTCTGCGTTGAATGAATATATGATGAATTTTTACAGTTAGTTTGACTCCGTCATGGTCGAGGAAGTTGCACATGGCTTGATGTGTTGGGACTGCCGCGCCGTGACCACGTAGTCGGACCGGGTTTCCAGTCCCACACACCCACAGCAACCAGCAGAAACAGGAAGAGAGGGAGGAACTTGTGTGGATGCACTATAAAGCCTGGGAAAATCACACCTCTCAGGGTTGACTTGACCAATGAGAAAGGTGAAATTTCCAAGTGGGAAAATTCCTCTGTTGGGAGGTTTTATGGCCATTATGGAGCATGGTTAGAATGGGTCTAGCAGTTTGTGGCCATTTATACTTAATATAACAAACATACACTGCATTCTATGGGGTTATGTCCACTAAAGTGTGAGTCGCTAAATAAGCATTAATTGAATAGCAGACACAATATGAGTGGGGTTACATTAACTGTTGGTTCTATCATAAAACATGCATAAAACAAGATACCATACAAGAGACACTACACAAGACAGTAATAATCATACACATAGATCAGTTCGTCTATAAATCAATGCAGGAAAGTCTGTTTTAGGGGCTATGGGTCTTCCCTATGGCCTGATTTAAATGACTTTGCTCTGCATTCTTTTATGTCATTTATGTCACTATGGCAACCAGAGGCCTGTTCTATTACATTGGGGGTTGTCATGGACACCCTGTTTTGTGGTTGGTGAGGGGTTTTAAAGATTATTTGTTAAACACAAATACTTGTATCTGATTTGTCTCAGTCATTACACAGAAAACAATGTAAGGGATCGCGAAAGGGATGCAGGGGATGTTCTTCCGCCGACCCGTCGTTGTCCTCTAAACAAAATGTATATTGACTGCAGAGCAAATGGGTGGAGCTTACATCTAGATCCCCCTCACTAGATGTCCAGCGAGGAGGAGTGAATGTAATTTGGGCCTAATGGCTGAAGCTAGAATATCCAACCACACCCTAACCCTACCCACAACTCTATCCCTCCACCCCATTAGAAGTCCAGAGAGGTGTAGCTGGACATCATTTGACTCTGCAGTAAACACCACGTGTATATTGACAGGAAATATATGCAACAGCCAAACAGTATGAAGAAACATTATTGTAACTAATTTGCAGAGCATCAGATGAACTTTTATTCTGTGTGATGGGACAGACAGTATACAGAAGACAGGATGAGTTAAAAAGGGGCATTGCAGGGCTGCTCACGCATGTGAAACAAATATTAAGGCATAATCTCCTTTTTTACCCCTGAACAACAAATACGAAAAATTCTAGCTTAATTCAAATGTTTTCGTTTCTTAAACAAAACGAAAAACACAAAGATCAAACCATTTCTCATTTCTCTTTAAGTAGAAAATCAAATTACCAGAAGGTACATGGACCCACAACCATGAAACCAAGTCCAAATCATCCAAAATATGAAATGACACAAATAGGATAATAAATAAAAGCTCGGGGAGGCGGTCCGTGTACTTTTTCGTTCATTCATTACTCTATTTCGGAATGAAAGATGAAATTTAAAAAAGGGTGCAGCTTGTTTTTTGTTTTTTTGTTTAAAAGAAAAAAAGCCGAAATGGCTGTATTTTGTTTTCCAAATGTATTGTTGTCATCATCAAATAATAGTATTAGAAAATTGGACGACATTTCCGATCGTTTTTTAATTTGTAATATTTATTTGTACGTTTATTGTATTTCATTTGACTGATCCTATCTTTACCCGGAAGTAAATTACACAGTCGTGCGAAGTCATAGATATTGTTCGTTTTTTTTATTTAATATCGAAAGTAGAAAAATAAAAAAATTGCTCCTTTTTCATTTTGTTTAAAAAATAAAATGAAAAACAAGAATTTAGCTCGATTTTTCTCTTTTCGTTCAGGGGTAGAAAAATTAATAAACAGTTTGAATATTCGATCTCTGCATGTGAGTGGGAATGAAATGCCCCTGTCCTCTGATTGGTCAGCCGAAGATCAAATCTTGTCATCATCAGTTGTTCCTCAGTTCTGCACAGCAGAATAGCTTCTTAAAGGTGCTCTAAGTGATGTTGGGTGATGTCACTTCTTGTTGACGTTCGAAGTATTGTCAAACAAAACGGAGGCTAGCTAGACCCTCCCTCCTCCTCATCCGCGCACTAACCCCCCAAACCCCACCCCCAAATAATTCTTGTCAGTTATTGGCTGGAACAGTTTGTTATGTTTTCATGGTGCGGGTGAGCCCAGTTTGTTTTTGTTGCTGTTTGTGGAGCCTGTGGTGTCTAGAGAGACCGCGTTTTTATACAGTGTGTTCAGGGGACAGGCAGCTAGTGGATGGTGAGGAGATGTTTGCTGTATGTGACAAAAAAATATTTTGGCCTAAAAAACGCGTGACATCACTTAGAGCACCTTTAACACGGTTATTGCAACTACAATTCATCTTTTTCTCAGGGGAATAACGCAGTTACCAAAATGTTAAACAAATCAAAACTATTTTAAAGTGCCCTATTATGGATTTTTGAAAATGACCTTTCATGTAGTGTGTAAGATAGCTCTAAGTGAATGAAAACATCCTGAAAAGCTTTAAATCTGAAAGTGCACCGTATATAAAGTTATATAAAATTGTCTTTCAAAAGTAAGAGTCGACTATGAGTCAATAAAATGAATCGTTTTTCAAACGAGTCATATGCTGTTTCGTTGTAACGTCAAGATGAAACATTAGCATATTGCCCGCCCTCTTATTGCGTGCAGCAGACACCAGGGAAAACTTGAACCTCAAACATTGCAGCAGGTTCCTGTGTATACTGGATAGCACCATGTCAAGAAGACTGTGTGCTCTACAATGTGAAGGTAAAGCCAGTTTTTTTTTTTTCACTGCCCAAGGAGGAGCATGTGAAGAATCAGTGGCTAATATTCATCTTTACCACGATAACACAGCAGTATAATCCTAAACTTTTGCTGTGTTCCCTTTATTTTACTGA
The DNA here is from genome assembly GCF_963993115.1 of Abramis brama. NCBI lineage: Eukaryota > Metazoa > Chordata > Actinopteri > Cypriniformes > Leuciscidae > Abramis > Abramis brama. The sequence goes on along the minus strand of NC_139974.1, from coordinate 15,904,487 downwards.
CGACTGCTTCTTAAATATCGGAGTTCAATCACAAACCGCTTGCTTTTGAAAGATGGTGTTCAAAATACTTAGTTTTGATTTTATATTGTGTAACGTTAGGTCTCCAGCTTCTGGCTAACTCACATTATTACTGAAATACTTACTGAAATACTTCTGCTAATCAGTTGTGGGCCACTATTAGATACAACTGTGTCTATTAATGCAGATTGTCTGTCGTTCTCACTTTGAGGAAAGATTAAGCATGGAGCAAGATTTGTTTTACCAACATTTGTTAAATCAGTCATTAATGCTAGAGCTCGGCTAATGCACTGTTATTGATACAGTTTCCACATGTTCACCGCAATAAATTAGAAAAATACTTGGTAAATAAATAAGTAAAATAATTGGTTTGTTGATGGACATGCACTTGTTAATGCTGATGGTGAGGAATTACAGTTGCAACATCTCATAATGTACCTCAAACAGAGTAACAGTTTTAGTGTATCACTGAGAAACGTCCTGCTTGAGTCATCCTTGCGATGGAGGTTCGGGTTGACTAGTTCTTCCAATGTTTCATTATTGGCTCACGCTAGGATTGATATGGTAAAGTCGACATCATCGTTCGTTACTGTTTTTAGTTTACGGTGTAGAAAGCCTCAGGACAGGACAGCTGACGTTGTTATGGCAATGGGCGTTTTTGTTTTTGCCACGCGCGCTGTACGCGGTAGGGTCATTCTTATTATTCGGTGCCATTTGAGTCCTCATGACATAATGTGGTATATTTTGAGTAAAAATGGGCTAATGTTTCTAAATGATCATCTTAAATAGTTAATCCCCCTATCTTTGTGGTTAATTTTAGGGAATGAAATGGCAATATGAAATGATTTAAAAATGGGACAAAATTCCATTGAAATGTCTTTTTATTCTAAAGAAATGTGTTGAAATTACCACTGTGCCTTAAAATACAATAACTTTTTTCATGATAATGCTTGTTGATGAACACTTTGTTAAAATACATTTGCAGGGTAAAGTGAGGGACATTTTAGCTCTTAGAAAATGTAAATATTTCAATAACTGTGAATTCAAAACATTTATTAATTGATTTGAGAATGTCCGGTAACAGGGTGGACATTTGGCCTTTGCATGTGTGAAGAATTTGGTCAAAATTATTAAAGAGTAATTTCCTGAGCTGGACCAATATATTTTTCTTGTAGTATAAAAAGCCATTCTTCAGATAAAATTATTAAATCATGGAAATTTTAACTTTTTTGATAGAAATTTACCAAGCTGAAATGGCACCGAATAGTAGGAATGACCCGGTAGACCAATCACAACAGACTGAGCTGTCTGGCCAATCAGAGCAGAGCAGCTCGGGTTTTAGAGAGATTTGACATCTGACGAGTTGTTTGAGAATCACTGAAAAATGTGGTGATGTGCAAATGTATGTTATGAGAAAATGAAACCGTTTTTTGACATTTGATGCATGTAAACCTGTTGTAGGAGACTCCAAAACAACATTAGGAAACTATAAATAGCATAATAGGGGCACTTTAAAGGGGTCATATAATGGTACATGCACTTTTACAAGTTGATTGTACTGAAATGTGTGTTGGCAGTGCCTGTACACAACCATCATAAAATGATAAAAATCCATCCAGTGTTTTTTTTTAAATCTCCTTATATGTTTGACCCCCTCTGAAATCAAGCCGTTCGATTTTGTGACGTCACAAAATCGACGCCCCTCCCACGATTGGTGATTGACAGCAGCGTTTAAACACAGACCCGCCCTCGCTCGTGAGCGAGCTGTCAATCATAGTCCGCGCGTCATTGTTGATACCCTCACTGGAGCTGTCTATGAGCAGAATGGCGTCTGCGATTGTGCTGTTCTGTTCTTCGGTGTAATAAGGAACACAGCAGTCATTTTGATGTTCCTAAATCCGAACCGTTGAAGACGCAGTGGCTGAGTTTTGTTTTTGAAGGGATATGCCCAAAGGATTGACGCGGGGATTCCCTCACGGGGATTCCCCACGATCACTTTCATGTTTGCATGAATCATTTCACACCAGACAGCTTTACAAACGAGAAAAAACGGATCGGTACCAACGTGTTCCTGCTGAACCTCCAGAAGAAGTGAGTGTAATGTTTTATTAACCTTTATATTAATATATATTAATCTTTGCACATTTGCAAACCTTGCTGCACGCTTCACGATGAATATGGCTAAGGTTTACACTCAGAAAATTACATTACAGCATGTTTTCTATGTACGACGTTCTCAATATAATTCATAATCCCACGTTTATAATGAACAACGCGTTATGGTTATTGTGTTATTATTTCAAACAGTGTAGGCACTAGGGGTGTGACGAGACGCTTACTCCACGAGACGAGACGAGACACGAGATTGGGTTCACGAGAACGAGACAAGACGAGATTTTTACACAATTTTTAAGAAATCCTCAATGATGAAATATATGAATGGAAAATAGTCTTTTATTCAACTGAAAATCACAAAATGCAAAACAATTTAGGTGCATTTTGAAATTAACTTGTAATGAATGTTATTTTACTTCTATTTTAATGAATTCTATGCAGTAAAGGACATGCAAACACTGCAAAATGTTTTGCTATAAACTCTACCGTCTGGCTTCTCCCCTGTACGATTTCATATGAGAAATCTAACTCCTTTCCACAAATCGAACATAAAAAAATATAAATAAAATAACTGAAATAACACTTTAAATGCAAACAGTGTGTATCCATAATCAAAGTACTGCTCTCTCAAAACTACAAGTTCAAACAGAAACAGATTTTTTCTTCAAGCATGAAAAAGAGATAAATTAACTACACAGAACAGACTAAGATTATGGTCATGTTCTTTTTCAAGAATATAAGCATGTCGACGATTTCTGGCAGCAGTTGAGACCTTTGGGCAGTAACTAGGGCTGCACGATATGAGGAAAAGCTGCGATGTGCAATAACATTGTTTAATATTGCGATGTCGATATGACTTGTGATATGTGAATGTTAGCTACACTGTTCCCATGTCTTAGTGCTTTAATAGGTTCTTTGCGCGATAGGTCAAAAATGTTTATTACCTGCCTGGTTCAGATTACACTATTTTAGCGCGATTTTGGCACGATCCGTTTCGTGGAGATTCGTAAAGGACAACGGGCGTCGGGACGCAAGATTCGATCGTTTCATTTCATATAGTGTGTCATAGTGGGCGACAACCTACGTGTCTGCGATGCTTCAGGACATCACGACAGAAAGACTAGCATGTTTAATTTTAACGGTCCTCCACGACGGGTTGAGTGTGCGCGAGTGAGTGAGAGTGCGAGCAACAGTGAGTGTGCGTGTGTGCGCGCGAGTGAGTGAGTGAGCGAGGGACAGTGAGTGTGTGTGTGTGTGTGTGTGTGTGCGCGCGGAGTGTGTGTGTGATTGGCCCGGCACACAAATGATTTAAAAGTGGCAGGGGCATCTTCAATACTAATTTCTCCATCACGCTGACATCACAACAACTCACGAGACAAAGTTTCACCTCGACGAGAAATCTCGTCGCGTTTTAATCTCGCGAGATCTCGTAATACGAGATCTCGTCACACCCCTAGTAGGCACAGATCAGAGGGGCGGGGTGAGCAAAGCTCATTATCATTTAAAGACGCATGCACTTAAAGGTGATCTAAGTAACTTTTTTATCTTAACCGAACAGCTTCGGAGTCATTGGAATGGTTATATGACTGTTTTCGGGTTGAATGGTGGTCTTCTCGCACCCCTGGAGCGCCTGTGAGACGAAAAACCACCCTTGCAACTTTTGGCCGGCGGGCCGCCGGCCGCAGCATCAGGAAGTATCGCGTGATATCAGGTCTCGCGATCAGGGCCGTAGCTAGAGGTTTCAGGGCCCCCTGAAAAAATATTGATGTGGGCCCCCACCACCCTCCACCAATATCATATACTGTAAATAGATGAGCATGGAGGCCCACATATAACAGAAGATGGTGATGTTGTTGTAAAAAATTTTTTTTAAAGTTAAATGTTTATATAAAAATTACAACAAATAAAAACTTTAAAAAAGCAAGAAATTGTTAAATAATAAAACCAATTTAAAAAAAAGTAACAGCAAAATAATGTTTTTTCTTTTAATCAGTCTGTTATAATTCATAAATCAAAAAGTCCTAAACATTTAGAAATTGACAAGAATGCAGTCAAATTTTACAAATAAAATAATTTATTGTCTTATTTTTTAATAAAGATCATATGGAACTGGTAATATTATTAAATAAAGCTAATAAATGTATTCATCCAAGTGCAGTGGATGCATCCAACGTGCATTTGACTCACCGCTTGTATTCGTGTTTTATTGATGTAATAAATACATCATCAGCTGGCACGTCAGGTGAATAATGAAATGCGTCGTGACTGGTGTCAAATTTTTTTCAACTCTTTTTACAATAGTGTAAAAAGACAGGGAATTTGACCATGTAATCATTCGGTCGACTGTGGTGCGCGCCGATAATGAAAAGTGACAATAGCCTACCCGGCAGACTGTAGACGGTATAGTTTTCTTATTCCCAGCGAAATAACAAAACAACCTGTCTTTAACGTCTTGATCGACTGGGATACAACAACTCTCCTGGCCTCCCTCTCCTTCTTTTCATGGCGCTTCTGGTGCCCTGATTTATGTTTTCTTTTCCCCGAAATTTTCAGTCAGTTAGTCGCCTGCTCTTCCACCAAGTTCATCGTTAACTTCAGGACCTGCCGCCTCAACTCTGATTGGTTCTGTTCACGAGCTGGGGTGGGACTTAAAGGGTTAGTTCACCCAAAAATGAAAATTCTGTCAGTAATTACTCACCCTCATGATGTTCCAACCGCGTAAGACCTTCGTTCATCTTCGGAACACAAATTAAGATATTTTTGATTAAATCTGAGAGTTGTCTCACTCCTCCATAGGCTGCTATGTGACCGAAACTTGCTGGCCCAGAAAAGTTATTAAAGAGATCGTTAATATAGTCCAAGTGACTCCAGTGGCTCAATCTTAAGTATATCAAGCGACGAGAATACTTTTTGTGCGCAAAAACAAACAAAAATAACGACTTTATTCCACTTTTCATTTCCTTCTCTCTGGGCCTCGTAGTGTTTTTGCGCTGCGCGTCTGTGTTGCACGTCATCACGCATCACACACATGACCGGCGTCGGCCAATAGTGAGCCTACGTGGTGACGTGTAACACAGACGCGCTGCGCAAAAACACTACGCGAACCAACTAGAGGTCCAGAGAGAAGGAAATGAATAGTGGAATAAAGTTGTTATTTTTGTTTGTTTTTGCGCACAAAAAGTATTCTCGTCGCTTGATATACTTAAGATTGAGCCACTGGAGTCACTTGGACTATATTAACGATCTCTTTAATAACTTTTCTGGGCCAGCAAGTTTCGGTCACATAGCAGCCTACGGAGGAGTGAGACAGGGCTCAGTTTTCATCAAAAATATCTTAATTTGTGTTACGAAGATGAACGAAGGTCTTACGCGGTTGGAACAACATGAGGGTGAGTAATTACTGACAGAATTTTCATTTTTGGGTGAACTAACCCTTTAAAATCTTATTGGGTCCATCTGATGTTTGTCACTGACTGAATAATTAATAAATACTTTAGATCGGACTAAACCATTTTTAGGGAGGTAAGAGAAGCAGATATTTGGAAAAAATATTTAACCAAATTGCATGTTTTTGTGGTTTTCATTTAAATCTCAGGCATACAACCGATATAAATATTATTGTTCATACAACAGGGGCCTATATAGTATAACTGCTGGATTTTGTGGGGCCCTCTGAGCAGCGGGGGCCCCTATAATTGTCACCACCTTTCACCCCACTAGCGACGGCCCTGCTCGCGATGTAACAAACTGCTTTACGGCACTGCACATATATACTATCTAAACATTTATATGCTAGCCTTCTGTGTATTATACATACCTCAGTGGACATGGCTCTGTGCGTTCGCCGGGTTCTTTGAAAACAAATGCACATGACCAGCGGGAGATGATGGGACGAGCCAACGAGTTTTAACGACAGTGTTGTCAAATATCTATTCTGAAGCTGTAGGGGGAGCTCTATAGAGAAACCCACGAGCAAAAAGCGAGAAAACAGCGAAGAAGTCAGCAAAGCTGCATAACGGCGTGCTGAAAACAGAGCTGTTTTTGACCAGGTAAAATTAGTGTTTTCTTACAATACTAATGAGAATTTTTAATTAAAGTATATTACAAACTTTTAATTTAGACACTAAAGAATCATATTAGCTTGTACAAAAATGGCATTATATGACCCCTTTAATGTAAGCTTTTTCAAAGTCAAATTGTTAAGAAATGTATATGTAGTCATAATTTATATTTGTACTGAATAATAAAAACTAATTTCAAACAATTATGTATGTGCTTTTAGATTTTTTTATCATGAGAAAAACATACAACTGGTAGGCTACTTCACTTGTAATGGTTATCAGTGGGAGGACAAGGAAAGGAATACAAATGTGTGAGGACACTGCCCTCTAGGTGACAGTTATGGACATCAACGACCAGAAGCGTAATTTTTTTTCCCTCTGCATTTATTTTAATTAGAAAATAAAATAATAATAAAAAAACATTAAAGCTTATTCACTAATCTAACAGCGTTTGCCCTTGTAAGACCATAAGCTAAGAACAACTAAATCTCAAAAACTTTATGAAACAGGTGGGTGTTAAACAGCACATTAGAACGTCAAAGTGCACATTTTAATAACATGAAAAAACAAGGTAAATGAATAAAGACAATAAAATTGCAATTAAACACAAGTGCTCAGTGCTCATTCTAGTTTACAGTGCTCTCCAGCTTTTCAAATGTTTCCTAATCGTTCAGTAAAGACATGACAGATGACTAAAATACAGGCACTCGCTTTTTTATCATAGAAAACGTCTCAGTTACTAATGTAACCCTGGTTCCCTGAAGGAGGGAGCTGGAGACGTAACGTTGATGTAATTGGGATCACTAATTACGCCGTCAACGTCGAATGTGAGCAACTGAAAGGGAACCATATGTAGAATTTCATATGTATACAGCAGCACTTCCTGAAATCAGTCTATCCATGTAGCCAACCCTCAATTTATTCTTCCACTTATCGAATCAAAAGCTACAATGTTCACTACTTTATTAAATATTTATCTTCTAAAAAAGATATAAACTGAGAAATGGAAGAAAAGAGAGTTGGTCAGGTGAGTAGTTAAACCTGTCCTAGACATTCTCTCTGCCAGCATCAATACATCAGCCTCAAATGCCACCCTTCAAAACCAGCAGGCATCCAGGGAGAACACATCTCTATAGTTGCCCAAAGCAGGGGCAGAACACCATTGATTCCGAATCAATACATTTTATTATATCCTGGAAATACCCTCAGCTCCAAAAACTACACGTCAAATGTGATAACTTAGTTCTAATTCATAGTGATCGAATCATACATGTGACTGTAGATTTTCTGGTTCAGTTGTTTTTTTGATGGTTTATTCCTTCCTGCATGTGCACTGGGAAGTGAAAGTGAGGTCAAAGGTTATGTACAATCAGCACAATCGGTAGAGGAACATATCGCATTCGATTTTACAGAGCAATTCAGGGAGTTAAGAGTGGAGAAACTTCAAACTTATGTGTGTATGCCTGTTTTTAAAGGGATAGTTCACCTAAAAATGAAAATGATGTCTTTATTTTTTCACCCTCATGTCCTTCCAAATGTTGGAAATGATGTGACTGTGACAGAGCAAATGACTGTGTAATGATGTTTATAAAAATGTCTTGGCTTTTGTCCATACAATAAAAGTCAATGAAGTCCAATAGTTTTGGATCCCACTGACTTTCAGTGTATGAACAGCTAAAATATTCTTCAAAATAATATATCTTGTAAAGTTATACATGTTTGGAATGAGGGTGAGCAAATGAAGACAGATTCAAAAATAAATTGGATGAATTATTTAAGTTAGTGTGTCTTTGTTATGTTATGACTTGTTATGACTATGCCTATGTTATGTTTATTAAGTTATGACTTCTGTATTAGTAATTTAGTGTCCTATCTATTGATTGTATGATTCATTATTATGCATAACTTATTTGAGACTTGTTTGCTTAGGTAGTTTAGGAGTCAGTAACATTTCATCCCCTTGAGGGCCGGGCCCCTTCATCGCCATACTGGCCCCAACCATAGCAGGATAGCTCCGATTCCTCCTCATCCCTTCGTTTAGTGGACTAAAGGGGGACCCTGCCCTTCGTAGCGCACCAAGATGACTTATAAGTGGGCCTGGCCTTGGAATCCCACCCCCTGTTGCCCCAGAAGTCCCAGGGCTTGCCAAACCCAACCTTTTCAGCTTATCAACCAAATTGAGATTATACATACTGACATCAGTTTGGCTCTCACAGTCTTTAGCCTGAGCTCCGGACACCCCTGCTACCTCTTTCAAAATGGACCGTGCCGGTTTGGAAGCCAAAAAGTTTTCATATGATGGGCTTTTGAAAGAGAAAGGCATAGAGGTGTCTGAATCAGAAACCACCGATCCCGGGCTAGGAGTGAGACGGGTGGGGGAATTGGGTGGGGTATTGGGGCGGTGGGGGTCGTGAGGTGGCGGAGGAAGAACTGAGGTGGAAAAGAGGACTCCTCCACTTCCTCTGTCCCAGCTCTGAGGCTGGTACACGGCGGCAGAGATGCCCCTCTCCTGCAGGAGTCGCACCAGCCCCAAAGATGTGCTGAAGGTTTTTGTGGGGTCCCGCAAGTTGGTGAAGGATTGTGACTGGGACAGGCTCATTCGGCGAGGAGTACAGGGCGTGACAGCAGGCGTCGACCGCAGACTGCTTGAAATCACGCAGGACGAGGTTGGGATGGGGTTTAAACTGGACAGAGAAGCAGAACATTATGTGCTGATTGGCTTGACAATTATTGTCTCAGTTACAGAACAGTACATTACCTGGGGGTCACCCTTGTGAGCTCATCAGAAGGATGGAGGATTTTGCAGGTGGTGAAGGTGTAGGTCGAACTTGTATGAGCCATGCATTTGCCTGGGAAATACACTGAAAAAGGTACAAAAGCTGAGAACAAAGCAAAGTTTTCATTTATTTTTATCTAAATAAACAAGGGACATGTTAATTTACATGGCTACTTACCAAATACACAGATTTGAAATATTGATTTGAGAAATGTGTAATTTTGTTACCTGAAATGTGTACCTGAAAAGCCTAATTTATAGGAAATTGTTTGCCTGGGACAATGGGCAAATCGTCTCCGTTACTAATGTAACCTCGGTTCCCTGAGAGGAGGGAATGAGTATTGCGTAAGGCTAGCTTACGCTATGGGAAAACTCCTTTTCTCGAGAATATTGAAGCCAATTTTTTTTAAATGCAGTGCAACTGCACAAACCTATGGCGAGGCGGCGCAGACGCGCAAACCAGTCAGGCCGCTTCACGCCCTGGCACGTCAGAGCCCGCCAGAATGGGCGTGGCTTATGTCTTTATAAGCATCCATTCTTAGCCAAGGAATTCAGGCTATATCGACTGAAGCGATCCCCTGATCAAAGCACAGTAGCACGGCGGGTTATGCAATACTCGTTCCCTCATCTCAGGGAACCGAGATTATTGCGTAAGGCTAGCTTACGCTATGGGAACCCCCTTCAAAACGCTGTGCATGCTTAAACTTCGCTCCATACTGTAGACCAAGGCAAGATGCCTGAGGCCCATAGAAAAGTAAAGTTATGAATCCAAATTGAAGCCAGTCCCCAGACGAGCTTCGCATAGGGAACCAAGGAATGGGCCTATAACAGGGCCAAGTCCTTTATAATATATGTATACGGTAAGAACTGTAGTTCGAGTTCAGCCAGGACCAGATATGTATCGAGCCCTATGGCTTAGGGGGTTTGTGCTTACACTTTTATATTGAAAGAACCCTCGCTTGCAAAGCGGGAACTTCCAGATTATAAAACCTCATAAATGTGGATGGCAGAGGGTTTAGCCTCCTTGCCCTTTTAAGGAAACGCAAGACGAGGTTGTTTCTTCCTAGTGATTGTCCGGCCACAAGAGCGTGAGATGCTGTTATGGCCGTCACTTACACTTTGAGCGTGGAGTGGGTGCGACCCGCATCCAAGAGCTCTTGCAAGAAGGCGAGTACACTTGATACTTCGCACGAGTAGGGGTCCAGGCTCCGTGCTGCGCACCAGCCAGAGAATACCACCCCTTTCTGAGCGTAGAGGCGCCTAGTCGAAGGTGCTCTTGCTTCAGTGATGGTTTTTAGCACCCTTTCCGGGGAACACCCGGGTACCCGTTAAGGGGCCATACATGAAGGGCCCACAAGTCAAGACGGGGATGCCAGACTTTCCCGTTCGCCAGTGTGAGGAGATCTCTCCTCAGAAGCATCTCCATGGGGCTGTTTCCAGCAGCTGTGCCAACTCAGAGAACCATAACTGGGTCTTCCAGAGAGGGGCTATTAGTATCACTGCACACTTGCTCTCCCTGATCCGTTCGATGACCTGCGGTAGCATCGTGACCGGAGGGAATGCATACAGCGGGTGGCTCGGCCAGTCGTGGGCTAGCTTTTTGTGAAAAATGTTTGGCAACGAGCATTGTCTTCTGAGACGAAGAGGTCGACCTCTGCCTCGCCAAAGATGCCCCATATCAGCTGAACTGTCTGTGGGTGAAGAGACCATTCTCCTGGGGGAACATTGTCTCTGGATAACATATCGGCACCCTGGTTCAGAATGCCTGGCACATGCGCCACCGTCAGCGAGTGCAGGCTGTGCTGAGCCCATAGAATGAGATTCTTGGCCATGGCATACAGGTTGTTTGACCTGAGACCGCCCTGGCGATTTATGTAGGACATCACTGCCATGTTGTCCGTCCGGACCAGGACGTGGTGGCCTTTTAGATACAGGAGAAAAGCTTTCAGTGATAGAGCAACCGCTCTCATCTCTAGACAGTTTATATGTAGGCACCTCTCCGTGCTTGACCATAGGCCAGAGATGGGCCTGCCCTCGTAAAGGGCCCCCCAACCTAGGTTAGAGGCATCTGTCGAGATCACTTTTCTCTTTGAAACCACACCCATACTCACTCCCGACTGATACCAGTCGGCTGCTTTCCAGGGAGCCAGGGCTTTGATACAGCCTTGGCTCGCTCTGACTTGTAAGTGGCCAGACCACCACGTGTGAGTCGGTACACAGGGTTTTAGCCAGCGCTGGAGAGGACGCATGTGCAGTAGTCCAAGCTGGAGTACTCATGATGCCGAGGTCATAAGACCCAACATCCTCTGAAATCTCTCTGAAAGATGCCGCTAGGCGTTGGTTGAATGGTGAGGGCGAACTCTGATGTAAGGCGCGCTTTCATTTGTATAGAGTCTATTACTGTACCCAGGAAAGAAATACTCTGGCTGGGAGACAGTGTACTCTTGGAAGCATTGATCCTGAGACCCAGGCTTTCTAGATGGCTGAGGAGCCAGGATCTGTGAGTTATCAATTGTGCCTCCGATTGGGCTATAATCAGCCAATCATCGAGGTAATTTAACACTTGCACTCCCCGCTGTCTCAGGGGGGTGAGTGCTGCGTCCATGCACTTCGTAAAAGTACGAGGTGCTAGTGATAGGCCGAACAGTAGTACTGTGTACTGGTAAGCCTGCCCCTTGAAGGTGAATCTCAGGAATGGCCTGTGATGCGAGCTGGAGGGAGAACTGATACTGTGGGAACAGTTTTCATGTGTAGGGGTGCGTACTTAATAGTGGGCACACAACCTACATTTATTACATCTCCCGCACAAGCTGGGGGGGAGAACTGATACTGTGGGAACATTTTTCATGTGTAGGGGTGCGTACTTCATAGTGGGCACACAAACTACATTTATTACACTTCCAGTGTGAGCTGGGGGAAAGCTTGATACTGTGGGAACAGTGCTTATGTGCAGGGGTGCGTACTTTATAGTGAGCACACGACCTACATTTATTACACCTCCAGCGCCGTGGCTAGGAAGGTTTTAGAGGCTCGGGGTCCAACACAATCTTGGGTCGGGGTCCCCGTTTCATATGCAGGGTTGCACACTTTGTAAAGGGCACACCGCCTATGTTTAGAACACCTCCAGCGTGGGCTGAATGAAACCTGGGGCTGGACAGCTTCATGATAGGGACCCGGCCGTCGCAGCAGCGAACACACTATATTAGCTTTTGAAAAGGATATAGCTCGCCGGATGGCACAGCAGGAGAGCGGGCTGAAGGCGGCGTCCAGGAAAATGGATGCCGGCGTCCTCAGAACTGCAAGGAAGGTGGCTTGTCCCACTGAAGGCTTTTCGACGGTGGCAAAGAGGCTTCTAGTTCCGGAGGTCAGCGAAGTGGAGAGTTCGCTGAAGGAGATCAAATCTGAATTCCTTGGCTAAGAATGGATGCTTATAAAGACATAAGCCACGCCCATTCTGGCGGGCTCTGACGTCCCAGGGCGCAAAACGGCCTGATTGGTTTGCGCGTCTGAGCCGCCTCGCCATAAGTACGTGCAGTTGCCGCAGCACAGCCAATGACTGTGCTAGTCGCTCATCTGTGTCTGCTGTGCCAGTCATTTGTAATTTTTTTATTTATTAGCTTAATATATTTAAGCAATAAGCCTTTTGGATTTAGATTTAATGTTTTACAGTGGATTCAGAACAGCTAAGGGGCGTTGTTAGGCGCGACGTGGAGCGGAGTCAAGCAATCAGAATCAAGGACTGGAACTATCCATTTTATAAAGGAAATTGTTTGCCTGGGATAATGGGCAAATATACAGTTTTAAGCGATCGACAATCAATCGATCATTCAATCAATCAATAAATATTTTATAATAAAATTACATTTATTTAGGTCAAATAGTTTTGTATAAGGACTAATTACAGATATAGCAAATATTAATTTATTTTATCTAAATGAATCAATAATTTATTTAAAATAAAATAAAATGTTTTTTTGTTTGTTTTTTTTATTTACACAGCTATTGACCAAATACATAGATTTAAAATACTGATTTGAGAAATCTGTAATTCTGATATTCGAAATGAATGGGACAATGGGCAAAGATATAGCCTTGATTTCTTTTTAAATAAATAAATACAAATATTTTGCATTAATTGTTTTTAGTTCTGGTTTGAATACATACAAGAAAAAGTGTTCTTAGAAACACAAGTATTATTTATTTTTATTATTACATAAATATCTTTGCATCGGATGCAAGCTGTCTGAAGCACACAAAAACATGTTGACTTACTTGAGAACTCTATGGACGCGTGACCTGTGCTGAGACATGGTGACGGGGAGGCTGAGGGAGAAATGCTATGGGCAGGAGGGACACTGGGATTAGATGTGGTTGTGGTGGGAAGGTTCTGGAAGTACTGATCTCCAGGCTCATCCTCCTCGTAGTCGGCATAGTGATAAACTTCCTCCAGCTCCAGCTCCAGAGGACGGTAGCCTTTCGGGACCACACCAGGTCGAGCATCCAGGATACCGCCCAGATTAGGCTGAGCTAACTGCTGCCAGTGCTGAAGGGTAGCTGAGCCTAGGAAAAAAAGACACGAGGGATATTGAGACGGAGAAATGTGTGATTTCATAACGTAATTTACACAGTGGCTACATCAACTTAGTGTGAAAACAAACACATATTAACAATGCTGCAATGAAGTGATAATGAAAAACAAAAAATGAAGGAAAGAAAGAAAGAGTGAGAATAAGATGTCTTTATTGAAGATATACTAAATAAAAGTGCAGAACACAGAATAAGAAATGAGGGAAAAAATACAAGTACAAGAAATACAGAAACAGAATAAAAATGGATGAAGAATCACACAAACAAAAGTTCTATTTTTCACTTATTGTCCATTAGGTGGTGGTAATAAAATAGAAAACAGAAATCCCCCCCCCCCCCCCCCCCCCCCCCCCCAAGAACTTTCACAACAAATTTGACAAATCAATATTTAAATCACTACTTCATACACTATATTAGACACTAGAATATATAGAAATGACTAATGGGACTCTTTTACATCTCACATACATAGAATAGCATAGATAAAACACAAATAAAGTCCTGCCTCTTTGATTGCCTCATAGTAGAGTTTTTATAGAAAAAAAATTAGCTTTTTTAAAATTAAAAGGCTAGATGACAGAATTTTTATTTTTTGGTGAACTATTCCTTTACATTTATCCATTTTCAAAACTTTGTCAAAACCAGATCGCTAGTGTAAATTTACCCAGGAGCGGGACTCTCTAAAGTAGGAGTGTTTGCGGGGATGCATTAGCGCCCACAGTGAATTGAAAAGCATCATAGTGGGTGGGCGTGGTCTTGAACGGTAATGCAGGAATGTCTTAGGATAGACATTTTGGGTATTTCGGTCACCTTCCAGAGGTTTGACAATCTGGAGCTTGTCGGGAAGATAAGGCCGACTGGACCAAGCGCCCAGGGACATGATGCTCTCACTGTGGACAAGACTGTTTGAATAATCTCCACTGTCCGCTGGCTCCCGATTACGCCTCCCCCGCTCCCCCTCAAAGAAGAGACGCTCGCTCAGACAGTTCTGTCGACGTAGAGACAGTCGCCGCAGAGCGAGCTTGAGCTCCTCGGAGCCAGAACGCTTCTCAGAGGCATCCACTCTGCAGTCAGAGAACAAGGAAAGTCGTATGATTGAAAACAAGGGTCATACTCATTTTACACTGTAAAAAGTAATCAGTTGACTTAACTTAAAAAAAATTAGGAAACCCGTTGCCGTAAAAATAAGTAGGCCTAAATAAACTTCATGTGTAATTGAAAAAATTAAGTTATGTGAAGTTGACAATTCCACATAACTTAATTTTTTCAATTACGCATGAAGTATATTTACTTAATAATTTTAAGGCAACGGGATTCCTCACTTTTTTTTTTAAGTTAAGTCAACTGATCACTTGTTACAGTGTAGTTAAAAGGATGCTGAACTAGTCACAGTATTTGATAGCTTCAACTTTTCCATCAGAAATATCAAGCCATTTGCATGTCCCCCTTCATGAGTTACATTTTAAATGTGTTATTTTGATGTAAAACTCAAATGTTTGATTTTCCTGAGAATGACCCACAAACTCATTCAAGTGGGCCAGAACCAGTGACCTTTCAGACCCATGAATATTTTAACATGCATTTATTGTTTCCCCAGTAAAGCAGTGACTACATTATGATTTGGCTACAGGTCAACTGAAAGTTATTTGCTTACAGCCTCTGTAAGTATAGCCTCATAATAGACTCACGCAGCATCTGAGGAGCCGGTCTCCTGGAGCATGCTCTGTGTACGGTTATCAGGTGCTGCATTGTTGCTATCACTGTCGGATAGGGCGGAGCTAAGGGAGGACAGCGTCTGATTGGACCCAGGGATGTTAGTAGCAGAATTAGCAGAAGATTGCTGTCTGACAGACTGGTTGATGTTCTTCACAGTCTCAAACACACGCTTATGACGGACCCTTGAGACAAAAGCATATTTTGTGATTGAATGCAAAGATTCATTGAGAGTAAAAGAAAAATCAGATAATGACCAATGAAAGAAAATGTGCTGTGTGATGGGAAGGGGAAAAAAGGTTAAAACCTCTGTTCTTCATTGTCAGGATTCTCGAGACTCAATTCCTTCCTCATGGTTCCCTCAATTTCAGCAGCCAGGGAGTCCTAACACACACACACTTTTACAAATGAGGACATCCCCAAAAGAATGTTCTTTTAGATTTAGCTAACTTTTGGATACAATTTAGTCCTCAAAATATGTTTAAATAAACACAAACAAAAAGAAAAACAATTATTTATAATAAACAACATTATAATAATATTATAACAGTAATTGGTTATAATAAATACCATATTTTTTTTCTGTCTCAGACTTTTTAAATTTCCATTTCAATGCATAAAATGTACTATTAGATTTTCAATTCATTTGGTATTTTTGTACAATTTGTAATTTTTAGAACAAAAAAACTGCAGTCCCGCACCCTGCTGGGCGCTGGCATAACATTTTTGCATTTTACAGAACAAAGTCTTCCAAGAAGGTTTCATTGATTATGCATACATCTCTAGCAGAACAGAAATGTCATTAATTTAAAAATTAATACATTTTTAATATTAGTAGCTTTCATAAATGTCATTACCAAATCAGTCAGAAATTGAGAATAACTTAAGTAAAATGTAATGTTTTTTTTTTTTAAGATTCTCTAATGAATAGAAAGTTCAAGTTGATTTTTTTGAAACAACATAAGTCTTTACTGTAATTTTTAATCAATTGAATGCGTCCTTTCTGATTTTTTTTTTAATCTGACCCAAACATTTTAACAGTAGTGTAAATTGACTGCTAGGTGCTAGCTAACTTGCAGTATCAGCAAGTCCAAGTCTTATCCAGCTTTTGTCATTCCCACCAGCAAATCCACACCAGCAGACATTTATGGAGAGAGAATTGTGTCTTTATTACATGCGAGAAAATAAATGATCTGAGAGAAAAAAAAAAGTTTGAGAGAAAAAGTTATCACACTGATAGCAAAAAAAGCATTTCATGAGAGAAAAAAAAAAAATATTTGAGAGAAAAAGTTTTCATACCAATAGCAAAAAATAATAATATTTGAGACTAAAAAAAGTTTTGAGAGAAAGTATTTTCTCATAGAACAAAAAAAAAAATATCAATTTGAATTTTTAAAAATTATTTCTGAGAAAAAAAAATCTCTCTCAAAATACTTTGAAAAAAACTCTCAAATATATATTTTTGCTATCAGTGTGAAAACATTTTCCACGTTCCACGTTCCTATTGGCCAGTCGGGTGAGCATCGTCTTGTCTTGGGAGTCGAACTGAATCATTATACCATTGTTCAGTTCACTGGCATCTGGCATTCACCGCCTCTGCCTTAGTTGGGCACGGACACTCCAATGTTTGGGTAAGATGATTCACGATGATCTGCCTGGTTCAGATTACAAGAATTTTGTGTCTGTTACGATAGTCACGGTGTCAAATTACACGATTTTGACTCCTAAAAATCTTGTCATGTCGTGGATGGACAAGAAATATGTCAGACTACGCGTTGCTTTCCGACCAGTCACCGCGAGCCGTCTCACGCACACATTCTATGGCGTTATTTTTTAGTCAAAAGTTATGAGCGTGTAAGACATGCTCACGAGCACATTATGTTATTTCACACGCGCAAAAATGAACCTTCAGCTGGCATGATAAAAGTACTTGCGCACAAATTCAACAACTGAGAGGTGTACAGGTAGCTTCGAGCGAGCGCCTGGCATACTCTCATAGGTTAACTCTGCTTGTACAGTGGAATCCTGCTCGCGCGCAGCGGGCTTCTGCTCGCGGAATGCTGTTTTGCTCGCGCAGGGGATTTCTGCTCGCTCAGCTGACTGCTCCCTCGAGTCTACATGACTTTTGACAATTTGGGGGCGGAAACCAAGGAGGGCACTGACCCTCTTATGATTGGTCACTTTCATCATGGAAAATCTTGGGAAATCCTAACCCCGCCCACCTTCTGACGCAGCGCGCGTCACTCAGCTCGCTCTGCTTACTCCGGTTATCTGTGTGTATATTTTAGGCAACGAAATATGTGATAAAACACCATACTAAATATTTTCGTTTTCATTTAAAGAAATCTTAAACATGATAGCCACACAAATGTGGTTCATGCAACGCGTATTGATTATATTCACTGCACATAACGTTTGCCTATTTATAAAAAAAACAAAATATAAAACACAAACCTGCCTCTTTTCGTTTTAAATATAATATAAAAACATTAAACATTTTAATATGGTCCAGGCAATATGTGCATTTGTACTAAACAACAGATTTTGCAGTAAACAACATTACAGTTTTTAAATTTTTAAATACAATTATTACAATTTAAAATGACAAAACTCAACCCAGTCTCTTTTTGTTAAATTTCAGTTTTATCAGTATTAGCCATTATAAAAGTATAAGTAAAAGGTATAAGAAGCTATACAAATAAAGCAAACAATTCAGTCAAACATACAAAGTCAGCGCTCTAGTCTAACCATACAACGGTAATGTTAAATAGCTTATAAAGTTATGAAACTTCCCCTCAGCCAAAACGATTGGCCAGGGAATAAATGATAGATTCACGAGACCAAAAATCGCCCGTTAGATATACACAAGACGAATTATATCTCATGTTTAACCACTACAGAGACGCCAGAGAAAGCGGCGAACGTCAGAACGACTATAGCCGAGGAAAGGCTGTTCCAGGCGGGGTACATAAGCGCCGAGTGCCCGGTCATCGTTGTATGGTTAGACTAGAGCGCTGACTTTGTATGTTTGACTGAATTGTTTGCTTTATTTGTATAGCTTCTTATACCTTTTACTTATACTTTTATCATGGCTAATATTGATAAAACTGAAATTTAACAAAAAGAGACTGGGTTGAGTTTTGTCATTTTAAATTGTAATAATTGTATTTAAAAATTTAAAAACTGTAATGTTGTTTACTGCAAAATCTGTTGTTTAGTACAAATGCACATATTGCCTGGGCCATATTAAAATGTTTAATGTTTTTATATTATATTTAAAACGAAAAGAGGCAGGTTTGTGTTTTATATTTTGTTTTTTTTATAAATAGGCAAACGTTATGTGCAGTGAATATAATCAATACGCGTTGCATGAACCACATTTGTGTGGCTATCATGTTTAAGATTTCTTTAAATGAAAACGAAAATAGTTAGTATGGTGTTTTATCACATATTTCGTTGCCTAAAATATACACACAGATAACCGGAGTAGCAGAGCGAGCTGAGTGACGCGCGCTGCGTCAGAAGGTGGGCGGGGTTAGGATTTCCCAAGATGAAAGTGACCAATCATAAGAGGGTCAGTGCCCTCCTTGGTTTCCGCCCCCAAATTGTCAAAAGTCATGTAGACTCGAGGGAGCAGAAATCAGCTGAGCGAGCAGAAATCCACTGCGCGAGCAAAACAGCACTCCGCGAGCAGAAGCCCGCTGCGCGCGAGCAGGATTCCATTGTACAAGCAGAGTTAACCTATGAGAGTATGCCAGGCGCTCGCTCGCAGCTACCTGTACACCTCTCGGTTGTTGAATTTGTGCGCGAGTACTTTTATCATGCCAGCTGAAGGTTCATTTTTGCGCGTGTGAAATAACATAATGTGCTCGTGAGCATGTCTTACACGCTCATAACTTTTGACTAAAAAATAACGCCATAACATTCACGCACTCACTCAAATACTGTGTACTCACTGTGCTCGCTCGCTCACTCACTCGCGCGCACACTAGCTCGCTCACTCACTCGCACACACACACTGTAGCTCGCTCACTCACTCGCGTCTCGCGCACACACAATCGCTCACTCGCACACACACAATTGCTCTCGCACGCACGCACACACACACACACACTCACTCACTGTCGCTCACTCGCGCGCACACACACACACACTCGCTGTTGCTCGCACTCTCACACACTCACTCTCACTCACATACTCACTCTTGACGGAACCGTCGTGGAGGACCGTAAGTCGGGTTTTCGCCTGGAAAGCTCTATAGAAATCTGGCACTCTGTTGAACGAAGTTTAACTGAGAGAGCGTGACGTTCACAGACACCAGAATGAACGAGCTTACAGTAACGTTCATCAGGCAGTAATTCAGTAGGCTACTTTCAGTTCACGTTCACCCAAAATATGAACGAGTTCATGAACTATGTTCAATGAACCGTTCAGGCACAACACTGATAGTGCTCTATAGCATCTGAGATACAGATGCTAAACACTAAAAATCATTTTAGGTTATAGTTAAGTTATAGGTTCAAACAGGAAATGAATCATATTGACCTTAAAACAAAATTGTTTATTCTGAGTCCGAGTAAAACTGTGGAGGTTGTATATGATGAACTAGGGCTGGG
The DNA here is from genome assembly GCF_963993115.1 of Abramis brama. NCBI lineage: Eukaryota > Metazoa > Chordata > Actinopteri > Cypriniformes > Leuciscidae > Abramis > Abramis brama. The sequence goes on along the minus strand of NC_139974.1, from coordinate 15,884,601 downwards.
CCTGGGCGATATATCGGATGACATTGTTATGCGCATCTCGTCAGTAAAGCCGGTTCCTTGATTAGTAGTAAATCGCCATCGCCTGCTTTCAGATGAAGCGGCATTAACACAGAGCCGTAGTTCACTGACAAGCTTAGCAATATCGCATTAATTATCGCAGGCAATACGTCCATGATCATCTTACCCAAACATTGGAGTGTCCGTGCTCAACTAAGGCAGAGGCGGCATCTATGCCGGTGAACCGAACAATGGTGTAATGATTCAGTTCGACTCCCAAGACAAGACGATGCTCACCTGACTGGCCAATAGGAACGTGGCCCCGCCCATGACACAATTTTCACAGTGAAAGCAGAATCCTGACAGGAGAGCAAGAAATTGCATCGAGAGCAAAGAAAAGCGTTTTGAGAGAAACACTTTTTTTTTTTTTGAGAAAATGTTTTCACACTGATAGCAAAAATATATATTTGAGAGTTTTTTTCAAAGTATTTTGAGAGAGATTTTTTTTCTCAGAAATAATTTTTAAAAATTCAAATTGATATTTTTTTATGTTCTATGAGAAAATACTTTCTCTCAAAACTTTTTTTAGTCTTTTTATATTATTTTTTGCTATTGGTATGAAAACTTTTTCTCTCAAATATTTTTTTTTTTCTCTCATGAAATGCTTTTTTGCTATCAGTGTGATAACTTTTTCTCTCAAACTTTTTTTTTTCTCTCAGATCATTTATTTTCTCGCATGTAATAAAGACACAATTCTCTCTCCATAGACATTAAACCAAAAGATACACATGTTTGTGATCTCCTAGAGCACTGGCCTTGCATGAGTTATATAACTGCGTGTTTGTTTGTGTACCATGGGAAAAAGTCCCAGAGGGTGATAGCGTCGAGGAGTTCCTGCAGACACACTGCGGTTCCGTAGGTTCTTGAGCTCCTCTTGAGCCTCATGGAGCATTTCAATGCACTCAGAGTATTTCTCCTCCAGCTCCTGCAGCTGTGTGTGCGAGGAACCAACAATAGTCAATAACATTCACATTTGCTTTTGTAAGATTAAATACGTGGAATACTGATTTATTATGTTTGAAATAAAGTGCCTCGGTTGTGAGCTGTCTCTGAGCGTCTTTAGCTGCCGAAAGGTGCTGAGAAAGTTCTTCGTTTTCAATGGCAAACTGTCAAAAACATACACAAACACACATACACATGTAAATCTCACCACAAATTTATCTCATATATTTTTTTAATTCGTTCTCCGATAGAGTGAAAGATGCAAACGACTCTTACAGTTTTGGCTTTTTTCTGCAGGTCCACTATTTGAGAGAGTAAGTGTGTGATTTCCTCCTGTTGGCGAGATGCATCTTCTGTCTTTTTGGCCAGCTCTTCTGCTATACTGGAGATCTGGATGCTGGACTGCCCTGTATGAGGAGAAAGGGTGGACTTATTTTAGTTTTGTTAAAATATAGAGCTCTACATCTCCACTTGCCAACATTTCACTCACTTAGCTCTCTGACGCAGTCATTCACCAGCTGCTGTTCTTTCTCCTCATATGACTCTGTCTCAGACTTCAGATGACTCGCCTAAGGACAAGAAAGAGAGACAAGTACTCAGTCAAGTTAAAATATAAATAAGTATTATTTATAAACTGTTTCATAATGTTCTTTGTAATTTTGTAAAGTACCTTTAACCAAATATTTTTTAAATACATCAAATGAAGATTCAACAAAAGCAAAGTGATTTGCAATCTTTGTACGGAGGAATCATTAACCCCCCAGAAACATGAAATATCACCCTATAAGTGAAACATAATTATTGATAATTTGCTAGTAGTTTACTGAAAAGTTCAGAACAACTCTGACTAAGATGGGTTAAAGATATCGGTAGGATTCACAATCTACTGTGATTGCAGCATGCACGTACAACAGAGAAATAAAGATTTTTTTTCTATTCACAAATAGAAATTGGAAAGAGACTCACACGGCTTTAGAAAATGTCTATATACTCTATACAAACATACATATACACATATACACACATATATATATATATATATATATATATATATATATATATATATATATATATATACACACACACACATACATACACATATACAGTGCAATGCATAAGTGAATACACCCATGCTAAAGTTGAACTTAATGCCTTAATTTAAAAAATTAGGAAAAATCCAACCTTTAAGGACACCAATTTTCTTTGTGAATGAATAATGTATCGTAAATAAATAAATGTTCTTCCTTAAAATACATGGTGCATAAGTGAGTACACCCCTATGTTAAAGTCCCATAGAGGCAGGCAGATTTTTATTTTTAAGTATTTTTTAAAAAAAAATTTAGGATACTATGCATCCTGATAAAGTTCCCTTGGCCTTTGGAATTAAAATAGCCCCACATCATCACATAGCCTTCACCATACCTAGAGATTGGCATGATTTTATTTCAGTTAGCTTAAAAGCTAGTTTGATTTGCATTGAGAGATGATCTTATGGAAAGTACTCCATGCCAATCTCTAGGTATGGTGAAGGCTATGTGATGATGTGGGGCTATTTTAATTCCAAAGGCCAAGGGAACTTTATCAGGATGCATAGTATCCTAAATTTTTTTTAAAAAAAATACTTAAAAATTAAAATCTGCCTGCCTCTATGGGAATTTAACATAGGGGTGTACTCACTTATGCACCATGTATTTTAAGGAAGAACATTTATTTATTTACGATACATTATTCATTCACAAAGAAAATTGGTGTCCTTAAAGGTTGGATTTTTCCTAATTTTTTAAATTAAGGCATTAAGTTCAATTTCCAAAATATGATTTTTTATTCCTCTTTTTAGTCAACTTTAGCATGGGTATATTCACTTATGCATTGCACTGTATATATATAATTTCTCTGCATGTGCATGTACCTCTGCTCTGAGAGAAAGGTTTTCCTCCTCAAGGTCTCGAAGTTTGTGCTGCAGAATATCCAGAGATGAACCGCAAGGGCCAGAAACTCCAGCCCTTCCCTGTTGACCCCTGAACCCAAAACAAAAAAACTATAAATATAAAAATATTACAATTCTGATTTCTTTACTTTTATTGAAGATCTTTGGGCTGTCTCATTCATTAGAAATAAGTGTTATAACAAAATAATTGTTTAGTTACACATTCTAAATTAAAATATAGCTAAAAAGCCCTGAAGAAAAACACCTGAGCTAAAAATATCCTAACTGAAGCCAACAGAACATGCTACACTGGCCTTGAGTGAGAGACAAATGAGAACAGTGTTATAAAACACAGTGGACTTACGTGGGCGATCCAGACCCCTCTTCACTCTCCTCCGCTGCATTAGTGTAGAACTGCAGGAGCTCGTCTTTTAGATTCAACTCATGGTGCAGCTGAGCCACCTGCGGTACAATCAAATCAACAAAACTGATTAACATTAATGATGTAATTACTCATGACTTCATCTTTACTAAGGCTACGTTTACACGGAAACGATCTGAAGAGAAAACGCAAAAGTGATCACTTTTTATTCTGCGTTTAGACGAGCGTTATCAGGGGGAAATCTGCGTGCATATGGTGACGCAAAAGTGTGTGAAATTCAATGTAGTATGCACTCCAGGCGGCTAGGTGGCAATGTGAAGCACTGATCGGTGCCTTCACTGTCTAGCAAACTTTTGCGTTTTTACCATTTAGACGGAAACGCGACGGTGGAGCGTTTTTAAGATTTCCACTCTGGAGGGTGGTTTCACTTTTTTGCGTTTTTAAGCCCCGAAAACGCCGTCGCCGTCTAAACGAAAGGCACATCTGATAAAATATTTTTACGTTTTCACCCGCGAGCGTTCTCGTGTAAACAGGGCCTAACTGGTTGAACCTAGCCTATGTGTAATGATTTATATCTGTGTTCCTCTGTCCTGTCCCGTGTTCATCAGTTCCCTGTTATGTTGATTAGTCTCCCCAGGTGTTTCTGATTAGCCACGCCCCCTTGTTATCTTGTTTAGCTTGTCTGTCTGTGTATTTAAGCCCTGTGTTTAGTTCAGTCTTGGTCAGTTCTTGTTTATTGTTGCACCATTGCGGTTGTTCTGTTCCCCGAGTCTTAGTCCTGAGTTTGTGCTTGTATATGTTAAATTTTGAGGTTATTTAATAAAAGACTACTGCACGTGGATCCTGCTTCCTCCTCTGCTTCAACCAAAGATGTAACAGAAGAACTGACCCATACAATGGATCCAGCAGTACGCATCCTTCAGCTCCGTCAAGGTAACCGACCACTGGAGGACCACACCCGAGATTTCCTAGACCTTTCACACCTCATCGACTTTCCAGATTACGCACTCATTGACTTTTATTGTTATGGGCTCAATAAACATTACCAGTCAAAATTTGTTAAGGATGGACCTCGAGGCTCGCTTGCTGGATTTATTAACTTTGCCCTTTTTTGGAGCGGTTCATCAGTTACTGTGGGCTTTACAAATGAGGAGCCACGCAAGCTCACAGTATTACCAAACACTGAGCCAATTCACATCATGTCCACGTTAATATTGGCAACTCCAGTGCTCACACCGCTCGCCAGTGCATTCACGCCAGAGCCTCAGCCTCTTCACGTCAGCCCTGCAGTGCCTGAGCCAGAGCTTCACGTCACTTCTGCCGATCCAGAGATGGTTCACGTCACTTCTGCCGATCCAGAGATGGTTCACGTCACTTCTGCCGATCCAGAGACGGTTCACAACACTTCTGCCGATCCAGAGACGGTTCACGTCATTTCTGCTGATCCAGAGACGGTTCACGTCACTTCTGCCGATCCAGAGACGGTTCACGTCATTTCTGCTGATCCAGAGACGGTTCACGCCAGTTCAGCCGAGCCTGCACTTCACGCCAGTTCAGCCGAGCCTGCACTTCACGCCAGTCCAGCCGAGCCAGAGCTTCACGTCAGTCCTGCCGAGCCAGAACCAGAGCTTCCTTCGCCGCTGGTTCCGTCCAGTCCAGAGTTTCCTTCGTCGCTGATCCCGTCCATCCCAGAGTTTCCTTCGTCGCTGATCCCGTCCATCCCAGAGTTTCCTTCGCCGCTGGTCCCGTCCCGCTCTGGTCCCGCCCAGCTCAGAGCCCCCTTCGCCGCTGGTCCCGCCCAGCTCAGAGCCCTCTTTGCCGCTGGTCCCGCCCAGCTCAGAGCCCTCTTCGCCGCTGGTCCCGCCCAGCTCAGAGCCCTCTTTGCCGCTGGTCCCGCCCAGCTCAGAGCCCTCTTCGCTGCTGGTCCCGCCCAGCTCAGAGCCCTCTTCGCCGCTGGTCCTGCCCAGCTCTGACACGCCTTCGCCGCTGGTCCCGCCCAGCTCTGACACGCCTTCGCCACTGGACTCCTTCTACCCGGCGCCTAAGTCCGTTAACCTCCCCAAGAAAATTTTGGGGGGGGGCAAAAGGGGTCTTCTCCTCCCTGGTCTGTACTGCCTGATCCGCCCTGGTCGCCTGCCGCTGCCTGATCCGCCCTGGTCGCCTGCCGCTGCCTGATCCGCCCTGGTCGCCTGCCGCTGCCTGATCCGCCCTGGTCGCCTGCCGCTCCACGGGCCGGGCCCTCCATCCCGCCCCCAGGTCCGCCTCCTCTCCACCACCCTCCTGAACTATTGTTTTTGTTTTGATGGGCATCGGGAGCCGCCCATAGAGGGGATTATGTAATGATTTATATCTGTGTTCCTCTGTCCTGTCCCGTGTTCATCAGTTCCCTGTTATGTTGATTAGTCTCCCCAGGTGTTTCTGATTAGCCACGCCCCCTTGTTATCTTGTTTAGCTTGTCTGTCTGTGTATTTAAGCCCTGTGTTTAGTTCAGTCTTGGTCAGTTCTTGTTTATTGTTGCACCATTGCGGTTGTTCTGTTCCCCGAGTCTTAGTCCTGAGTTTGTGCTTGTATATGTTAAATTTTGAGGTTATTTAATAAAAGACTACTGCACGTGGATCCTGCTTCCTCCTCTGCTTCAACCAAAGATGTAACACTATGTAGGCTAATTGTACTCATTTCATTACTAATATTTTAACAAACTTAACTGAGCTGAAACTTCAAAAAAGCTTCTGAATACACTAAGTTGCAGTACTTCTGTGCACAGTATATCAGCAGGGGCAACTCATTTTTAGCACCAGAGACACTTTTACCTACACATTGTAATGAATCTGTTCATGTACCTCTTCCCTGATGGTGCCCACTTGTTCCTCCAGGTATTCGTTCTGCTCCGACAGTATGCGATTCTTCTTCAGGAGGGACTGACCGATGCGGGCAGAGAGCTCCAGATCCCGCTCTTTCTGTAGAAAGAGTCGAAGAAAAGATTCTCAAATACACTACCATTCAAAAGTCTGGAGTCTGTAAGAATTTTTGTTGTTGAAAGTGCTCTTGAAAGGCTGCATTTATTTGATAAATACAGTACAACAACAGTAATACTGTTCATTATTATTACAATTCAATTTGAAATAATTGTTTTCTGTTTTAATGTATTTTAAACAGCATTTAATTGAAATATTTTTTTTTAACATTATAAATCTTTACTGTCACTTTTGATCAATTGTATGCATCCTTGCTGAATAAAAGTATCAATTTCTTTTTTTAAAAGTCTTACTGACCCCAAACTCTAGCATCATAATAAATGCACATAATTTATTTTTCATTTTCACCTCCTCCAGAAGTCTTGTGACAGCGTCAATGTCATTGTAGGTCTTAGTCATCTGGCCCACTCGCTCAGCACATAGTACTGAAACAGACCGAAAGAGTGTAGAAAAACTTGTTAGCAAAGCACTTGAGCACATCAGACCTGAGTTCAATACAATGAGAATCTTACATTGACTTAACCTAAAAAAAAGATCCTGACATAACTCTTAAGCGTACAGACATCTAATGTGAATTTAAGTAGATAAAGAGGAAGGAAAACAGCTATGGCTTGCTGACCTCGCACCATCACGCTCTAACAATAACATCAGACAAATCATGCATGATTGTCCCGGCGACTGTTTCCATGGTGCTGTTACCCAGCAACCCCATCCACAGTCAGCCAGAATCAGATCATCCACAATTACTGTTACATCACACTCTTACAGTAATACAGACACACATGCACAAATGTATGCACAAAAAATAAACATTTTATACTAAATTCAATGTACAGGATGTGGGCATGCAGAAGGAACTTTTTTGTCACAAGAAATACTAGTATATTATAAAATATACAAAAGAAGCTTAATTGCAATATGCAAAACTGAATATGGATTAATGTTTTCAAAGATAAAGACTGAACTTTATACTGCTTTAATGAATTTTAATAACAAATCACATATTTTCATGCATCTGAGTTCCTAATGGCTTAAATGAGGATTATATATCTAAATTCAGAGCTCAGCCTCGGGATATTGACTGTAAAAACATTAAATGCTTCCAGAGATGAGAACGAGAAAGAGAAGTTTTATAAGGACATCCTGCCAGAAAATGAAATGACTCTTGACAAAGCAAACACTAAAACAACTATGCCATGTTTCTCTTTCACACACACACACACACACACAGAGAGAGACAGAAATCCAGAGGCCTCAGGCTATACTCAAAAAGGAAAGAGAGAGTAAAAAGGAGAACCCGATTAGCTTTAAAGCACTTCCGAACCTCCCAAAACCTTTATAGATAAAAGTAGCCCACAACAAACAATCTAAACCTCGAAATCAACAAAAACACACATGATAAATTAGAAATTAAAACAGAAACTAATCAAAGAGATGATAAAAGTGCATAAAACACAAAACCCACACATACACAGACTCACACAGTGGCTTTACCAGATGCTTTACCATTGGCATTCTGCTCACAGCACCTCTCCAGCTCAAAGTCTTCTGCTCCCATGATCTTGTGCATCCTTCCACTCCCTCTCAACTCAGCAGAGAGGAGAGGACCAGATCAAGCCAAACATGAGCGCTACACTTCCTTACTACCGTAATGGTAATGAGTGATGCTGAGTCTGGTCAGTTACAGCAACAAGAGTAGAGTAACTATATTTAAACACTATGGTAAGAGAGATACAGTGGGAGGGAGGGAATGAAACAGAGAGAGAGAGAGAGAGAGAGAGAGAGAGAGAGAGAGAGAGAGAGAGGATGTGATGGTGTGGGGTGAGGGACAAGACAGTGGGGTTGATATGGTCAAATGTAAAGGTTACACACTAGACTATAATCTATTGTGTAAACTAGTGCGCCATTAACACTTTGTAGTATATTTTCATGCACAAATATTATCCACGATTATCTTATCATATTATCATCCAATAAAATATTATGCTGATCATTCACTCTCTCGTCCTTTACTATCATCGCTCCTACATTTATGCTTCTGCTTCTTTGTGAGAGATACGAGACCGGTGCGTCATGCAGGTGACACTCATCAGCAATCACGCCACCGGCCTCATGGCGTTCTCCCAAGGCCTTCGGCCTGCTCGCCATAATGATGTACTTCAGTTCAATCAAATTAAAGGGGAAAAAATGTTCTCCCATTTCCAGCATGTCCTGTTATATTATAAGAATTTAAAGTAACAATATATAAACTTATATAGAGCAAGACTGATACATACAGAAAAAAGAAAGTACACTTTTTATTCTATGGTTTTACATGTCAGAAAAAAAAAAAAAATCATCTGGTCTTTAGCAGGTCTTAAAAATAGGTAAACCTCTGATGAACAACAACACATGATATATATCACTGAGTAATTATTTATTTAACAAAATAAAGCCAAAATGGATTTAATTTTATGATTTAATTGCTTGTAGAACCACCTTTAGCAGCAATAACTTGAAGTCATAATTTTCTATATGACTTTATAAGTCTCTCACATCGTCGTGGAGGAATTTTGGCACACTGTTCTTTACAACATTGATTCATTTCTTGGAGGTTTGTGGGCATCTATTTATGCACAGCTCTCTTAAGGTCCTGCCACAGCATTTCAATCAGGGGCCTGGACTTTGACTGGGCCAATGCAACACATTGATTATTTTCTTTTTTCAGCCATTCTGTTGTAGATTTGCTAGTGTGCTTGGAATCATTGCCCTGTTGCATGACCCAATTTCGGCCAAGCTTTAGCTGTCGGACAGATGGCCTCACATTTGACTCTAGAATACTTCAGTATGCAAAGAGTTCATGGTTGACTCAATGACTGCAAGGTAGAGGTCTTCACGGTTCCAAAAACACGAACCCGAAGAGACCCGTAAATGTGCTACACGGAACCGACCTGGACCCGTCTTTTATTTGAAAGTTGGACCCGGACCTGTGCAGAACCAAGAAATGCCATAAATGTACTACCCCGAACCAACGCAGAGGTGAAAGTTGAACCCAACCTGACAGGACACGATTGGAACATATTCTACAGCAAATTGCTATGAAGAAGTCAATAAGTTGTCTTACTTAAAGGAGCATTTCACCCGTGGAAACATTAATCTTTATTGAAAGTGTGTCATATATGTAGTCGAAATGTAACATAATTGTGCCTAACAAACATGGTGCCTTCTTGACCGAGGAAAGACAGAAAGTAACTTTAGGGTGCATTTGTATGGAAGACAACAACTCCCACAATGCACCACATTGCACAGCTCCGCAAGCCACTCCCACTAAAGTAGTCCTTATGCTATGGCAAGTGTCAAAATGATTGATGGCTTCCGGTTGTCATTAACCTTTGACCCTCCCCCTCCGTTGACCTTCCGGTCTGTATTGTTATGAATTGACCTATTGACCCTGCCTACCCCTTCGATCATGTGTTTTGACAGTTAGTTTCAACCTATTGACCCTTCCTATCCCATCGATCATGTGTTTTGACAGGTTGGCTTTCCGGTGTCTTTCCGGCATATGTTGTTATGATTAGCCCTATTGTCCTAGCTAGCCCTAGATCATTTGGTTCTGACAGAAAGTTTGAAAACGCTGATATATATATAGGATATATGTGTCAGCATCTCCTCCGCATTCCAGAGGCCATTGTATATAAATGGGGTCAGTGAGTTCTACAAGCACTAGAAACATGAGCTACATGAGTATGACAGGTTTATCATCCCCTCAATCCCCAGAGACGGGGGTGAGCAGTCGAATGATGGAAAGTCTGACTATGGCTCCGAGAAAACCTTTTGGACACATCCGTTTGACAAGTTTTCTCCACGAAATTTCGGAATGGACTAAAGCTGAATATATGATGTGTAGTAACCGTGTATTTGGGTACAAATTTCACAAACCAACTCGCGTTGTTACGCTCTACACCACTGACGGTGTCAGTGAGTTTCAGGCTGGGGAAGACGCGTGTGTGGTATTTCCTGAAAAAGACTGGTCTCTCTTCTACAAACGCATCTGGAAGGATCTGAACGACGGTGGCGAGGAGCCTTTGTACGTGGGAGAGTGGGACGGGGTCAGCCCGAACGTCCGGTACCGTGTGGTAGGTGACCATACTCAAAAGAAGCCGAATGATTCTGTTTACATATTCTGCTGTAAAGACAAGACAAAGCTCAACAACACTAGGTCTGGGCGCATCTTGCCTAATGATCATCACGATCTGTATGAAATGCAATTTTTGTTCAAGTGGTGCGATCTGGATCTGCTGAATAGGGTTTTTTCAACCATCAACAAAATGTTCAAATGGTGTGACATGCATGACGGATACAACAAAATTAAAACGCAGCTGTTTCACCCTGAAAGATGCGAGCGCAGCAGTACATACGCTCTGCCATCCCCGCCCATTTACTACAGCCATCATAAAGCTCAACGGCCAGGCCTACCCAAGCGTCGTCTATAAATCAGGTCTCAAGTGCTACAACGCTCCGCCCCCTTTACTACAACGATCATAAATTCCGGCAACCAGACGCCCATACATCATTTATAAACCATGGCTGAAGACGTTGCTTCAGAACCCGATCATGTATGCAGCTGCGGAATCTCTTTTGACAGCATTCTCGACCCTCCCGACGACAACGCCCGCGGACCAACGGATCATCACAAAGACTGGGCTCAGGCTAAAACTATCAAACGTCGCATAGACTTTGAATCGTGCATTGAAAACGATTGGGGCCCGGGTAACATTATCAACCCTCAACCATCGTCCAGCGATGGATTCTACTGCGGTCTGGGTAAGAACATCAAGCCCCAGAAAGACAGGGATTCGGGGATCGAGTGTGACTGTCCCCACGGGCCAGACAAAAGTTTCAGGCTCCATAACGATCGGGAATCGCACGACGCATCTAAAATCGACCGGACCCTGCATCATGCTAATCATGGCTTCGACGTCACAGACGGATGTTTCAGTGACGTGGGGTTCAAAATCATAAAAGCCGCGACCGTGGTTTTGCTCCAACATCTCATCTGCAAGAAGCTGAAGGACGACTGCGAGGGCTGTGCGATTGATCATCCCAGCCAACTGCAACATTCCTGCCTGTTTGACCCGCCTAACTACTACTTTGACACGCATTTTGATGAACTTTCAGTCAAACTGTTTAGACCCTATTTTCATGCCATTGTCGGTATCCTCCTAGGACGGTTGGGGTTAAAATCTCACCCCCACCGTATTCAAGGAACAGTCGGGACTATTCTGCACGAACTAAAAGACGAACCATTCATCACCGCTAAGCTAGAAGAAATCAGCGCGAGACTTCTGGACAAACCCTGCGAGGAAATAGTGCACGACGTCGTTGATCTCTGGGAAGGTCTCTCGATTGTGAATGGCGAGTGACCAAGCCGTCTCCAACATGGGTGCAGCCTGTAGCCTAAAGAGGTGTGTGGAATGCCTGTTTAAAGGACATTACAGACGACAGATGACCAAACTGATGAAAAAGATTATTGATGATGCATCACGCGACGGTCATCCATGTATGGAAGACACTATGCGTGAAACAAATCTCAAGAAACATATGGTGCATATAAGAGGACTGGCTAATTCATGGGATGATTTGGTGGACATAAGCGCTTATGGGATCGAGTCGCCTGATGTAATGATAAAACTGGTTCTAGATATAATGTGTGAATCACAATGCCTACTGGGAATCACCGATGTGCTGTGTACTTGTACGTATGTGACGGATGTCTGTACCGAGCTGGTAAAGAAATCAAAAGATGAGGAGGATGTTGAAAAAATTGACGAAATGGCTACCACCAACAATAAAATTGTTAAAATGTTTATCGATTACATCCTAGACAAAAACATGATGGCCTGCCGTGATTTTCTTTTCTGGTTAGAGTATCAGTGATCCATTTTCTATGTTTTACTTAGATTCTATTAATAACATTATATTCATTATATCCAATTTTACTTAGATTGTGTTGTACTAACATTATTATTATTATATCCATTTATACTCTATTATAATCATTTGTACTATCTTCTATTATAATCTTTTTTTTTTTTTTTTTTTTTTTTTTTTTTTTTTTTTTTTTTTTTTTTTTTTTTTTTTTTTTTTTTTTACTAGCTTCTATTATATCCATTTTTACTTGTGTTATATTAACATCATTTATCTGTGTTTACTTATATCATGTATCCTGTAACTTTTTAATAAAAGATTGATTCAAACCACATGTACGGGTTATTCTTTAGCAGCGGTTGAAACGACAGCATGTCGGAGCTCATGAAAAAAGCTTATTATACACCCTCCAACCCCGGCTCTTTAGGGGGTAAAAAACGATTAAAGGAGGCTGTCTTAAAAGAAAGTGGAGTCCGTTTAAGCGATAAAAAGGTTTCAGAATGGCTGTCTGGTGAGGATGCTTACACATTACACAAAACAGCCCCTATAAAATACAAACGAAATAGAGTGGTTGTGTACGGGGTCGATACGCAGTTCCAGGCCGATCTAGTCGACATGATTGCCTACACCAAGGATAACGACGGTAATAAATATCTACTGACGTGCATAGACGTATTTAGCAAGTACGCGTGGACTCGCGTGCTGAAGAATAAGAGCGGTCCCGAGGTCGCTAGAGCGTTCGAGTCTATCCTCGAAGAGGGTCGTGTCCCACAGAAATTGCAGACGGATCAGGGAAAGGAATTTTTTAACAAACAATTTCAAGATGTAATGAAAAAGCACGACATTAATCATTTCGCTACCGCTACCGATTTGAAAGCCAGCGTCGTGGAACGATTTAATAGAACGTTAAAGAGTCGTATGTGGAGATTTTTAACGGCTACAAATTCCCGACGATACATAGATGTTTTACAAGACATTATGCAGGGGTACAACACCAGCTATCACCGAAGTATCAGAATGAGACCCGTGGACGTTAGCAAAGTAAACGAGGATCAAGTGTTTCAAAACTTGTACGGTGATATAAAGAAAACCGAGAGAGCCGTATTTAATTTCAAAGTCGGCGACGTCGTCAGGATTTCTAAAGTGAGAGGGCCGTTCGCTAAAGGTTATGAGCAGAACTACACGGAAGAATTCTTCACCATATCCGCGTGCATTCCGCGACAACCCCCGGTCTACAGACTCAGCGATTATGACGGCGATGTCATCGAGGGAGTTTTTTATGAAAAAGAGTTGCAAAAAATAATTGTGAGTAAAAACAAATCTTTTAAGGTGGAAAAGATTTTAGGCCAGAAAAAACAAGGGAAATCTACGTTTGTTTTAGTGAAATGGCTAGGGTGGCCTTCAAAATTCAATAGTTATATAGATAAAAAAACACTGTTGGACTTAAAACACCCTGACGTTTAACGGATGAGATCATAAGTGCGAAGCAGTCATGGACGATCACGGGTTCTACGTCACGCTGCCGTGCAATGCATCTAGGTCGGTTTATCCCGAAAATCGCATATCTAGCTATACAACCAGGTTAGCAAAAGCTATACAATTGAAAGGAGAATGGGAGGTGGGACTCGCCGAAATCGAATATCCTAGAAGTTGGTATAACTTTAACGATGAAGACGGAAATTTCACTCTACACGCTGCCCCCGGACCCACAAATAGTGGAACCCCCGAAGACGGGGGACCGTTTAAAAAAGACTTATCAGGGTTTTTTGTATCGAGAAAATTACAAATAAGCGGTGGATACTACGCAAACATTCGGGCGATCATCCGTGTGATAAATCAACTTCTCGCACCTACGGCCGTATTGAATCACGATGAATTAAAAAACAAAGTGTTTCTGGTCGCGAAACCCAACATTTCAGTCAGCTTCCAAGGGAGACTCGCCACTATTTTAGGAATGATACCGGAAGATGCTCTCGGCCGGTCAAACTACCATGAAGGTGCTGATTTTACTACGAGCGTCATCACGCATGCTCCTCATCAATCCGATATCAACGCCGGGTTCTACACAATGTACGTTTACACCGACATCATCCAATATCAAGCGGTCGGTGATTCTTACGTTCCCCTTTTGAGATGCGTACATATATCGGGTAAAAGCAGCGACACTGTCATTGCTAGATACGACAACCCGCATTACGCATCGATCAACAAGGATCACATCACAAGCATTACCATAGAGTTGAAGGACGATCAAAACCGAGAAATACCATTTTCTTACGGGAAAGTCATCGTAAAACTACACTTTAAGCCAAAAAATGGTATATTATAGCCCTGGACAGACCGCGGACTATGTCAGCTACTACCGAAATCAAGCGGGTGGGGGTTTGCCAGGCTATGCCGGAGGAGGGGTTATGTATGGCGCGGGGTTAGGAGGGCTTTTCAGAGGTCTGTTCAGGATGGCCATACCTCTGTTAAAAAGAGGATTTAGCATCGCGAAACCTCACCTAAAATCCGCCGCTAAAAATATAGTATCCGACGTCGTCTCAAACGTATTGACGCGGGCTCATAGCAATAATGCTAATGGTCAAGACGGATCAGGGCTAATGGTCATGGCTCGTAAGAGGATGTCTAAGCCGCCGGGTGTAAGGAGGCGTGGTCATTTGGGTATGAAGAAGAAAACAACACGAGGAACAAAGAAGCGACCAGTCATTCGCAGAAAACGTAACAAGTCTGTTAGTCGAAAAGCGTCGGTCAAGAGATCCATAAAAACCATATTCTAACATGGCGCTACTGCATCGTATGTCGGGAGAATGCATCAAGTCCGAGTTGGACTTATTTACGGTTCCAATGACGCAGACGGTTATTGAGAAAAACGGATATTTAGAAGTTGCTCCATTAACCGCCATATCGGACACCGGACCATTAGAGTTTTTTATCGCAGGCAACGGCGACGATTATGTAGATCTAAATAACACTATGCTCTATCTGCGCCTGAAAATCACGAGACCTAATGGAGCAAACATCGTAGATCCTGCAAGGGTAGCTCTAATAAATTACCCCGGAGCCACAATTTTTTCACAAGTCGACGTGACCCTCGGCGACCGTCTGATATCCCAGAGTTCCTCAACTTATCCTTACCGCTGCATCATCGAGAGTCTAATCAACTATAGTAAAGATGCGTTGGAATCTCTTTTCTCCGCCGGACTGTTTTACAAAGATACGGCCGGTCACATGGATGTGAATGACCCCGTAGGTCGTAACGCGGGGTTGACGAAGAGATCGGTCTACACCAGCGAAAGCAAGGTGGTGGAACTGCTGTCCCCTATACACAGCGATATATTCTTTCAAGAAAAACTTTTGTTGAACGGCGTGGACATCAAGATACGCCTAATTAGAGCAAAGGATGAATTCTGTCTAATGAGGTGCGATGACGTGGCTTACAAAATAAAAATAGAGTCGGCGTCCCTATTTGTCAAGAAAGTCTCTGTAGCACCGCCGGTGAGACTGGGCCATGCCCAGGCGTTACTCTCAACAACGGCCAAGTATCCCATAGATAGGGTGGTTCTAAAAAATTTCTCCATTCCTGAGGGGAATCGTGTTTCAAATCAAGAAAATCTGTTTTTAGGGACCCTACCAAAATCTATCGTCATTGCCATGGTCGACAATGACGCATTCACAGGATCCTACGAAAAAAATCCATTTGCGTTCAAACATTACGATCTGGAGTTCCTAGCCGTCTACGTTGACGGGCAACAATTCCCCGCCAAGCCTCTACAACCTAATTTCGAAGCTGGTTCGGCAGTACGCGAATTTTATCAGCTGGCTATGACGACGGGGAGACATCTTAAAAACCAATCGCTCTCTATCGACAGGGGTGATTTCCTGAACGGTTACACGCTTTACGCATTTAATCTCACGCCTGATGAAGACTGTGGTCAGCACATTTCCCTCATCAAGTCGGGGAATATCAGACTCGAAGCTCGATTCAGACAACCGTTGCCGAATACCGTTAATTTATTAATTTACGCCGTATTCGACAGTATCATTGAAGTGTCTAACCGCCGACAAGTACTGCTCGACTACTATTGAGATGAACACGCTACAACTCACAGCCCTCATGGATAAAATTACATGCAGGACTCATTTTCTCGGCGTTCTACCGAGCGATCAACTACCCAAAGAAACGCTGAGGATCTTGCCGTCGATGGGTATCATTAATACTCACCCTGCTCGATTGCCGGGAGAGCACTGGATAGCCGTTTATTTAGACCAAGAGGGAGCAGCTTGTTTTTTCGACAGCTTCGGCAATCCGCCCAACAGCCCCCGCTTTCCAATCAGCATCAATAACTTTCTAACAACCAACAACGTCGATGTGTTATATTCCGACAGACGCGTCCAGGATTATACATCGGATACCTGTGGACAGCATTGTGTGTTTTTTCTGTATCATTTAGCTAGAGGTCGTGACTATAACCATGTGATGAAACTATACACAGATGATTATATCAAAAATGATAAAATGGTGTCCCTCTTTGTGAAGAGATTAAGACCGTATGTTTGTAATGATAAAATGTTATCCTGCGTTCACTGTGTGCAGACATGTTTGACGTATAAATAAAAAATCTTGAAAACATTATATTTTTTGTCGTCTTTTATTTAATCATGAGATGAAATCTATCACACATAATATAAGGAGTCGTTAAAATTCCAACCATCGCTTTCGTTTGAGAGCCGGCGATTTAAACATAGAGTCTTCGGACTTTGGAATCGCATAAGGCGAATATCTTTGTGCCTTTTTATGAGGTCTAACACGGGGAGGGCTGCCGGGTTTACTCTTTAGAGACTTAATCTTGCGTCTGACCTGCTGATTCGCTACTGTAGAAAATGGAATGTTTAATTCAGCAAAGGCTCGTAGAAACTCTGACCATCCTGGAGGTCTCCGGTCATCCCTAACGTTTTGAGGGGCCGTAACATTTTTTAACAAATCGACCATGTGTGACCCTTGCACGGCTCTACCCCTGAATACAAACTCCCCTGATTCATTCCAGGCGCTTAGCCCTTTAGCTTTAGACATCTTGTCTAATATGTATCTGCTGTTTTTCACGCTTCTCGAAGGTACGTTCTTCAGAACTTCATCGACAACAGCCTCCTCGGCGCTACCGTCTTCGACGTTAGCACCAGCGGATGGTTCATCTTTATGACCGAGATCGGTATGGGGTAACGAGAGCGTTAAAACACTGCTCTCACGATCGCCTTGTTTAACGATGGCCAAAAACCTGCTCAGGGAATTTGTGTAAAGTTTGGCTTTTTCGTAAGTATTCAAATCAGTCCGCTGTAAAATATTTCTTATGGTATCATCCAAATCGTTCTCCACGCTCCGTTGAATGTTCTCACGAACATTTTCGCTCTTGATCTTATCCAGTTGACGGTGCGGAACTAAATACATCTTCTCGGCATACTCCATCCTATCGATTTGCTATCAAGCTCGAAATAAAGGGTACTGCGACGCTTAGAAGCGGTAACAGGAATCCGCCCTTCTGGTTGAAGACTCGTTTCTTGGCCGCAATGCCAATTTTTTTATCGGCTATAAATTTAATATCCGCTTTTCTCTTTTTCAGTTTTTGGTACTGCTGTCTATTGACTGGAATTGTGCCATATAGGATGTTAAGAGCCACTTCACACAACGCTAAAATGAATTCGTCGGACGCCGATTGTAAAATAAGACGTCGCTGTTTAGGAGTGGCTTTATGTAGCAGTTTTAACACCGGCAGATGTTTACAAAGTCTGACGGACATGACGATTGATCACGTTCTTCTTTTTTTCGGGATATAAACCACTTGACGTTCGGAAAGCAATCCTGTTCTGAGACGGTACTGCTCCGGAGTTTTTGCTTTATAGTCTATCATCAGGTAGCCGAAAGGCCGATCGACTGCGTCATGATAACACTCCATAAAGTATTTTGTATTTCCCGGGTACATTTGACGTCCTAGCATTGCCACTTGATTGACGTCCCGAGGATTTTTAAACAGGATCATATAATTGGCGTTTAAGCTTATGGTTCGGCTGGACTTACCCTGGGCAAATAAATTTTGCACTATGTAAATAGAACTGAGATTGCGATGGTGACAGTATTGCGTAAAAACACGTTGGAGTTCAAGGTTACCGCTAGCTTGCTCCATTAAATCATCCAGCACAAGAAGGTTTGTCTTGCTGACAGGCAGTAAATCATCATCATTCAGAGTCTGGGGTATTCCATGCACAAATTTAATGTCATACAATTGCAGTAAATCATCGTACAAAGTTTGCCAACAATCATACAACCAAACAATGTTTTCAATTTTCTTTGAAATGATATTCAAACCTTTTTCCAACAAAAGTTTTACAAAATAAGACTTTCCAGAATTGGACGGCCCACTCACGACACAGCTGAATGGGTGTTGAAGTCTGAAATCAAAATCGGAAACATCCTGAGACCCTCTGTGTATCATCTGATCAGTAGCCATAAGGAAGCGTGTTATAATCGCTTAAAAGTCTACGTTTATTGTACACGACCCTGAACCTTTTAACGACTGATTTGTTGTGCAATGTGAAAGTCTTTTTATTTCGCACAATGTCTTCCGTCTGAGCCAGGATATATTTGGATCTATCTTGCGACGTCACATAGCTGTCAACCAGACCAATCAGGGATTCGAGACAGATAGCTTGTGAATTTTTAGCATTCAGGGTTATCCCCTTAGCTTTCATGCACACTTTACCTTTGGCCGTGGCAAAACCATACGATTTGGGGCCGCTCGACGAAAATTTAGTTATAAAATCCCCATCGTCCAATTCGCTAGTCAGCTCCCCTAAATGATCCCCCAGAGGAGGTTCCCAGTCCCCCTCCCTAGACACAAATATAACACTATCTGTGTCGGAGTATAACAATCGGCTGCCGAGTCTGTCCATCAATTCGTACAATTCCAGTCGGGCGTGCGCGGTGGTAAAGGCGCCTACAAAAACGTTCACGTCACGCGCCTTACAAACATCCTCTTTGTCCGGTTTATGCTGGACGAGAGCTACGTCTTCTGAGACGAATGAGAAATACGTCAACGTGTCGGTATTGCCGAAAACAATTCTGGTGAAATCTTCGGGGTCGCTCACAAGAATCGTTTGAGGCAAGTTCTGTCTTAAAGAGAAGCGTCCCCACAAACTATTCAGAATTAATTTTGTGATTGCCCTCTGGGCGGCGTTGTACTTGATCTTTTCGGGGTCGAGTTGAATACCCTCTTTTTCAAAATACTCACGAATGTAAGTCTCTTTCTCAGCATCCGTGACGACATTGGACGGGTAGCCGGACGCTTGTTGTTTCAAACGCAAAAACGTTTTTACGTATTCGGCGAACAACGCGTCTGACCGCTGCGGGAAATGCCAAACCTCGTCTATCTTGGCTATCACATAACCCTTCTCGATGGCTTTTAAAAGCTCGATACTGACCCAACAGCCCGAGAGCGATCTTTCCTCGTCCGTGTGGGTGCAGCTCGTGGTCTGGTTTTGGTCGTGAGCGCAGGTTCTACATAAAGGAAACATAAGTTTTCCTTGGCATCTGTAAGGGAGAACCGGGTGTAGTAATTTACGGGGCGGGTACACGGTCGCTTTGATAAGACCGTAATAGTTTTCAATCGGTTCAAAATCTGTGAAAATGATTTGGGGATGTTCGATCGGATAGGTTTTCCTCGCCTGACAAAAGGGATATAAGCTTGTGAAATCCAGATACCTTATTTTCTCATCACCGGTCACTTTGTGATAGAGTTTATAGGCATTCGTTCTCCCACCGTACAATGCCTCTCGAGGGTTCAATCTCTCTGGGGCGGAATAATCGGCCATAAATTCTATCACATAGGGATCGGTCTTTTTCATGTGGTTCCATTCGCATTCCCAAAGAACTTCGACTTGCAAACCGTACGCGTTCCGCAGAATTTCAATCTTATCGTCAAACTCGTTCCTGAGAACGCCGTAGGGCACTCCCGACAGGGGGTGGTTCTGATGGGGTGCAAAGCGACAGCAATGACCATGGAAGATGCAACCGGCGTACTCTAAGCCATGCCTAACACCGGCCTGCTCGTAGTAGCCGTCTAAAAAGTACTTACCGATCGATACTTCGCCGTGGTTTACGGCGTGGTGAACGTCCACGTTTCGAGTCTTTTTTACATACTCGAGCCATTCGATCGAACTGCTCGAGTAGGCCTTATTCTGATGGATGTACGCTTTGTTATGCGTGAGGGCGAGCGTGTTTCTGCCGAGATAATGTGTTTTGAAGACCCCCATCGAACAGCTGGCGATCGTCGTGAAACCAAAAGGGTCAAGTTTGGTGCATTGTATGAAAGACTCTCTGTATTTCATGCATCCTTCGCGTAATAAGACTACATCGTTAACGCCATACGCGTACAGTTCTTTCTTGAAGTCAAAGAACTTACCCTCAACCGTGCGGTACCACTCATCAAACTTTTCTCTGGCTTTATCCGACATGTTATCGTAGTTGTAGAACTTTTTGTCAGGGTATGGGCCTACATAGTTCTCATTTTCCACCCTGTTGAAAAGATGGGGGAAGTAGCCTTTTTCAGTAGTCGTTAAGTCTAACGCCGCGGGCATTTTGGCAAGAGCCATTGGAAAAAATGAGTAGCTATCGATATATCGTTGGGCAAATGACTCATCGTACATAAAAATTAATTTGCAGCCTTGCATTATGATCTCAAGCGCGATCCCGGCTTTGCAAAAATACTCCAGGATTAGAAAGGAGTCAAATCTGGAGGCGTAATGAGCTATGAAGCAGTAGCCTTTATATCGCGGTTGTCTGAAATGGTTTATTAGCTTAGCGATGCAGCTGGTACCACGGGCCGTAAATTTCTTCCCTTTGAATGTGATGGCACAAACAAAATTAGCCACGTGCCTACCGTTTTCGTAACGCGTTTCAAAATCATAGAAGATGTATTTCTCACACGTTTCCTTAGGCGCTAGGGGTTGTATGAAGCATTGATGTTCCCCCTCGTCCTGTAGAATTTCGCGACAATGCCCACATCTGTCCGGTGCGCACATGTGTTTACTTTTCTTATCGCCCTGTTTAACGTCGTAACGTCTGTTACATAGTTTGCAAAATTTTATAATATCACAGGCCGCGTATTCCTGACCGGGGGGTGAGTTTTTTTTATGCATTTCGTAACAATAGGCAGATTTACAGTAACGCAAGCAATCGGGGCAATGTATGATTCTTACAGGGAACGTGTAACAATCTGAGTCAAAACAGATGTTGCAAGCATACTTACATCTGTGGTTTCTGCGGTTGGTGTAACTTTTGTAGCAAAATGGACATACGTATGGCGAACCCATGAACCCCGTCAAATTCAGTATCATGTAGTAATGATCATTGTGGAGATAGAGGAAGACCGTTTTTGGGTGGGGTTCGTCAGAATTTTTGTACGTTTCTAAGACCATGGCGTTAGATCTGTGAAATACAACGATTTTAATGTCTAACACACGTTCAAACGAGGCTATGTCGTCAAGACCGATTTTGTCTTGGATTGAGAAGCCGACATTGTTTTGGATGGCAACAGCCAGTTTTTCTAACTCACTCTCTGGTAATTGGGGGTTAAGAAAACGGGCGAGACAGATGGAGAAGCACAAATTATTTGAAATATTTGTGGGGCAGAATAAACTCGTCTTTTTTCTTTTGATCACTTGGTCGACGGCCAGATCTGTGAGTTTCCGTCGCTGTCCACCACCTCCTTGTCTGTTCAAGGCTACTGACGCATCAATTTCAATGGCCTCATCAGATAGTAACCGATTGTTGCTCTGTAAAACTTTTTCAATTTGATCGAAAAGCGAATCCACCTCGTAATTATTACCATGAGTTAAAACTCCGCTGACTGGTGTTTGGAGACTGGGAGCTGACAATGTAATATTGATTACGGGATTGTAGTCGAATTGTCTAGCAAATGAAACAATCTCACTCAGCATATCGTGTAAGCGAATGTGATAAGAGGCCAAATCTGTAGAGTTAATCTCTCTCAGATTCGTAGTCCTTCTCAACGTCACGCTATTGAAACGAGGTCGTGGTAAAACATGATATCCGCTAACGTCGCCACCGTCGCGAATCAACCTGTCAATGTCCGTACGGCTTAATCGAGTCTGTGTAGTAGAGTCGACATTACCTGATGTGGATGGTTGTGAAGTATCATTACCGTCGGAGTGCTCTGATGATTGGTTGTTTAAAACACCACCGAATTGTACAACAGGATTGTTGTCTACGCTTAGCACATGATCGTACAAATTCATATTTGGATTTACAGCTAATTCAAAAAGATCCAAATTAGCGAAGGGTTGTGAAGATTCTAAATTAAACAAATACTGTTCTAAAGAATCAGGAAGTATACTTAGCATTTCAATTTCGTCCGGTGACAGTTCTGTATCGTCTGAGTCAAAGCTTTTAGCATCCTCCATTTTAGATTTCAGACTCCAACATGAAATAGTACAAAATTAGAGTATATGTAAAAAGTAAACATGAAATAGTACAGAATCAGAGTATATGTGAAATAGTACAAAATCAGAGAATATATAATAAGTATAAAAAGCATACATGAAATAGTACAATATAAAATCAGAGTGTATAAAATCGTTACATGATTTAATGGAACACATGTATTTTACTCATCTGACTGTTCGACGAGAATGAGAAGAAGATGATGAACCAAAAGTACCAGTTCACGATGGTATTCGGTGAACATGCGTTCGTTTCTATTGATACGTCGAAATATTTCATCAGTCAGATTTTGAAAAAATCGATCTTGCGCATCGATTCTACTATGCACCTCCAGCTGAGAGCTGCGAAGATCAGCGGTCAATGCGGCTAATCTACTACGTGTTTCGATCTGTGCGTCACGAACCTGAACACGCAGTGTCTCTAATCTAGCAGGTGTATCGCTGTGAGCATGAACCTCAGCGTGCAGTGTCTCTAAACGGTTTTGTGTTTCGCTGTGTGCATCACGAAACTGCTGTCTCAATGATTCTATTGAATCAATAACCGCACGCGTCGGAGGAGTAGCGCCGACATCAACCGTCTGAGACCCTGCTGCTGATGCTACTTCTTCATCCTCAATGTCTCCTTCGTCTTCTTCCGATGATTGGTGAAAACAGCTGTTTTCATCAATTGTTTGATTAGTGTTTATGACCGATACCTCGTCGTGCTCACTCGCCCAAGAACCACACTCCCATGATTCCAGTTGATCGCTATCCCAGGCCGTCACATCATCATGCTTTCCGGTTGAACCTGTTGTGTAGAAAATAACAAAAATCTTAATGGTCTGTTTCAATTTGTATTTTTTAAACTTCCGATAATGTAGTTAGTCTTACCGTATAACACAGTCGTGTCAGGACAGGGCTGCTGACAGCTCACCCCACTGGTAGATGGACCGACTGACTGGTTGACAGGTGGGGTGGGAGATTGAATGGCTGGAGGGGTGACAGGAGGTGTGACAGGAGGGCTGGCTGGTGGGGTGATAGGACTGTGGGGTATAATGACAAGTGGAATGGCTGGTGGGCTACCGAGCGAACTGGAACCGACGACCTTTCTCAAAGTTTCGTTGCTTGGTCCAGCACTCTCACCGTCATCGTTGTGTGAATTGGAATCGACGGTCTTTCTGACCTTTCTCAAAGGTTCACCACTTGGTCCAGCACTCTCGCCGTCATCATCATCTTTCGTAAGATCTACCACAGCTGATACTGTGAATTAAAAAAATTTAGTTAAAATAATTAAAATAAATTAAGTTCATTTTAATTTATAAACAATATAAAAGATAAGTTCTCACATGCATCATCGATGGCTTGGAAGGCAACCAATTCAATATTCGGGGATTTCGAGCCTGGAAAATATAAAACCTGTTTATGCATGAAAGATAATTTAGTAATTTGATTTTATACGCATCAACCCGCGAATAATAAAACACATACGCATGTAATGTAATGTAACCCGGATCTCAATCCTTCAGCCTTGAGAGGACAACTGACGATTGAATCTAAAATGCTTGTTCTTTTAGCAAAATTTGATGATACGCCCGCCCACACACACACACACACACACATACACACACACACACACACACACACACACACACAAACACAGCCACACCCAAACCGACACACAGACACACACACACACACACACACACACACACACACACACACACACAGACAGCATGGAATTAAAAAAATTAAAAAAATAAATAAATAAATGTAAAAATAAAATATAAATAAAATAAATAGTTAAATATAAATAAATAAAACTAACTTAAAGTTAAACAGATTATTAATCCTAAAATAAATCAAAACAGAGTGCAATAGCAATAACGACCACACGATTGAGCTATTTTACAAAAACAGGGTGTAATACCAATAATGACCAGACGATAGGGCTATTTTACAAAAAAGGGTGCAATAACAATAACGACCAGACGATGAGGCTATTTTACAAACAGGGCGCAATACCAATAATGACCAGACGATGGAGCTATTTTACAAACAGGGCGCAATACCAATAATGACCACATGATGGAGCTATTTTACAAACAGGGTGCAATAACAATAATGACCACATGATGGAGCTATTTTACAAACAGGGTGCAATAACAATAATGACCACATGATGGAGCTATTTTACAAACAGGGTGCAATAACAATAATGACCACATGATGGAGCTATTTTACAAACAGGGTGCAATAACAATAATGACCACATGATGGAGCTATTTTACAAACAGGGTGCAATACCAATAATGACCACACGATGGGACTATTTTACAAACAGGGTGCAATACCAATAATGACCACACGATGGAGATATTTTACAAACAGGGTGCAATAACAATAATGACCACACGATAGGACTATTTTACAAACAGGGTGCAATAACAATAATGGCCACACGATGGAGCGATTTTACAAACAGGGGTGCAGTTCTTCCCTCCCCGACACTAGGGGTGCTACATAACGTCGGTTTAAACAACAACAACAACAACAACCATGGTGAATGGACAACTTTCAGACAGTGTTAAAACAGACTTTTTATGTTTTAAAACATCGCGAAAGCAAATCGACCTAGTTTCAGAACCATGTAGACGGCTGAAAACTAGTTTTGGTAAACAATAACACGTAGAACTCATAGAACGCAAGCCCGAGTTAGCACACAGATGATTCAATACCACAAATTATAATAGAACGCAGAAATGATATCAGATGGGTAGAACAGAACCACAACCGCGATGTAATGAAAGCATATGGAAAAAACGATGGGGGAAAACATTTCTTTCTCTGAAACATATTTGTTGTTGAGCATAGAAAAACATTGTAGCATGCAGGGGCTAAACACCGGGGGCGCCCATTAAGGAAGGCCTCGTCTTTTCATAATAAAAGTCATGGAGTAACGCGATGTGGAAAAGCACAGAATTATAATTGTGTTTTTTCTGAAACATAGACCAAAACTGGATGGCGCTCAGATTTATGTGATTAGAGTTCAATAACCAAGAAATTATATGATATGATATACCATCTTTTGACAAAACAGTTTTCACTGTAGATTAATATCATAACAACTATGGAAATAATATAACAATAGAGATTTTAAAATATGAAGCATGGAATAGCAGACAAATCAGTTTAAAACAGCAAACATTAGATAGAAATAACAGATAAAGCCATCTGATAAAAATAACAGATTAAACCAAGCAACAGCAACCAGTAGATAAAAATATCAAATCAAGCCAATAGATAAAAATAACCAATAAAGGTGTCAATAGCATAGAAATCAGTTAAAACAGCAAACATTAGATACAAATAACAAAGCCAACTGATAAAAATAACAGATTAAACCAGCAACAGCAACCAGCAGATAAAAATATCAAATAAAGCCAATAGATAAAAATAGCGGATTAAACCAAGCAACAGCAGCCAGCAGATAAAAATAGCAGATAAAACAATTAAAAACAGCAGATTAAACCCAGCAACAACAACCAGCAGATAAAAATATCAAATAAAGCCAATAGATAAAAATAGCGGAAAATAGCAGATAAAACAATTAAAAACAGCAGATTAAACCCAGCAACAGCAGCCAGCATATAAAAATAGCAGATAAAGCCAGACAAAACAATTAAAAACAGCAGACAGCATGTAAAATAGATTAGTTAAAACAGTAATGAATTATTGCTAATGTATAAAAAAACAAAGTTATAGATAAAATAGAATAGTTAAAAAAATCATTGTATAAAAACAGCAGATTAATATAAAACACTTACTTTTTTGCATCTTGGCAAGATGTGTAGAGAAGAAGAGAGTTGGCAGAACTGATGGTTTGGCTCAAAGCCAAACGTTTATTTATAGGTCTGTATTATCTGTAGAAAAAAACATACTTTCGCCACGAGATGGAGCTATTGTACAAGGAATAAATTTTTGCCCGGGAAATGCTTTATCACGAGTCAGGATGAGCAGAGCCTAAACAAAGCGCAATAATTTATTTTGACCTGTCAAACGGACAGCAAAAATGTCAGGCAACAGTGTTTTTTAAAACAAATGGCTAACATATTCAACCGTGTGTAGCAGAGATATCAACCTTATGGCCGATTCAGCGAAAACATACCGCAAAGTCAGCATGAAAAGTGAAAAACAGGACATAGACTAACTAACTAACTAGCTATAATTTATTTCAACCTGTCGAACCATCCGCAAAAATGTCCAGCATCCGTGTTTAAACAGATGTCTGTCAGAAAAACAGAAAACACAACCCCGGCTGTGTACCAGAGATAATGATTGTTTTACAAAGGCGCTTACATCAGCGTTAAGTCACGAAATAGTTGTATGAATATTGTATTTTATATTGAGTATGTTTTTCAACTTTAGTTAGCGTGAGATACCCCTTTTCTCACTTTCACTGAGGAGCTAAAGGGATCCGAACTCAGCCAGAGAGAACGCGCGCATCATGCACGCGCACCACTCTGAGTGCCTTGGCGAGCTCGTACAGGAAAAAACAGTGTTTTGTTTTACCAGTTTTAATAATGTATTGAACTTAAAAAACATTATTACGACTTTTATAAAAATATCATTTAAACTTTGAAATAAATTTAGCCCAAACACAATGTCCCATTCTGATCGCTGATTCAGAGAGAGAGAGAGAGAGAGAGAGAGAGACCAACAGATGGAGCTGTGAGCCCGTTTCATACATAGTATGGACGGCTTCTTCAACTCTATAAATAATGTCAGATGGATTTTTATTCTTTTATTAATCTAAAACTGAATGAATTAGTTTTAGTAAGCTTTTTATTTTTTAAAAGAACAGTATGTTTTTCAACCTTAGTAAATTATTTTATACTCATTTTGCGTTTATACTTTTTAAAGAACAGTATGTTTTCAACTTTTGTGTGTGTGTGTGTGTGTGTGTGTGTGTGTGTGTGTGTGTGTGTGTGTGTGTGTGTGTGTGTGTGTGTGTGTGCGTGTGTGTTAGACATCACACTGATTTCCATAACCTGTATGTTGTTTTTCTTCAGTGCTCTATAAACATTTAACTGCTTGTATAATTGTTTTTCTATGGTTGTGTGACACACTTACACAGTCTTTTTCTTCTCACTTTTTCAAAGGGGGCTCACAATGGCCTCTGGAATGCGGAGGAGATGCTGACACATATATCCTATATATATATCAGCGTTTTCAAACTTTCTGTCAGAACCAAATGATCTAGGGCTAGCTAGGACAATAGGGCTAATCATAACAACATATGCCGGAAAGACACCGGAAAGCCAACCTGTCAAAACACATGATCGATGGGATAGGAAGGGTCAATAGGTTGAAACTAACTGTCAAAACACATGATCGAAGGGGTAGGCAGGGTCAATAGGTCAATTCATAACAATACAGACCGGAAGGTCAACGGAGGGGGAGGGTCAAAGGTTAATGACAACCGGAAGCCATCAATCATTTTGACACTTGCCATAGCATAAGGACTACTCACTAATCTAGGATGGTTAACAACACAAACGTCCGTGTCCTCGTCTGATTCAGAGATTTCGTCCAGGAGAAATTTGCATCGTTGAAATTCTTTGCAGCAGACGGACTCTATCTCTGTGTCTGTAGGCGCACAGTGAGAGCACAAGCACCACCAGTCCGCCCAAGCTCGAGCCAGTCCGGGCTCCTCGTCCGCGACAGGTAGGTCTTCTACCTCGGCTGCAGAAGCCGCAGCAGCCGCCTTCTGTTCCTCCATCAGCCTCAGCTGCTCTTCGCTATATTGCGTCTCGTAAAGGTAGCGACGAACATCTGAATCGAGCATCAGACTTTTGAAATCCTCTTCTTCCATATCATATTGAGTACTTTCCGCCATTGTCGTAACTTCACATCTGGCTCCACAGCGCCTGTTAGCTTAGCTTCCAAACAAGATGGCGGATATTGCTTTTAGTTTCTGCAAGTGAAGTCCCACCCACTGATCTATAATAGGTCTGTAGCGTGAGTGAGTCCCACCCCCTGGAAAAATGAGGAACGAGTGTTTGTAGTCTCAACCCTAGTCTCAATCTACAAAGATATGGGACTTCCTGCTTAGAATGATGCAAAATGACGATTTTTACATCATTATAAGCAGGAACTGCAACACTGAAATCCGTATTTCTCCCGTCTCAGGGGAAAATGAGGGAATAATGCACGACCATTTAAAAATATGACTGGGTTTCTAACGATACAAAGCTTAATGCAAATGGGTGAAGTGTCCCTTTAATGTTAGTAGCCTTCTCCCTTGTACCTGTGATAAGAAACAGTCCTGACAGAAAATTCCATCCATGTTATTCCTCTCTTGCCTATTGAAAGAGCATGATTAATCCACTCATTATTCCAGCTTCAAAAGTCCATTTGCTGTCAAGGTGATGGATGACAAATACGACTTCAGTTTTGCATCTTTTTATATCTTTTTTTATTTCTCTATTCAACTCACATAATAAGATAACTTCAACTGTTTACCCTTTTGAACTATAATAAAGATTTTTCGTTCAGTGCCATGGCCGCTGACGTTAGATTTACTTATTTTCCATCATCTCTGTGCTCTCTGAGAAGAGTCTGACCAAACATTTTATAAGATGGTTCATTCATAAAAGAGACAATTGTCAATTGGTAAAGTCATTGGGTCAAAACACACGCACAGCAATGACAGACTCTGATCATGGCAGGTTGTTCTCCGAGTGACTCGGTTATTACACATAATGTTAAACAGACCTGGGACATAAAGTAATAGATTGAGACCTGATTTAGATCTAAACCAGTACGGGTCCCAGGTCCACGGTCCTCCGTAAAGACCTCTACTGCAAGGTGCCCAGGTCCTATGGCTTCAAAACAAGCCCAAATCATCACCCCTTCACCACCGCGCTTGACAGTTGGTATGAGGTGTTTGTGTTAATATGCTGTGTTTGGTTTGTGGTGCTGTGCATTATAGCCAAACATCTCTGCTTTGGTCTCGTCTATCCAAAGGACATTGTTCCAGAAGTCTTGTGGTTCGTTCAGATGCAACTTTGTAAACCTAAGCCATGCTGCCATGTTCTAGAGAAGGGTTCTCCTGGCAACCCTTCCAAACAAGCCATACTTGTTCAGTCTTTTTCTAATTGTACTGTCATGAACTTAAGGTGAGACACGGCAGGCAAAAACATTGTTTTTTTTTACTGGTCAATTTTGAGATTTTTGGATATTTGTCTTCAATAACATGTCTTCTTTCAGACTTGTAGTGAAAAAAAGGCCGAAATACACATTTAGGTCTTTATTTTACTACACTTTGTCTGTTTGCGTCTGTAGATTTATCATAAATTCAACAAAAGTTGGCGTTCTTAATCAACATGCTGCTCCGTGATCGCTGTCTGCTCCCTGTCATCACATGCATCATTAGGAAGCTCTCTCTCTCCTGTACAATCCTGTCGGATCCAAATATGGTCATTTCCTTTTTATCAGCAACCAATCGTGAAAGTAAAAGGGCTGAATGCGCAATCTCATTGGCTGATGATAAATCTTTAAAGCCCGTTTTCTCAAAATGACTTTTCTCTCATACTCCAAGTCCGAAATTTCCACTTCAGTAGCACCAATATACACCAAACTTTCCAGTCTTGTACCTAGTTATATTATGAAGACATTTACAGAGGGATTTGTAAATACACTCACCTAAAGGATTATTAGGAACACCATACTAATACTGTGTTTGACCCCCTTTCGCCTTCAGAACTGCCTTAATTCTACGTGGCATTGATTCAACAAGGTACTGAAAGCATTCTTTAGAAATGTTGGTCCATATTGATAGGATAGCATGTTGCAGTTGATGGAGATTTGTGAGATGCACATCCAGGGCACGAAGCTCCCGTTCCACCACATCCCAAAGATGCTCTATTGGGTTGAGATCTGGTGACTGTGGGGGCCATTTTAGTACAGTGAACTCACTGTCATGTTCAAGAAACCAATTTGAAATGATTCGAGCTTTGTGACATGGTGCATTATCCTGCTGGAAGTAGCCATCAGAGGATGGGTACATGGTGGTCATAAAGGGATGGACATGGTCAGAAACAATGCTCAGGTAGGCCGTGGCATTTAAACGATGCCCAATTGGCACTAAGGGGTCTAAAGTGTGCCAAGAAAACATCCCCCACACCATTACACCACCACCACCAGCCTTTACAGTGGTAACAAGGCATGATGGATCCATGTTCTCATTCTGTTTATGCCAAATTCTGACTCTACCATCTGAATGTCTCAACAGAAATCGAGACTCATCAGACCAGGCAACATTTTTCCAGTCTTCAACTGTCCAATTTTGGTGAGCTCGTGCAAATTGTAGCCTCTTTTTCCTATTAGTAGTGGAGATGAGTGGTACCCGGTGGGGTCTTCTGTTGTTGCAGCCCATCCACCTCAAGGTTGTGTAACCTCACCATTCTTTGTAAACCCTAGAAATGGTTGTGCGTGAAAATCCCAGTAACTGAGCAGATTGTGAAATACTCAGACCGGCCCGTCTGGCACCAACAACCATGCCACGCTCAAAATTGCTTAAATCACCTTTCTTTCCCATTCTGACATTCAGTTTGGAGTTCAGGAGATTGTCTTGACCAGGACACACCCCTAAATGCATTGAAGCAACTGCCATGTGATTGGTTGATTAGATAATTGCATTAATGAGAAATTGAACAGGTGTTCCTAATAATCCTTTAGGTGAGTGTATATTATTCCTAGCCTGATTTATATTACAATTTATTCCAAAAAACATGGCGAAAATCATTTTTTAAGGCTATTGACAGTATATTCTGATTTACAGGATAACAAAAGTAGATATCCATAAATCCCTGTAATTTGTTTCCCATCTAATATGTGAACACAATGAAAAAATAATTTTTAACCTGGCTTTATCCAATACTCAGATTTAGTTTTTTTAAATATATGCAAATTAGTGCATATTTAATTAGATATTGCCTAATTTGCATATTTAAACATTAAATTACAGAAAACTTGTAATTAATTTTTTTCTCATCTTAATGTAGGTAATCAACTGGGAAAGTTCCATGGTGATATCTGCTAGTTAAAATTGTTACCCTATTCACCTGTAGTGTCTCGCCTTAAACATTTAATATGCAAACTGAGGCCTTTATAGTCTTAGATGAAGCTCTTGGTTTATTTGCAGTTTCTCTGAGCAGTGCACGGTCTGAACCGTGTCTTGAATGTTTTCCACTTGTGAATAATAGAGTGTAGAATGATAGACTTCAAATTGTGTGGAAATGGCCTTGTAACCCTTTCTAGATTGAAGGGCAGCAACAGTTGCTTCTCTAAGATCATTGCTGATGTGTTTCCTCCTTGGCATTGTATTAACACACACCTGAATGCTCTAGACAAGCAAGCTGCCAAAACGTCTGCTTTTATAGAGTCGGTCACACTTGCTGATGACCAATTAAACAAAGGCACTTGATTAGCAGCGCCTAACTGCTACATACTCTCTTAATACCTATGGAAGCAGTAAGGGTGTACTTACTTAGTCACACATGGTTTCTCCATTTTGGCCTAGTTTTTGTTTAATAAACCATGACACAGTGTAATATGTCATGTGTTGTTGTCTGATCTGAGATTGTATTTACCTAATTTTAAGACCTGCCAAGGACCAATGATTTTTTTTTAAATAATGTTCTGATATGTAAAACCATATAATTCAAAAGGGTGTACTTTCTTTTTCACACAACTGTATGTCTGAACAGAATTTTCGCAAATGTAACTAAAGATGATCTTCAATACCAAAAATGTACAAAGGGGGAACAAATTTCCAAATAGATTCTTATGCTCTTTCTAGCTATTGCAGCTATTTTTTTTCATTGTCGTGTGTTCTAATAGTAAATTTAACCAATGATTGATGTTAAATAATGGTCTTGTTTTTAAATTTTGAAGAATAGCTTTCTTGGCTAGTATTTGAGCAATATTAACTTATGTGTCTTGGCTATTAAGTTTGCACTGGACACAGACTGAATTAGAAAAATGTCTCAGTTACGACCGTAACCATGGTTCCCTGAGAAAGGGAACGAGACACAGCGACTTAAGCCATGTCCACACTAATATGTTTTTGTTTGAAAATGCATCTTTTTCTCTCCGTTTTGGCCTTCTGTCCACACCGAGACGGAGGTATTTAAAAACTATGACATAAGTTTAGTCATGTGACGTATATTGTACCAATAGATATTCATGTTTATACCGGTATTGTGCCTGTTATGTGATATTCACTTTCACACTGTTGCTAAAATATGTTACTTTGCACACTCTTCATATCACAGTCCTGCAAAGATGACAGAAAATGTACTCACATTTGCTGTCCTGCGGCAATACATGAGAGCAGTTGCGTTTTAGACCAAACATATGGTGACTGAGTGCAACCTGGACGCATCAGTGAATGGTGAGATATTTTGTCCTGTCATGAGAATTGCGCGACAACTTTATTAATTATTTTTCCGTCTGTATCATCTCAGTGAACTTTTGTTTTTGTTTTGTTACACATTACACAGGTTTTACACATGCGCAGTAAGGTGAATTTAGCGTTTTCAGGCATTTTCCAAAAGTTTCTCATCCACACTAAAACGTCTGAAAACGCTAGTGTGGACAGAGATTTATTTTTAATGAATATATCAAATCTTCAAGGCCCAATATATCAAATTCAAATATATTCGGATCAATGTAGACGTAGCCTTAGATTGACATGGGGAACAGCATCAGTGTGACCGGTGTCTAAAGCATTTGTGAAAACATGCCAAATTTTATTGGCTGATGACAGTCCATGGTGCCATTTGCGGAGTGCCTGTTAGTATAAGAGGGTGCCTGTAATGCACTGTAATGTCACTGACCCACTGCCGCATACGCCCTTCCATTTAGTGAAGTGGTTTGTAGCGGCTTAGATGGCAGGGCCGGAGCCTTCAGAGAGGATGATTCACCCTGTGAGAGATAGCTCGCAAGCGTCTCTTCGACTGAGGGCATTCTCACATATCCTCACTCGAGTAACCCCTCCACATTCGCATAATTCGAATGTTGGAATGGATAAATGTGAGCTGAATATGGTTTCTTCCACGACTTCACCTCTGCATGGTGTTCAGGAAAAAATGGAAGGTTCATGGGGGAGGGACGATTATGGTCTGACAGGAATCGCTCGTCAAGTCTGCCACGAACATCTTCCTGTTTCTCACGCCACCACAACAGATCCAATCTGGTTGTGGTGCGGGCCAAAACATCTAACAACTCCCCGTATGCAGGGCTGGCAGGATGAGAGGGTTCATATACAATCTTCCATACTTCTAAACCATTCAGAAACCTTGAGTATACTGAAAGCATGTGCTCCTCACCTAAGCACAAAACGCACGGATTGTGTGTCCTCAGATTTCAGAGGCATACACTGACACAGAGGCATACACTGAGCTCCTGAAATGGATTTTCCATTTCTAGTTCGCCTTCACCACGTGCTATTTTACAAACAAACAACTCCTGAAGACAAAAAAAGCTGATGATGTGCATTACAGGCTTCCTCTTATACTCACGGGCGCTCTGCTAATGACGTCATGGACTGTCAGCCAATAAAATTTGTCATGTTTCTCCACATGATTCAGACACCCACAGCATCAATCCAAGACAGTGTTGAAGTTCCACTTTGAAAGTTAACCCATTTTGAATTTAATTAATAGTTTTGTATTGTAGTTTGTAAATCTATTATTTTATAGTTGCAAATCTACTATTAGAATTATTAATCAAAGAAAACATATTTTTTACAAATTGGTGCCTACAGATTGGGGTCAGAAGATAATGATACATCTGTGCCCCATTTTGTAGTGATCTATATAATTTCAATAATATTGTTTTTCGAAGGTGAAATAGCTTTAATCTGAGTGACAAATTAAGATGCTTGAAGTGTATTATAATTAATGTTTATTATGTTTTTAATTGCCTTTTTATGTGCGAGTAGTGAATGCATTTTCCTTTAGGATAATCAAATTTAGATGTTAAGTCTTTAAAAGAAATAAACTTGTTATCATGAAATACATGATGAAGGCGAGTATTGCCCTTTTGACTGCATTTGCAAAAATAAAGAGGCTTTTTATTAAAATAGGTTGTAACCAGGTTGTAAGAGTTGAGGAAATAAGTATATTACTGAAACAATTGTGTTTTTTAAAAGCTTTTTTTTATATATATATAAAAGGTAATTCACTTAATTTAATATTATTACATTTGTTTTGTTCTAAATCGATCCATGCATCATAATCTGAGTTGGAATGTGTCCATCTAATAAGAAATTGTAACTAATTTGTCAATATATTAAAATAAATTGGAGTATCTAGCCAAAAGGTTACTATTTCAAACAAATGCTGTTCTTATGAACTTTCGATTCATCAAAAAATCCTGAAAAAAACTGAATCACAGTTTCCACAAAAAATTTAAACAGTGCATCTGTTTTAAACATTAATAATAATAATTGTTTCTTGTGGATAAAATCAGCATATTATAATGATTTCTAAAGGATTGTGTGACACTGAAGACTGGAATAATGGCTGCTGAAATTTCAGCTTTGCATCACAGGAATAAATTACATTTTAAAAGATTTTAAAACTGTCAATACCTCACTGGTTAAATTTAGTTGTTTAATTACTCTTAGGCATTTTGATAATTGTCTTGCCATTGTGTAAATTATTTGTAAATAATTTACGTGCCTGAGCTTGATCAGCGCATATTATTAAATTAGTCTCAGGGTTATTAGTGTAACCCTTGTTTCCTGATGGAGGGAATGGAGACGTTGTGTCGAAATACCGACACTAGGGGTCACTCTTGGAATTGGCATGTGGAATTTGCATGCCTGGCCACGCCCCAGGACATACGGGTATATAAGGTTGACAGCGTGCATCACACTCTTCAGGTTTGTTCTGAGGAGCCAATACGGCATCTCGGCATCTTCAGTGCCAGTTCAAAGTTGTGGCAGGAGGGACACAATGTCTCCGTTCCATCCATCAGGAAACGAGGGTTACTGTCAGACTTTCTGTCGGTCACTGTTTCGATTTTTTCAGTTTCGGTTTCGGGTTCGGTTCCGAAAACGGTTCTGGTGCAATGTTTGGGCGAAGTGCTGGGAGCTTATCCTTTAATAGCGATGTCTCACCTCATGAATATTAATATAGTAATGAATGCACTGAAAAGCCCTTGCACTACTCACATATGCTTTGCGTCAGATATCAGTGCAGAGAGAGAGTATAAGACAGTAGAGCTGTACGTTTAATCTTTAAAAAAAACTTGGATCTCGATTTAACCAACCACGTGATCTTATTCCTAAATGACAAAAACTTTGACAAAAATAAAAATAAATAAATCACACCGGAACATTCAAATCTGTTTGACCTGTCGCTGACCCAGAGAGAGTTTTCAATAGGTATGAAACAGCTTCACTTTCACAACTACACAATATCAATATTTCTGTGTTACAAATATTCAAATGATCACAGAAGTACTGAGATACAAGTTTATAGTTCAAGCATAAACACTGATGTCTATGGTAGCAACCAAAATAGAGTAAATCCCCTTTTGAAAGTCGCTTCAAATAACAAGTTTATCGATTACATCTGATGCTTCAAAACGTTCATAAAGACAAGTGACTGTTAAAGCTGCAGTCCGCCACTTTTTTTGTTCAAAATTTAAAAATGTAATGAGAGAGTACATCATGAATGCATTTTCCAAACCGTGTTTTTGTCTTATCCTGAATCACTATGGTAATCCTATATAATAAGTGTTTATATTCTGACTACTTTAGACCGGTCGGGTCGGCATCACTGCGGAGTAGCCCAGTACCTGCGTGACTTTTCATAGACATAAACAGAGAAAAGTAGCTCTGGCTACAATGTTCTTCCGCAAGACACATGCAGTTCTGTTTATTAACCGCTAGAGCACCAAACGTTACAGACTGCAGCTTTAAAAATTGTATTTGTCATTGAATCATTCATTCAAGAAACTCATTCAAAAATGCTGATTCATCCAGTAATGAAACAAGTAATGAAACAAGTGAAGCCTTTATGAATCAATCATTCTGTTTCACCTGTTTGGATCTTACATGTGTGTTCAAGCATATTCTACCCCTTCTGAGAGGGTATTCTCCAACTGCTGGAGATTCAATAAGCCAGGAGAGGTCCCAAATTCTCCCAGAGAATGCAGAAATGTTGATTTTTCCTTCAGAAAAATGTACTTTCTTTTGCAAAAATGGCTATATAAAATGTTGAATTTGTTGACATTACCAGTCTGTTAAACTCATTTGACAAGTATAAGAAATAAACACAAAGGATTGTTTGAGTTGAGTAACTTTAATGGAATCTGAACCGGAACCGGAATCGCTAGGCAGAACCAGAACTGGAAAATTTCGTACGATTCCCAACCCTAGTGCAGATGCGGGCAAGTCTCCGCGTGCCAAGTAGGTGAAGCTAAGCTACTTGCAACCTTCCAATGCCCAGGGTAACTGACCTCAGGTTTCCCCATATCAGGGGGATCCCCTCACCTCTGGGAAGAGGTCACTCAAGCCATAGGGCCTCTTCTGATTTTTTTAAAAGTATGTTTTTTGAGTAAAACCTATTTGTTAAAGGTGCCATAGGTGATTCTCTGCAGAAACATTTTTGTTTCTTTTGTTTTTGCTGGTTGAAAGTCTCCTCATATCCTCATAGCAATCACTCTGTTAAGCGTAGTGTATTTTTATAAATATATGTCGTCTGTGGAAGGCGTAGGACCATAAAATGTCCGTTCAATTGTTGCGTTCGGTCCGAACAGTCCTATAGCATGTGTTCCCTGTCGGTCAATG
Organism: Abramis brama; assembly: GCF_963993115.1. Lineage (NCBI taxonomy): Eukaryota > Metazoa > Chordata > Actinopteri > Cypriniformes > Leuciscidae > Abramis > Abramis brama. The sequence continues at coordinate 15,847,054 of NC_139974.1, read as the reverse complement.
TGTGACCGAGTATACAACTGCGCAGGCTGTTCACGCAGACATAATAAGTCATCAGCGCGTTCACGTACACTCTGCAGACAGAGCGAGAATGGCAGGCAAGAGCAACAACCTAACTTTCCTTCTGAACCGACAACAAGTGGCACTGGCAAAGGATCAACGATCTATATCTTCATCGGAGCCAAGCAGACTCTCATCGTGGAAACCCTGTCATGCAAGAAATATTATTACACCCTGACAAGTTTTGCTAGCTAAACAAACCGAAAACTTGCTGCATCTAATTCTGTTTTTAAGAATTTGTTTACATTTGGTATTGTAGTACTGTTATTCACTGTACTGTAAAGTTTTATCATCGGTGAATGACACATGATGTATTGCAGTAATGTTGTCTCCGGTCTTCTTGGCTGTGCTTTCAGGCTTTGGATGGTGATTTGCAATGAGGGTGGGACAGACGCTTTTACTGCTCTCAGGCTAAAGTTAGCATTTTCCCAGATGTCCTACAGCACCTTTAACGTTGCACATCCGTCCAGGGGAAGACACTGGGTTCACCGATAGAGAAACTGAACAGTGGAAGAATACATTGTATGGGGTCACCATTAGGGAACCACTGCATCCGGAGAACTGGACAGATTACAAGGGCTCACCTGAATGGGGCATACCACGAGTAATAGGCCTGGAGGTGAATTCTGAACTCACTGCAGAACTCATTATCGATGAGTGCTAGGCGGTAGAAAAGATGTTCTGGGTTAACCAAACCTGGATGAGGGGGAGGGTGCCTATGCAAGCACTGCACCCAACCAGTTGTCCAAGTTTAACCTGTTGTTACCCAAGACTCAAGATGAAACTGGTTCCATACGAAGATTACAGAATCTAGCGAAGGCGTACGCGTACCCAGCACGCAGCTCTACATGTGTCTGCTAATGAAGCACCGTTCACCAAAGCCAATGTGGCTGCAATACCCCTAGTGGAGTGAGCTCACATTCCAAATGGGCACGTTGCACCTTGGGTCTGATAAGCCCGGGGAATGGCTTCCACAATCCAGTGGGCCAATCTCTGTTTGGAGACAGCCTTCCCTTTCTGCTGACCTACAAAGCAAGCAAAGAGCTGCTCAGATCTTCTGAAGCTCTGTGTGTTTCTCATCCATAAACTCAACCAGGGGACTATGCCCAGGCGATGTCCACACTTGTGGTCCAGGAGAGACACCTATGGTTACGCCACCTGGTGGAAACTCTCCCATTGTAACCCCCAGATTGCCTTCAGCACTCGTCGCCAAAGCCTCATACCCGGAGGTAGAATGACCAGGACGGGAAGCAATTGAGGAGACTCTCAGCCTCTTGAAGAAGTATGAGAGTAAAACGACCGCAAAGTACCCATGGGCATGCTCTCACAGTGAGCACATGACCCATCCACAAACGCTGTTTCAGAAAGAGCATGGCCCAGTCGAGGTAGAGAGAAATCGCCCTCAACCAGAAGGACAAGGAAAAGACTGCCGTGCAGCTTTTTTGGAGGAATTTGCTCTTTTAATATGAAATTGTCTCTTTTAGGCAAGGCAAGTTTATTTATATAGCACAATTCATACACTATTGCAATTCAAAGTGCTTTACAGAAAATAATTAAAATAATCACAAAATAAAAGCAAGGAAAATTAAAACAGTTATAAAATAAATTAAAAGAGAAATATGATACAGTTATAAAATTAATTAAAAGAGTAAAAACATGATACATAGATAAACTTCTCATCTGGCAAAACACTGGTGTATCATATTTTTCACAACTCCCAGTTTTACCATGGTGATTTCACTGTGTCTGTGGTGTTCTTTCAGCACGCCTAAGAAATCTATTGGACGTCTCCGATGGACCCGATTTTTCCCTAAAATCAGACAGGAGGAGCTCTAGGACTGACTCACGGGGTAACCTCGGGTTCTCTGCCCCATCAGTCCGCACTCCAAAAACCCATTTGTTCGGCTCTAGGAATGGAATCAATCCAGTCCGCACTCCACAGAAGCTCGAGGTTAATTACACATCAAACACACTACTCCACCACAGACCTAGGTCATCAGGATGGTTTCATCTCTCAAGTTCCCCAATTAAGTAATTTATGTTTGTCCCAATTCTCAGTGCCATTTGAGTTCAGTTTAGAATCAAAAGGAGGAATGCAGTGGATACAGTTATAGGGCTGGGCGATATGACCAAAATCTCATTTCACGATAGAAGTCATCTCATATCCCGATAACGATATATATCACGATATAGTACCTTTTCTGTAAATTCAATCAATTAATAGTTTATATATATATATATATATATATATATATATATATATATATATATATATATAAATATATACAGTGGGGAGAACAAGTATTTGATACACTGCCGATTTTTCAGGTTTTCCCACTTACAAAGCATGTAGAAGTCTGTAATTTTTATCATAGGTACTCTTCAACTGTGAGTGACGGAATCTAAAACAAAAATCCAGAAAATCACATTGTATGATTTTTAAGTAATTAATTTGCATTTTATTGCATGACATAAGTATTTGATCCATCAGAAAAGCAGAACTTAATATTTGGTACAGAAACCTTTGTTTGCAATACAGAGATCATACGTTTCCTGTAGTTCTTGACTAGGTTTGCACACACTGCAGCAGGGATTTTGGTCTCCAGATCCTTCAGGTTTTGGGGCTGTCGCTGGGCAATACGGACTTTCAGCTCCCTCCAAAGATTTTCTATTGGATTCAGGTCTGGAGACTGGCTAGGCCACTCCAGGACCTTGATATGCTTCTTACGGAGCCACTCCTTAGTTGCCCTGGCTGTGTGATCCAGGTCGTTGTCATGTTGGAAATCCCAGCCACGACCCATCTTCAATGATCTTACTGAGGGAAGGAGGTTTTCGGCCAAGATCTCGCGATACATGGCCCCATCCATCCTCCAATCAATACGGTGCAGTCGTCCTGTCCCCTTTGCAGAAAAGCATCCCCAAAGAATGATGTTTCCACCTCCATGCTTCATGGTCGGGATGGTGTTATTGGGGTTGTACTCATCCTTCTTCTTCCTCCAAACACGGCGAGTGGAGTTTAGACCAAAAGGCTCTATTTTTGTCTCATCAGACCACATGACCTTCTCCCATTCCTCCTCTGGATCATCCAGATGGTCATTGGCAAACTTCAGACGGGCCTGGACATGCGCTGGCTTGAGCAGGGGGACCTTGTGTGCGCTGCAGGATTTTAATCAATGACGGTGTAGTGTGTTTTCTTTGAGACTGTGGTCCCAGCTCTCTTCAGGCCATTGACCAGGTCCTGCCGTGTAGTTCTGGGCTGATCCCTCACCTTCCTCATGATCATTGATGCCCCACGAGGTGAGATCTTGCATGGTGCCCCAGACCGAGGGAGATTGACCGTCATCTTGAACTTCTTCCATTTTCTAATAATTGCGCCAACAGTTGTTGCCTTCTCACCAAGCTGCTTGCCTATTGTCCTGTAGCCCATCCCAGCCTTGTGCAGGTCTACAATTTTATCCCTGATGTCCTTACACAGCTCTCTGGTCTTGGCCATTGTGGAGAGGTTGGAGTCTGTTTGATTGAGTGTGTGGACAGGTGTCTTTCATACAGGTAACAAGTTCAAACAGGTGCAGTTAATATAGGTAATGAGTGAAGAACAGGAGGGCTTCTTAAAGAAAAACTAGCAGGTCTTTGAGAGCCGGAATTCTTACTGGTTGGTAGGTGATCAAATACTTATGTCATGCAATAAAATGCAAATTAATTATTTAAAAATCATACAATGTGATTTTCTAGATTTTTGTTTTAGATTCCGTCTCTCACAGTTGAAGTGTACCTATGATAGAAATTACAGACCTCTACATGCTTTGTAAGTAGGAAAACCTGCAAAATCGGCAGTGTATCAAATACTTGTTTTCCCCACTGTATATATAACATTGTACTTTCAAGTTTAAAATGTAGCAGCAATCAGGGCTCCGAACCTGTTCAATGAACGAAAACAAACTAATGAAATTTTGACAGGAACATAACCAGAAATGGAAACGAAATCAAATTTAATCGTTCTGAACAGAAACGCTTATTTGAAATGGCCATTAACCGGTTAATGACTGTAACGATAACCAGCTGGAGTGCCCTCGAGAGCCACCAGAGGGCACTCCACACCTAACCATCATATTCACTTACAGACTACATTTCCCATCCTGCATCTACCTGGACTGATTACTCCATACACCTGCACTGCATTACACACCTGCACCTCATGATCAAACACCCCATATAAGCCTGGTTCACCCATTCACTCATGGTGAAGTCTTGTTGTACTGTTAGTCTGCATTTCTGAGCGTTTTTCCCGTGTTTGTTTTCTGTTTTTGACCCTGGACTGTTTACCGTTTCTGACTCTGTTCTGCCTGCCCCTATCTGGATTGTTTATTGGACTCTGTTTATTGCTGCCTGCCTTGACCTCTGCCTGTTTACTGGATTATGAGTTTGGATTACCCTTATTTAATAAAGCTGCATTTGGATCGATCTTCTTGTCTCTGAGCATTCGTAACAGAAGACTTCGCCACACCCAGATCCAGCAGCAATGACCACCATGAATCCAGCGGCACAGATTATGTGTCTCCGTCAGGGAGACCGGCCCATAGAGGAGTACGTGAGAGACTTTATTGAGCTGGCACCTTTGGCATTTTTAGATGAAGTATGCCTAATGATATTTTTCCGTGGAGGACTATCCGAGCCGATCAGCTCCCTTATGCCACTTCATCACCCTGGCTGGAATCTTCAAAAGTATGTAATCCAGGCTCTTTTGCTGGCTGAGTCACTTCACGTCAGCCCTGCCGAGCCTGAGCTTCGCCACGCCAGTCCAGCCGAGCCTGCACTTCACGCCAGTCCAGCCGAGCCTGCACTTCATACCAGTCCAGCCGAGCCTGCACTTCACGCCAAATCTGCCGAAGCCAAGGCAGTATGCGTCATGCCCGCCGCCCCTGAGACTGAGAGCGTCATGCCCGCCGCACCTGAGACAGCAAGCGACATGCCCGCCAAGCTAGAGCCTTCACCGCTGGTCTCGTCCAGCACAGAGCCCTCTTCACCGCTGATCTCGTACAGCACAGAGCCCTCTTCACCGCTGGTCTCGTCCAGCACAGAGCCTTCACCGCTGGTCCTTTCCAGCTCAGAGCCCTCTTCATCGCTGGTTCCGTCCAGCTCAGAGCCCTCTTCGCCACTGGTCCTGCCCAGCTCAGAGCCCTCTTCGCCGCTGGTTCCGTCCAGTTCAGAGCCCTCTTCGCCGCTGGTCCTGCCTAGCTCAGAGCCCTCTTCGCCGCTGGTTCCGTCCAGTTCAGAGCCCTCTTCATCGCTGGTCCTGTCCAGCTCAAAGTCCTCTTCGCCGCTGGTCTTATCCAGCTCAGAGCCCTCGCTGACGCTGGTCCCGTCAAGCTCAGAGCGCGCTGATCCTGATCCAGAGACTGAGCTTCACGTCACTTCTGCCGATCCAGAGACTGAGCTTCACGTCACTTCTGCCGATCCAGAGACTGAGCTTCACGTCACGTCAGCCGATCCAGAGACTGAGCTTCACGTCACGTCCGCCCGTCAAGAGTCTCGTCCCGCCGAGACTGAATCTGTTCCTGAGCCTGAATCTGTTCCTCTTTCTACGCCTGTGTCTTCGGACAAGATGGCCGACTCCACGCCTGTGTCTTCGGACAAGATGGCCGACTCCACGCCTGTGTCTTCGGACAAGATGGCCGACTCCACGCCTGTGTCTTCGGACAAGATGGCCACCGCCGAGCCAGTGTCTCAGGACAAGATGGTCTCCGCCGAGCCAGTGTCTCCGGACAAGATGGCCGCTGATCCAGAGTCTGTTCAAGTCACGTATGCCGAACCAGTGTCTCCGGACAAGATGGCCGCCGTCAAGCCAGTGTCTCCAGACAAGATGGCCGCCACCGAGCCAGTGTCTCTGGACAAAATGGCCGCTGTCACGTCGACTGAGCCCTCAGCAGAGATAGCCGCCGACACGCCTGAACCTGAGCCCTCAACAGAGATGGCCGCTGTCACAGTGTCTGTTCCCGTCCCTGAGCCGGTGTCTGTTCCTGTCCCTGAGCCGGTGTCTGTTCCTGTCCCTGAGCCGGTGTCTGTTCCTGTCCCTGAGCCGGTGTCTGTTCCTGTCCCTGAGCCGGTGTCTGTTCCTGTCCCTGAGCCGGTGACTGTTCCTGTCCCTGTGTCTGTTCCTGTGCCATGGTCGTCGCCTCCCTGGCCGCCTGAAGGGTCGTCGCCTCCCTGGCCGCCTGAAGGGTCGTCGCCTCCCTGGCCGCCTGAAGGGTCGTCTCCGCCCTGGTCGCCTGCACTGCCTGCTCCGCCCTGGTCGCCTGCACTGCCTGCTCCGTCCTGGCCTCCCGTATTACCGCAGTCTCAAGGTCCTCTTCCGCTCCACGGACCTGGCCCTCCATCCCGCCCCCGGATCCGCCTCCGGGCCACCTCCCACCTGGACAGTTTTGGAGCGTCTGGAAGCCGCTCTTTGGGGAGGGGCTATGTAACGATAACCAGCTGGAGTGCCCTCGAGAGCCACCAGAGGGCACTCCACACCTAACCATCATATTCACTTACAGACTACATTTCCCATCCTGCATCTACCTGGACTGATTACTCCATACACCTGCACTGCATTACACACCTGCACCTCATGATCAAACACCCCATATAAGCCTGGTTCACCCATTCACTCATGGCGAAGTCTTGTTGTACTGTTAGTCTGCATTTCTGAGCGTTTTTCCCGTGTTTGTTTTCTGTTTTTGACCCTGGACTGTTTACCGTTTCTGACTCTGTTCTGCCTGCCCCTATCTGGATTGTTTATTGGACTCTGTTTATTGCTGCCTGCCTTGACCTCTGCCTGTTTACTGGATTATGAGTTTGGATTACCCTTATTTAATAAAGCTGCATTTGGATCGATCTTCTTGTCTCTGAGCATTCGTAACAATGACGTTATTTTATCGTTCTGTTAAATATTTTAATTTGCAAGTCAACCAATCACGAATTCAAATAGTACAAACTGTTCAAATGTGATATTGACACATATCCAACGTGAGTGAAATGCCCGCGCTCAGCTGTCAAGTCATCAAAGGTAAGTCGCAATGGCAATGCGCTGGTGTTAGTTTTTCAGAGGATAAATAATTATGTCACCAACTGTCAAACAATTAGGTCTACATTTCAGTGAAAATTATTAGCAGGTAATATGCAACTTCTTGAGTTTTGAAACCAGCAAACATTGCAGGATTAGTGTAGATTAGAACATGGATTCACACAACATTAGCCTACATCACACACTTAAAGCGCTTCTGTGAACGGAGAAAACAGAATAAAACTAAATATATAAAACTAATATATAGGCCTATATGCGAAATATAGGCTATTTCACTTAAATATTACAGTTTAACAAAACGAAAGGAAAAATTTTGCTGAGCTTCAGTTCATTGTGATGGGGTACAAAGCTCACGGAAAGGAAATCGAGACAGCAGAAAACGGCATTGTGCTTGTTTTCTGTACTTTACAAAAGCTTTACCTTTTTTTTAATCATTTCTTGCTTCTAGCCGTATGACCATAAATTACGGAGTAACAGGTTCCTCAGAACTTCAGGACAAAAATTCCTGTGATCGTGTCGGCGCTTCACGCGCACACGTTCTAGCATTGCAGCATGTTCATTATCAAAATAAAATAGTTAACCAAACATATAGAAAGTTAACCAAACCATGTCCATACTACAAATATAGCCCCTTGTTTAGGAATGAGCTCCTCGATTTGTCCTGGGTGGTCCTTTGGTCTGGCAAAACACTGGTGTATCATATTTTGCACCCCAAAAACCCATTTGTTTGGAAGCTCTAGGAATGGAATTAGTCCAGTCCGCACCCCACAGAACCTCGAGTTTAATCACGTCAAACTCACTACTCCAACACAGACCCAGACCATCAGCATGGTTTCATCTCTCTTACCTAATTCTCAGTGCCATTTCAGTTCAGTTTAGAATAAAAAGGAGGATGCAAAATAAAATACAGTGTAATCAGTTGGACGTACAGTGGCACAGTACTCATTCAGTAAATGCACAGCTAAACAGATGTGTTTTGAGTCTGGATTTGAATGTGACTACTGTAGGAGCACATCTGACCTCTTCTGGAAGGTGGTTCCAGCTGCGGCTGGCATAGTAGCTAAAAGCGGACTCACCTTGCTTAGAGTGAACCCATTAGTGATCCTAATGATCTGAGTGATCTGTTAGGTTTATATTTAGTGATCATATCTGCAATGTATTGAGGTCCTAGGCCATTGAGTGATTTATATACCAGTAATAATACTTTAAAATCAATCCTAAATGTAACTGGAAGCCAATGTAAAGACCTGAGGACTGGTGTGATATGTTCATATTTTCTGGTTCTGCTCAGAATCCTGGCAGCAGCATTCTGTATGAGCTGCAACTGTCTTATGGTCTTTTTGGGAAGGCCAGTGAGGAGTCAATAATCCACCCTGCTGGTGATGAAACCATGCACAAGACTTACAAGTCTTGTCTGGAAACAAAGCATCTAATTCTTGCAATATTTTTGAGATGATAGCATGCTGATTTTGTTATTGCTTTGACATGACTACTGAAACTAAGGTCTGACTCCAGAATCACACCAAGATTCCTGACTTGATTTGTAGTTGTTTGACCACTAGCATCATCTTGAGAACTTCAGCTTGGTTTCCAAACACGACTTCAGTTTTGTCTGTTTAACTGAAGAATGTTTTGCCGAATCCAACTGTTGAATTCATCAATGCATTGGCACAGGGAGTCAATGGGGCTGTAATTGTAATCGACAGGGCTAGTAGATCTGTGTCATCTGCATAGCTGTGGTAAGCAATTTGGTTCTTTTTCATTATTTGGCTCAGCATGAACAGGTTGAACAGGAGTGGTGCAAGAATTGAGCCTTGAGGGACTCTGCATGTCATGGATGTCCATTCAGACTTATGGTCACCTATACTCACATAATAACCTCTCCCTCCTAAGTATGACCTGAACAATTTTAGGACTATCCTAGAAAGCCAGAACCAGTGTTCCACCCTGTCAAGAAGTATGTTATGATCGACAGTGTCAAATGCAGCACTGAGGTCGAGTAGTACCAGAATTGATGTTTTGGCTGTAACCGAATATCGTTTATTATCTTTACGAGCGCTGTCTCTGTGCTGCGATGTGGCCGGAAACCAGATTGAAAATTGTCAAAGTATCCATTTGAGATTAGGAAGTTGTTCAGCTAATTGAAGACAACTTTTTCAATGATCTTGCCTATGAAAGGAAGATTTGAGATTGGTCTGTAATTTCTCAATATGTTGCTATCCAGATTGTTCTTTTTCAGGAGGGGCTTGACAACTGCAGTTTTAAGGGACTTTGGAAAAGTCCCAGAGAGATCTAAGCAGTTTAACACACTTTTGAAAAAGAAGGTGGGGAGTGTGTCAAGGGCGCAGGTTGATGTTTTAAGGTGTTGTAATGTTTCCTCCAAAATTTTACCATTCATTTCTTCGAAATCAGACATAGTAACTTTCTGAGGATGTGGTCTGATCTGTCTTACCTCAGTGCCACACAAGGATATGCTGATCGCCTTTCTGATATTATTGATTTTCTCAAAGAAGGAAGCAAACTCACTGCATTTGCTGTCTGAGTGTCACGGGGACACACAGGAAAATAGGTAGATCCAAATGCAGTATGGCAGTAGGTGTTTATTAAAGTGTAATCCATCTCGTAGTCATCCAGGCAAGGTTCAAAGTCCATGTTAGCAATCCAAAATACAAATACAAATACAAATAAACAAAACAAGAAACAGGCAAGAACGCAGACCAGAAGTGTAGTGACGATTAACAATGACTCCGTGACAAGGACTAAAACAGACAGGGTATTTATACACAGAAACTAAACAATGTAATGGGAAACAGCTGCGTGCAATGATGAGTGATGAGAACAGACAAAGGATTGTGGGAAATGCAGTTCCAGAATGAATGTGACAGTAAGGGAGAGAGACCTCTAGTGGACACCCGGGGAAACACAAACCAGACACTGTGACATAACCCCCCCTCTACGGAGCGGCTACCAGACGCTCCAAGACAAAAACAAAACCAAACAAAAGTTCAGGAGGGAGGTGGAACGGTGGAGGATTAGGGGGGGGGATGGGGGGCCAGGACCATGGAAGGGAACAGGAACAGGAGGTGACGGCTTAGCCGACGGCCAGGGCGAAGCAGACAGTCCATCGGGTGGCCAGGGTGAAGCAGACGGCCCATCGGGCGGCCAGGGCGGAGACTTTCCCTCAGGCGGCCAAGGCGGAGCAGACCATTCATCGGGCGGCCAGGGCGGAGCAGATAGTCCATCGGGCGGCCACGGCGGAGACGACCCCTCGGGCGGCCACGGCGGAGACGACCCCTCGGGCGGCCACGGCGGAGACGACCCCTCGGGCGGCCACGGCGGAGACGACCCCTCGGGCGGCCACGGCGGAGACGACCCCTCGGGCGGCCACGGCGGAGACGACCCCTCGGGCGGCCACGGCGGAGACGACCCCTCGGGCGGCCACGGCGGAGACGACACCTCGGGCGGCCACGGCGGAGACGACACCTCGGGCGGCCACGGCGGAGACGACACCGGCTCAGGAACAGACACCAACGGCTCAGGAACAGACACCACCGGCTCAGGAACAGACACCACCGGCGGCGGCCATCTTGTCAGGAGACACAGGCTCGGCGGCGGCCATCTTGTCCGGAGACACAGGCTCGGCGGCGGCCATCTTGTCCGGAGACACAGGCTCGGCAGACGTGACCTGAACAGGCTCTGGATCGGTAGATTGCATCGGTGGAACCGGTAGGGTGAAGCACTGGAATGGCGCTGGCAGAGCGAGGCGCTGGGGCGGTGCCGGCAAGGCAAGCCGCTGGAGCGGTGCTGGCAGGGCGAGACGCTGGGGCGGCGCCAGCAGGGCGAGGCACTGGAGAGGTGCTGGCAGGGCAAGCTGCTGGAGCGGCGCCGGCAGGGCGAGGCACTGGGGAGTTGCCGTCAGGGCAAGCAGCTTGGGGACGGCCTCTGGGACGACAGCGGGCTGTACGGGGACTACCTCCGGAACCACAGCGGGCTGCACGGGGACGACCTCCGGAACCACCACGGGCTGCACAGGGACTATCTCCGGAACCACAGCGGGCTGCACGGGGACGACCTCCGGAATCACAGCGGGCTGCACGGAGACGACCTCCGGGACATTAGGGAGACGAGAAGTCTTCTTATTCCCCCTTGTCCGCGAGCGACTGGGTGCTGTTCTCTCCCCGGAATTAACCGGGAGCGCAACACTCTCCTCCCTGATACGAGCACACAAGGCATAACACAAGTTCAAGTTCAAGTTCAAGTTCCGTTTATTTATAGAGCACATTTACTACCGGCTGTCAACTGACCAAAGTGCTGTACAATAATTACAATCAAATACACAATGAAACAATCAATGATCACTTGTAATCAATAAATACAAAAATCCAATTACATATTAAAAGCTGAATCAAACAGATGAGTTTTCAGAGCAGATTTAAACTCAGATAAAGTGGAAGCCATTTTAATTTGGATTGGGAGTTTGTTCCACAACGTGGGGCCCGCCACTTCAAACGCTCTATTACCCCTGTTTTTCAAGCGGGTTCTGGGAATCTGAAGGAGGAATTTGTTTTCCGATCTAAGCCCTCGCTTAGGGGTATATAGGTGAAGTAGGTCCGACAGGTATAATGGTGCAAGATTGTTTAGCGATTTGTAAACCAGTAATAGAATTTTATATTCAATTCTATGCTGAACAGGTAACCAATGTAGGGATCTCAGAAGGGGTGTAACATGCTCAAACTTTTTACATCCCTTCAGGAATCTCGCTGCTGCGTTTTGAACGACTTGTAGGCGTGAAATTTGAGTCTTAGCAACACCATAATATAGAGTTGCAGTAGTCCAGCCTCGATGTTATGAAGGCATGGACAGCGACCTCTAAAGAGGCGTTAGAGAGAAAAGATTTAATTTTAGAGAGAGAGCATAGATGGAAAAAGCTAGAGCCCACTACAGAGGCAATTTGCCTGTCAAATTTCAGACTGTTATCGATCATCACACCCAGATTACGCACTTGGGATGAGGTACTCAGATTTGAGAACTCCAAATTTTGTGAGTTTTGTCTACTAGTTTCGGAGGGGCTAAAGACAATAACTTCCGTTTTATCTGAATTCAAAAAAAGGACATTTTTTGAGAGCCATGATTTTACGTCGTCCAGACACGCGGATAAACAACTAAGAGCATGCTCATTTTCGGAGGTCAGAGGCAGATAGATTTGCATATCATCAGCGTAGCAGTGGAAAGAAACGTTGTGTTTCCTAAAGATAGATCCCAAGGGAAGCAGATAGAGAGAGAAGAGAGTAGGTGCAAGAACAGACCCCTGCGGTACACCACAGGTTAGATTGCGTGATGATGAATTAGAATTTCCTATTTTAACCGAAAAAGTTCTATTGGTTAAAAAAGATTTGAACCAATTTAAGACCGTTCCTCCAAGCCCCACATAGGACTCCAAACGAGAGATGAGAATTTCATAATCGACGGTGTCAAAGGCTGAAGACAGGTCTAGCATAACTAAAATGACAGAATCTCCCGAGTCAGTAGCCATTAAAATGTCATTTAGGACTTTTACAAGGGCCGTTTCCGTACTATGCAGTGTTTTAAAACCTGATTGGAAGGTCTCATAGATGTAATTGTTAGTTAAAAACGATTGGAGTTGCAGAGAGACAATTTTTTCCATCACCTTAGAGATGAAAGGTAGAACAGAAACAGGCCGAAAATTTGCTAAAATAGAAGGATCCAGTGTACGTTTCTTTAATACAGGGGTGACTGTGGCCATTTTTAAGCTCTCAGGGATAACCCCTGCTTTCAGACAGTTATTAAGTAGAGATACAAGCCCTGATCCTACAGTATCAATTAATTGCTTTAAGTAGCGGGGGTGTATAATGTCATGGGGACTAGGGGAGATTTTTAACTTTGTAATTACTTCTTTAAGAGATTGCAAGGAGATGGAATTAAAAGTAGTCCAAGAGGCCGAAGGACTCTTTAGCAATGTCATTTCACCCTTGGTCACTTGTATTTGAGCTCTAAGATTGGTAATTTTGGTCCCAAAATAATTTTAAAAATCTTCGCATAATGCATTGGTCGCATTGTTAAAAATCTGTACAGAGGGATTAAGTACTGAATCTATAACCGAAAAGAGAACTCTAGGAGTTTGATGGTGTTTTTCAATCAAGTTAGAAAAATAGAGAGACTTGGCTTTCTTAACAGCGTTCTGGTATATCAACAAACAGTTTTTAAGTATATTAAAAGATATTTGCAGTTTGTCTTTCTTCCATTTCCTTTCTGCTTTCCTACATGATTGTCTCAAGGCGCGAATGTCATGATCTATCCAAGGCTCTGATTTACGCTTCGGCTTTAGAGACCTATAAGGTGCAACATCGTTCAGTGTTTCCAACCATACAGTGTTTATAGATTCAAGATGCTGCTCAACATCTAAATCAGATAATAAAAACTCATGGGACAAAGAGAAAATATTTCCATTGTAGCGTTCAGTAAAAGCCTCGCAGAATCGAGGTGAGTACACACAGACCTGTTTAATGTCAGAGACAGTTCTGCAAGGGATTGCGGGGAGAGACATTTTAAACATGATTGGAAAATGATCAGAAATCGGAGATTCAATCACTTCAGTATCAATTATAGACAGACCAAAAGATAGTATTAAGTCCAGCATGTGGCCTTGATTGTGTGTAGGTTTTTTAACCCATTGTATCAGATTAAAAGAGTCAATTATATTCAAGAAGTCCGCCACTAAATGTTTCGAAGCACAGCATACATGAACATTAAAATCTCCCAAGAGTAGGATCCAATCATGTGCAATAATTAGATCCCCTACAAACTCAGAGAATTCTTCAATAAAGTTTTTCGTCAGATGTGGGGGTCTATATATTAGAGCTATGACAATAGGTTGAGACCAGTCAAGCAATAATAGCTGAACTTCAAAACTTGTGGGGTTAGTGGAGGGTAGCATTTGACAGCGTGCTCCAAAGCTTTCTTTAATAATGACAGCTAACCCTCCACCCCTGCCAGCAGGACGGGGAGCATTGTAAAAACAATAGTCAATTGGAACAAGTTCTGAATAAGGGCTCAGATCTCCTACCTTCATCCAGGTTTCAGTAATAAACATGAAGTCCAAGTTGTAGGATGAAATAAAATCCTTTAAAATAAATGTCTTATTAACCAAAGAATGTGCGTTGATCAGCGCCATTTTTGGAGAATGTAGAGTGCTGTATGAAGCCGAAGCTTTCCTCAGGGGACGAAGATTAGCAATGTTTACCCCCGTCGGGCGAGGTCAAATAATCATCCGTTGATCAAAATCCTCTAGAAGTTGAGCTAGCGGATCGGGAGGAACTGGGAAGTCAGTCTGAATGTATGTAAGCCAGCGAGATGAGGGTACCGGCACATACCGAACCGCGAAGCCGATCAGCTCCTTGGTCCGTGGCCGAGACGTAGAGTTGAGTAGACGACCAGCTCGCAGGTGGATCTTTAAACTAACCATTTTCCCGCTCCGTTTCCCACGGTTTCCCATGATAACACTCATCTAACGTCATGCGTGGCTCCTCCTCTTCAGCTTGATGATTCCCATTCCGCTGTTTCCTCTCCCTCTTCGTGATTGAGGAAAAATCACGAAAACTCCTACCGCTGGATCTATATGGTGACGGAGTCATTCTGTCACGGGGACACACAGGAAATAGGTAGATCCAAATGCAGTATGGCAGTAGGTGTTTATTAAAGTGTAATCCATCTCGTAGTCATCCAGGCAAGGTTCAAAGTCCATGTTAGCAATCCAAAATACAAATACTAATACAAATAAACAAAACAAGAAACAGGCAAGAAACAGGCAAGAAACAGGCAAGAAACAGCCAAGAAACAGCCAAGAAACAGCCAAGAAACAGCCAAGAAACAGCCAAGAAACAGCCAAGAACGCAGACCAGAAGTGTAGTGACGATTAACAATGACTCCGTGACAAGGACTAAAACAGACAGGGTATTTATACACAGAAACTAAACAATGTAATGGGAAACAGCTGTGTGCAATGATGAGTGATGAGAACAGACAAAGGATTGTGGGAAATGCAGTTCCAGAATGAATGTGACAGTAAGGGAGAGAGACCTCTAGTGGACACCCGGGGAAACACAAACCAGACACTGTGACACTGAGAGCATTTCACTGGGAATCTGGCTTGGTGGTTTGTTAGACTCTCTAAAGTAGCAAAAAGAGTGCATGTGTTATTTATGTTTCTGTTTATAATATTTGAGAAGAAAGTCTGTCTAGCTTTGCCTAGTTCCACATTGAAAGCATGAAGGCTGTCTTTATAGATGTTATAATGGACTACAAGTTTTGTCTTCCGCCACATGCGTTCAGCTTTTCTGCATTGTCTTTTCATATTTTGCACTGCTGTTGAGTTTCTCCAAGGTACTTTTTGTCTGCCACTCTTCTTCCTGACTTTCACAGGAGCAATATCCTCAATTACACTCAAGGAGATAATCAACAGAGTATGCAGATATGCTTGGTGTTAAAGATATGGCCTTCATAAATAGCACACTAGTGTTCTCATTTAAGCATCTCTTCTTTACAGACACAGGCCTAGCTTCAATAGTAGGAGAGATCAATATATCAAAGAAAATACAGAAATGATCAGACAGTGCTACGTCCTTAATAACAATCGATGAAATGTTTAGACCCTTACTGATAAGTAAATCTAGAGCGTGTCCACGATTGTGTGTGGGTCCGTGTACATGTTGAGTCAGATCAAAAGTATTTAAAACAGTTATGATTTCTTTAGTCATATTGGTTTCTGCATTATCTATGTGAATATTAAAATCCCCAGCAATAGCAAAACAGTCAAACTCTGAGGAAATTGTTGATAACGGTTCTGTAAAGTCCTCAGCAAAGGTTGGAGAGTATTTTGGAGACCTGTAAATAATGATAAGTAAAATGCGTGGAGCACCTTTTAACACAATGCCCAGATATTCGAAAGACAGGTAATTCCCAAATGATACTTGCTTATATTGATAGACATCTTTAAATAGAGAAGCTACACCCCCACCTCTCTTACCCGCTCTGCAGACACTCATAAAAGTAAAGTTAGGAGGGGCTGTTTCATTGAGGACTGTTGCACTGCAGCTGTCTTCTAGCCAAGTTTCATTTAGAAGCATAAAATCTAGGTTGTTTGTGGTTATTAAGTAATTTACTAGAAGTGATTTAAGTGATCGGATGATTAAAAGTGCTAACTTGACAGTATTAATAGTTTTCCCCACAGCAATCTTAGTTTGACATGTAACAGGCAGTAGATTAGATAGGTTTGCCGTAGGTTTGCTCAACTCAACTCAACTTTATTTATATAGCCCCACTAAAAACAACAATTTTTGACCAAGGTGCTGTACACTATATCAGATATCATCAGCATTTAAAACCATGTACAACAAAATTACAAAAACAGAACACTGAACAGACCAGACACAGCACAAATCAGCTACAATTATAAGCCAAAGAAAAATGATAGGTTTTGAGTTTTGCTTCAAACTCATGCAGTGTAGAGGCAGTTCTAATAAAAACAGGTAGGCTGTTCCAAAGTTTTGGTGCAGCAACGGCAAAAGCTCGATCCCCTCTCGTTTTCAATCTAACCCGAGGAACATTTAACAGTCTCTGGTTGGATGACCTAAGAGACCTTCCAGGATTGTGGATGGATAATAAATCAGAAATGTATACAGGAGCCAAACCATTCAAGGATTTAAAAACCAGCATCAAGACTTTAAAATCTATTCTGTAACAGATTGGGAGCCAGTGCAGAGATTTCAGAACTGGAGTAATGTGCTCTCTTTTATGCACACCAGAAAGGAGCCTAGCAGCTGCATTCTGCACCATTTGCAGATGGTTCAGAGTTGCATGGTTAATGCCCGAATACAGGGAATTACAATAGTCAAGCCTTGTTGAAATAAAAGCATGAATCACCCTTTCAAAGTCCTTAAAAGAAAGAAATGGTTTAACTTTAGCTAGGACTCTGAAATGAAAAAAAACTGGTTTTGACTACCATACTAATCTGTTTGTCAAATTTGAAAGCACTATCGAAAAACACGCCCACATTCTTCACTAATGGTTTCACACATGGAGATAAAAGGCCAAAATTTAAGCAAAGGGAGCTAGTGACTTCTGATGGTTCAAAGACTAATCTCAGTTTTGCCTTCATTAAGGTGAAGAAAATTTAGGGACATCCAGGCCTTTACCTCCACTAGACAAACCAACAAAGTATCTAAACCCATGTTATTTGATCCCAGGGGCAAATATATTTGGGTATCGTCAGCATAACTGTGAAAGGAGATGCCATGTTTCCTAAAAATTGACCCCAGGGGAAGCATATACAAGGAGAATAAAATCGGAGCAAGAATAGAACCCCACACAGGGACCCCACACATAAGCGGTGCTGCATTTGAAGTAAACTCACCAATACTAACAGAGAACCTTCTACTACTCAAATAGGACTGAAACCATTTAAGGGCATTTTCCCGAATGCCCACCCAGTGCTCCAAACGTGAGATGAGGACAGAGTGGTCAATTAGTGTCAAACGCTGCACTCAAATCCAACAGCACTAACACAGCAGACTTGCCAGAGTCAAGGGTCAGTAAAATATCGTTTAAAACTTTAACCAGTGCTGTTTCTATCGAATGGTTTTTCTTAAAACCTAATTGGAACACCTCAAAAATCTTGTTTTTATTCAGAAAGCTCTGTAGTTGGTGAAACACTATTTTCTCTAAAATTTTAGATACAAAAGAAAGATTTGACACTGGCCTAAAATTTATCAGAACTGTCGGATCTAAATTTGGCTTTTTGAGAAGTGGATGGACAATGGCATGTTTCATGTCATCTGGTACCTTTAATTAACCGATAATTGCCCCTAAAAAGTCTGAAAACTCATTGATAAAGTCTTTGTGAGGTTTAGGTGGATGATAAATGACTGAAATTGCCACTGGATTATCCAATTCCAAAACAAATGACTGAAGTTCAAAACTCGAATAGACATCAGTCGCTAACATCCGACAGCAATAGTTCTGTTTAAAAATAGAAGCCAGTCCTCCCCCTTGGCCCACGGAATGAGGAGAGTTTAAAAATTTACAGTCAGTTGGTACCAGTTCAGAAAAAGGACTCCTATCCCCTGGAGTAAGCCAAGTTTCCGTGATAAAAAGAAAGTCTAGGTTGTGTGAAGTAAAAAGTAATTCAGGATAACCATCTTGTTAACCACTGACCTGGCATTGATCAAAGACATCCTGATCTGCCGTGACTCGGCGGTCATCTGTGTCGCCCGGCATAACGGACGGAGGTGACTGGCACAGACGCCGCCTCGGCGCAGGCGGGGTGATCGACTCTTTGGAAGTTGATCCGGCAGATCACCTACTATCGGTGTATTCCACGCATGCAGTTGTTCCAGCGAACGCCCCACCACGAAGCGGCCGCACCCTGTCACGTAAGCGCGAAGGCTAGCGAGAAGCGGGAAATGTGATTCAAACATCAGGAGAAGCTTGAACTTGACCGCAATTCCTCCGGGTCTTCCCCGTCTTTTGCGGCGCTTCCTTCCCGGCAAAGGACAATGCAGGCAGCGCAGATAGACAGGTATAGTCACCAAAGTAGAGGCAAACTGAGTACCACACTGGACATCATGGAATAGCTCTTCAGTGATGTCTAAAATGTCAAGCAGCGTTTGACGATCATATGTTAAAAGTGATGAAACATTTTGTAAAATAGCTAACATAAAACACATTAAAAAAAAAACGGGCAAGTATAACATACAACGGACGGCAGGCCATACACACCGGCGCCATCTTGTCGAGGCTGTCTCGTGTCGAGGCTGTGGAACACTGGGTTCCCGCTTGTTCTGTAAACATTTGAGAAAGTTACTTGAGAAAGGAATAACATGTCAGGTGAGAGGGGCTGTTGCTCTGGTGTTGCCAGAGGCTGTAATATGTTGTCCTGGTTTTCCTGGCTGTTTTCCAGAAAGCCATCCTTGGGTGCAGAAACTTCGAGCAGTTCTAATCCGTCACAGTCTGTCTGTGGTGAGCTCTGTGGGCAGGGCTCAGCTGAGATTGTGTCCGTGAGCAGAGGTTGTTTTGGCTGCATAGTGTTATCATTGTCCTTGTGTGATATGTCAAACACATGTCCATTCAGGTGCTGAAGTTAAGTCCTGTGTTCATTTATACTCTGTCCAGGTGTGTGTGTGACATTCAAGTTGAGTGGATTGGCACACACTGCTGAAGGGTGATGGAGGGAGAAGTTAATGTTGTCCTTTAGCCCTCTTGCACCAAGTTAGTTTGGGTGGAGGCCATCCTGTTTGAACAGTTTGAACTCCAGAAAAGGCTGAAGTTGTCAATGAAGTTTACTCGTTTTATATTGCAGGTTTTTTGCAGCCATGTATTAAGCCCAAGCAACCGTGAAAACTGATTTGTTCCTCTCGCTGGAAGTGGTCCACTGATGAACGTCTGAACTTTCAGTCTTCTAATTGTTTCAAAAAGTTCATTGAAATCCCTCTTGAGGAGTTCTGGCTGCTCTTTCTGAGTTTCATTCTTCCCCACATGAATGATAAGTTGACTTGCAGTCTTATGTTTCATCAGAATGTTCTGAAGTTCCCTGTTTACATCAGAAGTTGTTGCTTGTGGAAGGCAGCACGTAGTTATATCCCTGCTGCTAATGTTTCTGATTATGGAGTCACCCACTATCAGAGTCCTGTGCTTGGCTGCGCTCTGAGCTGAGTGCCGCTGTCTGCTCGGTCTTGAGCGCCAGTTAGCATCAGTGTTAGCTACTGGCTGATTCGGTCTGTGTTCGATCACATTCATCTCATTTGGGGATTCCTCATCTACATTCATTAATACTTCAAATCTGTTCTCAAGATGTATAGGCAGTGGTAGGAAACCAGTGTTTGCAATCCTTGTCATAGCCATATCTGAAGTAGAGGATGCTACTGCAGCAATATGTGATGCTCGTGACAATCTGATGTCTCAAGTGCCTTTGGGTCTCGCTCCCTGTTTGTGCCATCGATTAGTGTGTTGATCAGCTTGTTTCTCAGTATGGCCTGTCGTGGAGCACTAGATTCATGAGACTCACCGGCTGTATGCTGAGGGCATCCATGACAAAGCTCTGTTGTGTGTTCCGTCTGGTTTGGTAGTCCCGTAAGTAACTTTGTTTCAAGAACTGCAATCCTTTTTTGTAGTAATCTTCCAGTCACAAAAGTTTCTAGTTTTAACGTTGATGCCAAGCTATGTCGATTTAGCACTGTGCTGATTTACTGAAGTTAAAATTAGGAGATAAAATATAAAGGGATAGAGCAAAGTGCGGAGCAGTAAGCAAAAGCGTCCAAACAGTAGCTAAGCAGGAAGCAGTAAGCTTTTAGAATGCCGCTGATGCACCCAGGGGGACTCCCTGCACTTTTCTGTGCAAAACTTGGAGAGAGACTGCTGATGTGTGCTCTGAATCCAGCAGCAGTTGCGAAGTGAATGGAAATTCGCTTCTCTTATCATGAAGAGATGCTGTGCTAAGGCTCAGAAGAACAAAATTGAAGTGTGTGATGCACGCCGGCCACATGAATGTTCAGGGGTATGGCCAGGCATGCAAATTACACATGCCAATTCCATTGGCCTTTACTAAATACATCAGAGGTGTTTGGGGCTCCCAAGAGTTACACCTAATGTCAGTATTTCAACACAACGTCGCAAGTGACCGACAGAAAGAGAACTAAAGATTAACATGACTGGAATAATTCCTTAACCATCCAGCAAATGAAATATAATATGGTTGCGGAGTCTGTCAGAAAAAGAAAATTAACTACTTACATTAGATAATTACATTATCATTCTTTATGGCCCAGGCACAGTTAATTTCTCTTTCTTTGTCAGTATATTCTGCCAGCACAGAAAGCTGATATGAGGCATAAATCAGATGGTAAACATGTAAAGCGCTGTAGTCAAATATCCAACTGAACATGTTTGAAAGATTTAACATTAAATAAAACATTTCCAAAATGTTGCAAGAAGTGTTTCGAAATTTACTACACAAATTACACAATGCAATTAGTGTGCCCTTCCTATTGTGTACATATGACTTTATTTATAAACATTCTATTGTAAGTCTATTTACTCTAAAGAGAAAACTAAAAAAATAATTTCAAAGTTGTAAAGAAAACAAGAAATTACTATCTAGGTCTTTCTAAATCAAAATGTCATGTTCAATTCAATGTGTTACTTGCTGTTTCTTTGTAATTACTTGTGAAATATACTAGCATACTATTTATATATATATACAGTTGTAAAATTATTAATTAACCCCCATTGTAAATCAGGCTTATTGGCAAAATGTACAGACTTTCAGTTGTTTACAATGAACAAATCAAACAAAAGTAATTGAAATAGCTCAACAAAACAAATGTTTCAAGTGGTTTCCGCAAATTCAACTGAAAATGCAACTTTTAATGACTTCTGCAGTCTCAAAATGATTTAACCCCCTGAATAAAATCGCTCACACAAAAATCAGCTCAACTGATTTCAAAACCATCAAACTCAACTGATGCAACTATTCAAGGGCTTCATTAGTTGCACCAGGTGTGCTTGAGCTAGAAAACAAGAAATACCTGAACTGGCTAGGTTTGTTGAGTGTCACATTTGACTGCATGTTAGAAATATGGCTAAGTCAAAAGAATGTTCCAAAAAGTTAAAGGGACACTCCACCCATTTGCATTAAGCTTTGCAATGTTAGAAACCCAGTCATACTATTGAATGGTCGTGCAACATTTTCTCATTTTCCCCTGAGACGAGAGAAATCTGTATTTACCTCTTTATACTTCCTCCTACAATGACGCAAAAATCGTCATTTTGCGTCATTGTAGGAGGAAGTGTAAGAGGGGGGGATTTCTGTTAAGACTACAAGCACTAGTTCCCACCCTTTCAAACCCGCCCATAGGGGGTTGGACCTAATGCACTAACAGACCTATCACAGATCAGTGCCAGTGCGTTTGATTTCACCGGCATAAACCTGCATGTCCGGCCGTCGAGATCGTCCAAAATGTCCGGGATTCGGCTTTGCTTTCTACGGTCGCCATTCATTGTTTACATGCACACCTTTTGTTTCAGTCTAACTGAATTCATTCCGATTGGTGAATCTGAATGTAGTGTTTACATGAACGCTAAACAAGTGATCGGTTGATGTGCGTTTTACCATTGCTAAGAAAATACCCGCTCCTCCGTGAGAGATAGCCCACAAGACCGGTGCGTCTCACAGGAGCCGCTCATCAGTAATCACGCCACCGGCTTTTGCGTTCTACAGTCGCCATTCATCATGTTTACTGTGGCGAGCAGGACGAGGCTAGGGCCGCGGGAGAAAGACGCGAGGCCGGTGGCGTGATCGGTTGATGTGCGTTTTACCATTGCTAAGAAAATACCCGCTCCTCCGTGAGAGATACGAGACCAGTGCCTCACAGGTGTCGGTCATCAGTAATCACGCCACCGGCCTCGCGTCGTTCTCCTGCAGCCCTAGTCTCGTCCTGCTCGCCACAGTAAACACAATGAATGGCGACTGTAGAACGCAAAAACCGAATGCCGGACATTTTGTGCGATATGCGATCTCAAAAACCCGGGCAGACTCACGGAGACTACTAGTGACTTAGCTTAGCTTTATTGTTTACAACTGCTCTCTAACCGGAAGGCGTGGCTTGGGAGTGGCCTCGTAGAGCAGCGAAGCAAGTGCATTCTGGGAGTTGTTGTCTTTCATCCACATGAGCCAAAAATACATTTTCTGGCTTTTCTCAGTCTAGAAAGCTCCAAATTCAAAAATAATTTCACATTTCTTCTACATAAATGACCCAATTGAAATACACATTCATCTTTCCAGAGGTGGAATGTCCCTTTAAGAGAAGATATCATCGCCCTTCACAAACAAGGAACAGGATACAAAAAGATAGCGAAGGTACTAAATGTTCCTAGACACACCGTTGGAAGCATAGTTCACAAGTTCAAAGTTAAAGGAACAGTGGTTACACTATCTGGACTGGGCAGAAAAAGGAAGCTATCAACAGCTGCAATCAGATTTCTGATAGGCAGTTTCAGAAAAAGCCTTGAATGACAGCAAAAGACCTGCCACAAGACTTGGTGGCAACAGGCACTGAGGTTTCAGCTTGCAGAGTAAGGCACGTACTAAATGCATGCCAGAACTCCAAGACGTACACCACTACTGACCCAAAAGCACAAGAAAAGTTGGCTCCAATTTGCTCAAAATCATATAAATAAGCCTGTGTTCTGAGAAGCGATGAAACAAAACTATTCGGCCCTATGGATCAGCGGTATGTCTGGAGGAAGAAGAATGCAGCAAATGCTGAAAAGAACACTGTCTACAGTTAAGCATGATGGTGGGGCTCGGTGATGCTCTGGGGCTGCTTTGCATCCTCTGGCACTGGAAACCAGCAGCGTGTGGAAGGCAAGATGGATTCACTGAAGTCATGCCGTCAGTGAGGAAGCTGAAACTTGGGCATCATTGGACCTTCCAACAGGACAATCATTCCTCAAATTCCACCAAGGCTTGGTTGCATAAGTAGTCCTGGAAGATCCTACAGTGGCCAACTGCCCATCACAGTCACCTGACTTGAACCCCATAGAAAATCTCTGGTGGGATTTAAGAAGCTGGTTGCAGCACGCAAACACAAGAATATTACTGAACTAGAGGCCATTGCTCATGATGGGATCAGATTTCTCAGGAACGCTGCCAGAAGCTGGTGTCTCGTTTGCAGCAGGTCATAACAGCAAAAGAGTGTTCTACTAAGTACTAAAGATGCTTGACATGAAGGGGTTGAAGAATTTTGAGACTGCAGAAGTCATTAAAAGTTGAATTTTCAGTTGAATTTGGGGAAACCACTTGAAACATTTGTTGTGTTGTGCTATTTCAATTACTTTTGTTTTGATTTGTTCATTGCAAACAACAGAAAGTCTGTAAATTTTGTCAATAAGCCTGATTTGCAATGGGGGTTGAATAATTCCAATTACAACACACACACATTACATACTATTTCTGAGTGAAATAGTTTCAAACAAAATCCTACACTATTTTTTTTGTGTGTTAGTGTTAAATAAATGGCTTATTATTGCAGTGACATACTTGTACATGCAGCAGCAAATCAGAGGAATTGTGCATTAAAAGTCCTTTTTACACTGATGCATGTGCGTCTCTTATCGACATGTCTGATACCCCAGAGGGGAGATCTATAACAATTATGTAACCAGACTCGCTGGGGGGAAAAAAGGCTACAGAGAGGTTAATTAGACAAATTCTCAGAATGCTAATGAAAATGTGTCATTGTTTACAAGTCAGAGAAGTTCATTGAAAAAAGAAGATATATGTGTTGGTATTCAAAAACAATTAGGGAAAACAGCAAAATGTATGGCTATTTCAAGTGGAAAAAACTTAGACTACAATTCAAAAGATTGAGGTCAGTAAGATAAAAAAAAATCATTGATAAGAGTAAGAAATGTTTCTTTATTAATAATTAATTAATTAAATAATTAATATTATAAATATCAAAATATTAAAATGATTTCTGAAGAGCTTTGCTTTGCCATCACAGCAACAAATGACATTTTAAAATATATTCAAATAAATATTCAAATAAAACAATTACTTTAAATTATACAAAAATATTTCACAATATTACTGTTTTGATTGTATTTTTGGTCAAATAAATATAGGCTGAACATAAGAGACTTCTTTCAAAAACATTAGCTAAACAATTTAACAATCCCAAACTTTTGAACAGTAATTTATATTTTACTATAAACATGTTTCCATTAATATGTAACATTTATATACTTTAACTTTCAACAAAACAGCTCACAAGTAACAATGGCAAATGCCAGTTCAGGCACCTGAGAAAACAATAAGGCCTGTGAAAAAGCAATAACTCTATTGCAAGAACAGAAAAAAACCCAGCAATAACTCACTTAATTTTAAACTGTACCTCACTTACGAAACCAGTGTAGGGATGCAAAAGAAAGAAACCAGCACCTTCTACTGGCTGAGCCATGTCAGTGACAACACAGGTACATTTTCACAATGACCTTGATATTTCTTCATTACATATTGTGTTACATAGACTCATTAAAAACTGAAAAATCTGAAATATCATATTATATTACTAGGAAAATGATTGTATCATAACTAAAAAATAAAATGTAGGGGATCAGAAGACAAGCAGTAACTCTAATCTAACAATTATTTAGGTAAAAAACAAACAAAAAAACACAAGGCTCAAAAGTAATATTTGTTTTTCTACCGGCTTCACCACAAGATTATAATTTTTGATTAGTAAAACATTTTTAGATGTGCCAGATATAAAAAATTTCATTAAATGTTTAGGTAACACTTTACTTGAAGGGGTGTGCATAAGACTGACATGACACCGTCATAATCATGACATGACACATGTCATGAATATGAAGGAGGTTTTATGCATGTTTATGACAACTATCATTAAGTGTCATTCGCTCAATTATGACATTTTTAATGCAAATATGACATTGTGTGAGATGTCTTTGTTATGGCATTACTAAAACAACACAACCTGTCATAAATATGTCATAAACATGACATAGCAGATTAATTATCAAACTTAAGAAACCACTTAGCTTTATGGGTTAACATTTCATTAAACTGTCATGTGGTTGGTTTTGACATTGGCTGTCATGAAGCCATTATAACATTTTAATGACAAATTAAATTTGTACCACTGTAGTTGAGGTCAAGAAATGTCATAACAAAGACACGGACAGGTTATGATGTATTGGTTTATGTCAAGTTGTCATAACAAAGACATCTCAAACAATGTCATATTTGCATTAAAAATGTCATAATTGAGCGAATGACACTTAATGACAGTTGTCATAAACATGCATAAGACCTCCTTCATATTTATGACATCTGCCATGTCATGATTATGAAGGAGTCATGTCAGTCTTATGCACACCCCTTCAAGTAAAGTGTAACCAATATTTATTTTCTTAACCAAAGAATAAGAAAGGTTTTTAACATTTTCAATTCTAATTCTGGCTTTTAAAAAAAAGCACAAGTCATTCTTACATTTTCATTTATGTCAGCCAGTTAGGTTAAAAGTTAAAAAAAGCACAATTTACATCAACAATGTACAATGCAATGCAAAAAAACAAAACAAATGTTTTGGTTTGCAAGGCAGAAAAACACATGCACAAGTTCAATGAATGTAAGATCTACTGTCTCTTAAAACCCTCTTAAACTGGCCCTAGGCCAGCGGGCTTTGCTTACTAATGAGCTGACTGTTATTATTAATTAAAAAATATATATTTTAATAAAATGATAACTAAACTCTTTTAGTATGATGAACTGTACAATATTGTTGCCATTTTTTGGTTCTACCCTCACCCATGTTTTCCACATCACTGTTACTCTATGTAACAGTAGTAACTAAGGCCAAACCGTCGAGTTAGTCATCAAAAGTATAGAATTTCAAACATTTATATGAAACTTCAAATCAATTAGTGGTCATAACTCTTTATGATGACAGGAAGTATCTTTGACTCACAAAAATAGTTGAGGGTCTCCTCAATCTGCTCAGAGGTGAGGTCTATGCGTGTGTCGGGGGAGATGAGAGGCGTGTGGATCCAGTCGTCATGCTCATAGCCATACACACTGTCTGCCCTCAGCCTGTAGACCGGCAACTGCTCCTCCAATAGACTGATAATCTCCACCTCAGGGAGCTCTGTGCTGTTACAAACATCTACAACAGAGACCCAGAGAAAGATGTGAAAATCAACACTAGTGCATCTTATGCATGTTGTAATGAAATGATGCACGTTCTGACCTGTGATTGTTTCTGCGTCCCTGTAGCGGGCATGTGGTGCTAAACGCACTGGTTCCTCGGTTCCTTCACCTACATACTGCTCTTCTGGGATGGGTCCGAGGTGCACAGGTTCTGTAGGGTCTGTTCTCGAGAACTCAGAACTGGACTCGTCCAGCTTGGCAACTTCTTAATGAGATACTAGAACATGTCCAGCTTTGGCCCTCTATAAACAAACAAACAAAGACCAGTGAGATTGAAGATTATAACACACACCACGATTCAGTATTAGAGTGATCTAAGGATCTTGTGGACGAATGGTTCATCAACAACCACAAATAAGTAAGCCTGTTTGTAATTGTTACAGGTATCAAGACTAAGTGTTGAGAAATTGTAGCATCAGTTTTCATCCTTCTTGATAGTTTTGCTGTTAACTAATAATACGTTAGGCATTACTCTAAAGTAGGACCACCAGGTGTAACAAGGGGATTCCTTTTATGTTTATTAATTTATCTAATACTGGGTAGAAAAAATATACAGTCCATGATGTAAATGTACATTAAAATACAACATTTTTTATATTTTCCTTTGGTACAATCAATGACAATATAAAAAAAAAAAGTTATTTCATTTAGAATTTTGCAAACAACACATCATTCATGCATACTATATTCCTCACACAACAAACACACACATTGGTTTTTCATTTTTCATGTTTTATTTTTATACTGTGCAAATTGTATTCTATCCCCTAATTCTCACAGAAAACTTTCTGCATTTTTACATAAAAAAATCATTCTGGATGATTTATAAGCCGTTTTCCTCATGGGGACCAAAAAATTTCCCCACAAATACTAGGATTGAGCCGTGTGTGTGTGTGTACAAGTTTTGCTATATTTGTGAGGGCCAAATGTTCTCACTTATATAATGAAATATTATGACAACCGACAACACAACCCTCACAGAAACATTTGCAAAACACTAGATTTAAAATAATAATAATAATAATAATCTGTTTTAGCCGATTTGACCATCTAGTGTTTTGCAAATATTTCTGTGAGGGCTGTGTTTAGGGGTAGGGGCCGATTTAGGCGATAGAAAACATTAACGTGAAATAAAATCAATGGAAGTCTATATGCAAATTCCTCACTAACATAGTGAAACAAACACGTGTGCATGTGTGTAAGAGAAAATATAAAGCTACATTTATAATTAAGAAAGTGCCTTGCAAAGGAATTGTCATATATGGGAGTCCTCGGCATCAAAACGTTTGAAAATCCCAAACCTACATCAATATTTAAAATTACAGCCATGACATTTGCCTACCTGCACAGACACACAAATCCTGTGGAATAAAAACTCATCTTACATAATGAATTACAAAAATATTGGATAGGTATTAGATCTGTGTACATATTGAGATTATAAAACACAGAGGACAGCCCTCACACACATACTAGTTCATATGAGATCATGTGGTTTGTTTTTGTAATGGGCGTGTCTACGCATGTGTCGTCATGACGTTCCTCCGCATCTTCTGCGGTACCTAAACCTTGCGTAAACAAACAAACTGATATTAAGTCATTAAGATTGAACATCTATATTTCATTACAGCCCACCTTGTAGCTAATAATATATATTATCAAACAAGATAATGTAATGACTTTAATACCCTCTAGATAAATAACTCTGGATACTTACAAGTGAGGAATCCCCAGTCAATTTGGAAATCATTTAACACATTTATCGTCGTCTGGATGATGCGCGCACCACAGATTATCTGTCCTCTTCAAGTGAACGACGTGGCAACGATAAAGCAAAGACTAGAAATGTGCATTTGTACCTAGGGAACCCGAAACCTAGATTGTCGGATTGTTTTACTACCGGAATTTAGATAACGTCTCCAACAGCAGTCCTCGAATCTCCAAAACCAATATGAGATAGTGTCTTCAATAGCAGTCCTCCAAAACCAATCAGATTTAATTCTTAGTTCCTCTGAGTGCTCATATTTTGCACATCCTGTACAGCATCCTCTCCTGTATCACCTCCTTTCATTTCTCAATCTGTGAGCGCCGCAAAATTCGTGACGTCACGCGTCAAACGTTCCTACATGAGCTGACAGCACCAGAATGTCACACAAAGGACGTGACATCATTTCTCTGTATTTGTTTATAGGGCTAAATATTATAGATTTCCTTATTTGATTTAATTTATGTGTTCATTTATTGTCAGTTTAGTTTTAGTTTTTATTGAAAGGATCCCCATTAGCTACAGCCGTGCTGCGCAGCTATTCTTCCTGGGGTCCTGAAAAATATGTACATAAAAAGAAAAAAGTCATTAAAAATACAACAAATAAATGGAAAAGGTAAATACACATACACATACATATACACATGTATATACACATATCAACATACATATGTACCCTCATACGGGCATGAGATATACACACATATAAAAACACATTCATACACATACGCCTATAAATATACCTACACATGTGCATGTACACACATATTCACACACATATATAAATAAATATAAACAGTCAGATGTATTATTTTGATAGATGCTGTTTTACATATAATTTAAATTTATTGACATTGTTAGTATGATATGCTTTGGCAGTTTATTCCATTCCTTCATACCTCTGAACATAACAGTGTTTTTTATGGCATTTGTTCTTGCTATGGTAAGGTGCTAAGGTGAAGTTGCCTTTAGTTGCATGTCTGGTACTGTACTGATGATTGTCTACACTAAAAGAAAGATGCTTGAACAAAACAGAAGGCAATTTTGAGATGGAAATGTTTCTTATGAAAATTAACAGTGAATACAACAGTCTATCTTCGACCAACAACCAGTTAAGATCTTTGTGCATTAATATAATATTTCTCCTATAGCTGCACCTAAGTGCTACACGAGCAGCTCTATTCTGTATAAGTTGTAATTTATTCATATATTCACCAGTGACATTTGACCAAACTGCTGGGCAATAGTCGAGGTATGTCAATAGTAGAAACGAGAAGAAGAGGTATGCGTCATAATATTTAATGACAGACATTTTTAATGCCAAACATCTAGTAAACTAGATTTCTTAAATGTAATATACATTTTTTTAAAGAAAATAAATTATATAAAATGTAGGTGCTGTAACTGTTTACTGTTTATTTTAATATTATTCTTAATATTAACACACAATATTTTATAATAAAAAAATAGTATACATAGAAATAGTCCTGTGTTATAAGTGCACAAATTCATTTAAGTCTCGAATTTAATATGATTTCATAAAAAGTGCATACAGAACGAATGTAAATGTTTAATTAATTGTTTTAGATGAAGCATGTCACGCTACAGGACAATGTCACACATCAACTGGTCACGTACAGTTTCATTTTCTATTTAATATGGTTGAGTAAGTGCTTTGACATTGTGATTTGGATTTGAGACTTGCCTGATTATTATGACAAAATATATGTAAGGTTATACAGCAGTTTCTAAGAAGGTAAATCTAGAGGAAGAAGACACACTAAACATATTAAAATCCCCAAGGTAAGAATTTATTGCATTTAGACTGTCGTATATGTCTACAGGAACAGATTGATAGTTTGAGGTCTGTGTGCTAACATGCTGATTTTGTACTTAAGGTAAAAGTGTGTCTGTGGATCTATTTCACAGCTTTGCTGCTGAGGTTGAGTTTCCTGTGCACACTAGAATTGCTTGCTGTGTGTCTGTGGGGCGGGGCGGGAATGGGAGGCGGGACAGGATCGAGCGGAGGGAGAATGTGTCCGTCTTTGCGTGAGAGAGCACGGATCTCATCACTGAGAGCCTCAATGTCTTGAGCTTGAGCCTCTACCAGCCGCTGCAGCCTCTGCAGTTCCTGTTTCTCTACCAGACGGCCTTGGAACTGACCCACCTTAAACAAACACACACATTTTGAATGTCTGTGTCCTGCATATGAATTCACAGCTGCAGGTGCAGCTTGTGAATAAACTGCAGTAAATTTGTAGAAATTCAAATGGAAATGTAGTAAACCAAATCATGTCAGATATCTGTCTTTATTAATGTGAAGAACTAAAGAAAGAAAATTATGAAATGCGAATAATGAAAGAAAAGAATACCGTCTTCCTCTGTTGGGAGTTGAGTTGGTCGTCCAATGCTTTTTTCTGGCTAAGCAGGCTGTTCATGTTACGTAGTCTCTCTGTGTTCTGTTTAGTGACTTCGGTCAGTGCCTCTCTTGCTTCAGTAACTTTTGCCTTGCACACACACAAATAATAATGAACAATTGCTCTAGATTGGCACATTTAACCATAATAATTGACTCATAACATGCACTACTGTTGAAAACTCAGCTTTGCTATCACAAGAATAAATGACATTTTAAAATATATTTATGAAATTAAAATGTATTAATATTTCACAATACTACTGCTTTTATTGTATTTAAAAATACGTACAGACCCCAAACTTCTGACCGATAGTGTAAAGCAACCCCCAAACAGTCACAGGTTCTTTGTGTCAATGTACCTCCCAGTGTTTGAGCTCCTGTGTGTTTTTGGCGTCCCATTCTCTGACCTCTTGTCTCATCTCTTCTACCTTCCTGTTTCCTGAGAGAGTCTGCAGAACTTCAAGTTCAACCAGCTTTCCAAACTTCATGAGCATCAGCTGCTCGCAACGTACTTCTGACTCTGCAAAGAAATATATGTAATGTATTACTTGATACACTTAAACTCATACCTCAAGTTTAAAGAAATATAACTTTTTCTTTTCCCTCAGTTTGTAAAAAAGACTGGAAATTGAGTTTATAATACATTGTAAAATTGCCTAGATAATCCTATCAGGCAAGTAAGTGTGTGGTTTGAAATAGTCATCATGTATGCACATCTCTGACCCTTTGTTCTGGCCTCCATGTCTTTAAGGTCATGTCTGAGCTGTACGTGTTGTTGTTTGGCTTGTTTATAGAGTTCTCGCTGTTCAGTCTTCTCCTCCTTTAACTCTTTAAGGCGCTTCTGCAAACGCTGTAGATCAGCTGTGTTCAGGACCAGTGCTGAGTCAAGCTTACCCGGCAAGAGACCATTATTCACATATTCAATCTGCTCAGACAAGGAGAAAGAGAAAGACTTGATATTGGTTGTGAGTTACACTTTAGCAGAGGCTGAGATGGTAAATATATGTACAGTATAACATAAGATAATCAGCAAGTACAGTATGTGTAATTATGTTCACACCTGATGCAGTCTGAGTGGCACCACCACATCCACTTCATTCAGCCTTTGCTGCTTTTCTCGATTAATGAGCTCCAGATCGCCCTCTGCTGCCTTGCGATTGATTTGCACAATCTTCTCCTGCACAAACAAACATACTGTCTCTTTAGGGTGTTCTTTTGAAAAACAAGAAAAAGAAATAAAGGTGGGAGTGGAAAGAAATATCTCTCACTTTCTTGGCCAGTGTGTCACACTCCTTCTTTAAACTGTCAACAATTTTTATCTCCTCTTGCAGCTGCTCCTCCACATCCAGACGATGTTCACGCAACCTCAGTGTGTTATCAAAGAGCTCGGGATCACAGTCTGAAACAAAGAGACAGGACCTATATTTTATACTTTGAACAGCAGTATATATATATATATATATATATATATATATATATATACTACTGTTCAAAGTATAAAATATATATATATATACTACTGTTCAAAGTATAAAATATATATATGTACTACTGTTCAAAGTATATATATATATATATATACACACACTCACCTAAAGGATTATTAGGAACACCATACTAATACTGTGTTTGACCCCCTTTCGCCTTCAGAACTGCCTTAATTCTACGTGGCATTGATTCAACAAGGTGCTGAAAGCATTCTTTAGAAATGTTGGCCCATATTGATAGGATAGCATCTTGCAGTTGATGGAGATTTGTGGGATGCACATCCAGGGCACGAAGCTCCCGTTCCACCACATCCCAAAGATGCTCTATTGGGTTGAGATCTGGTGACTGTGGGGGCCATTTTAGTACAGTGAACTCATTGTCATGTTCAAGAAACCAATTTGAAATGTTTCGAGCTTTGTGACATGGTGCATTATCCTGCTGGAAGTAGCCATCAGAGGATGGGTACATGGTGGTCATAAAGGGATGGACATGGTCAGAAACAATGCTCAGGTAGGCCGTGGCATTTAAACGATGCCCAATTGGCACTAAGGGGCCTAAAATGTGCCAAAAAAACATCCCCCACACCATTACACCACCACCACCAGCCTGCACAGTGGTAACAAGGCATGATGGATCCATGTTCTCATTCTGTTTACGCCAAATTCTGACTCTACCATCTGAATGTCTCAACAGAAATCGAGACTCATCAGACCAGGCAACATTTTTCCAGTCTTCAACTGTCCAATTTTGGTGAGCTCGTGCAAATTGTAGCCTCTTTTTCCTATTTGTAGTGGAGATGAGTGGTACCCAGTGGGGTCTTCTGCTGTTGTAGCCCATCCGCCTCAAGGTTGTGCGTGTTGTGGCTTCACAAATGCTTTGCTGCATACCTCGGTTGTAACGAGTGGTTATTTCAGTCAAAGTTGCTCTTCTATCAGCTTGAATCAGTCGGCCCATTCTCCTCTGACCTCTAGCATCAACAAGGCATTTTCGCCCACAGGACTGCCGCATACTGGATGTTTTTCCCTTTTCACACCATTCTTTGTAAACCCTAGAAATGGTTGTGCGTGAAAATCCCAGTAACTGAGCAGATTGTGAAATACTCAGACCGGCCCGTCTGGCACCAACAACCATGCCACGCTCAAAATTGCTTAAATCACCTTTCTTTCCCATTCTGACATTCAGTTTGGAGTTCAGGAGATTGTCTTGACCAGGACCACACCCCTAAATGCATTGAAGCAACTGCCATGTGATTGGTTGATTAGATAATTGCATTAATGAGAAATTGAACAGGTGTTCCTAATAATCCTTTAGGTGAGTGTATATACATATATATACATATATATATATATATATATATATATATATATATATATATATACACTACTGTTCAAAGGTTTGGGGTATTTACGTGTAAACTATGATAAAAAAACCTTTCAGGATTCTTTGAAACATTTTATTTATATGAAATAGAAATATTTTGCAACATTATAAATGTTTTTACTGTCACTTTTGATCAGTTGAATGTATCCTTGCTGAATAAAAGTATTAATTTAAAAAAGAATAAAAAACTGACCCTAATCTTACTTGTCCCAAACTTATATAAGCAATATCACACTCTTAGCCGTGCGATATCACTCTATATCAGCACGGCTGATATAGAGTCATATCGCACGGCTTAGAGTGTGATTTTGCGTTTATACAACAGTTCAATGGTACAAGTGTGTAAATAAATAAGAAACAACAATGGAGTGTTTTTAAAAACAGAGTGTATTTTGTGCGGAACTACTTCCTTCCGCCACAGATTCAAATCTCAAATTGACAGTTTAACAGTTGAGCCCAAGTCTCCGTTACTAATTCTTTAGAACTAGCAATGAAGGAACGCTGAGTTGCTTCATTGAAGCTTATTGTATGATAAAGATTAGAGTAGCCTATTATAAGAGAGAGATCGACTAAGCGAGTGCATTACCTGCATCTAGCTGAAATTCTTCAGGTCAATCTTTTATTCATAATCACAAAATCAGTTTGAATGTCTGCTGAGGAAAGCGATATCTTTGTCTTTGTCCTTTTAACAGTTAAAGGAATAGTCCACTTAAAAATGAAAATTCTGTTATCATTTACTCACCCTCAAGTTCTTTCAAACCTGTATAAATTTCCTTCTTCTGCTGAACACAAAAGAAGCTATTTTGAAGAATGTCAGTAACCAAACAGTGCATGTACCCTATTGACTTCCATAGTATTTTTTTTTTCCTACTATGGAAGTCAATGGGATACATCAACTTTCTGGTTACTGACATTCTTCAAAATATCTTCCTTTGCATTCAGCAGAAGAAATAAATTCATACAGGTTTGAAAGTACTTGAGGGTGAGTAAATGATAACAGAATTTTTTGTACTATTCTTTTAAGGGGATCTCCCATGACAGCGCTAGTTAATGCAATGTAAGTTGCGTCTTAAAAGGTGTTGTTCGAAGTAAAAATAATATCCTTTTCTACAACTAGTGGTGGAACTGATAACAAAATTCACAGTTCGGATCATTTACAGTTTTTGAGCCACGGATCGGATAATTTTTCGGATCAGCTAAAAAAATAAATAATAATAAAATTTAAAAAAAAATATATATATATATATATATATATATATGGGGGGAGGGTAACTTTGCTTTTCATTTATTACTTAAAGCTCACTTGAAGTTCTTCGATAGCTAAGCTACTACATCAAAAACTACTAGCCTAACTGATTAAGTTCACACATTATTAAGTTAACAGTCAGTAATAAAATAAGAACAAATACACAAATTACAAGCAACAGTTTAGTATTCAGGTACAGAAATTAATTATAATTTAAAATAAATGTAAAATAACACTATTTGTTCACTGTAGAAATTAAATATATAGTTTCATCTTTATTAAAGCTGTATTTTGTTGTTTTATTAATGACACAGACAACAGTAGGAATATTAGGTGTGTGCTGTCACTTTAAGACCGACAGCATGTACCGAAAAAACTGACAAACATCCGGTTTCTTCTTTCTCAACTGTTCACCTATGACATAAATGAGAGAATACTTGCCGAGACGGGTATTTTGACATAATTTTGTGTTTATGTGTCCGTTCAAGGGCAAGAAAATGCGAAAGAGGAATTAATTAGGTGTTCGAGCGCTATCTGAATGCGCCTCTCTCTCGCTTCAGGTGTGTGCGGCTGAGCGTACAGATAACGAGCAAGTCCCGATTTTGGCCTCTTCTTCTGCATTTAAAATAGTTTGAATGCGTAAATTGGCAAGACAAAACACATCCAAATTATAAACTTTCACTCTATGTTGGTTAAATTTAGAAGTTAATCCGCGAATCACATGCATGCCGAACCGTGGGGCTTGAACCGTACGGATAACGGATCAACAGCGATCCATTCCACCCCTATTTACAATCTTGTTTCAGTCCCTTTCAATATAAAAATCTTTGCTACTGACTCACTCATAAAGACAGTCTTTACTGCCATCTAATGGCGCAATAAATTAATGTAACGTTCACTGAAGTCGAAATCACAATCACTAACGGACCCTTTCTTAATACCAAATACGGCATGATATTTATCTAATATATTATTATTGGAAAATAATATTTAAATAAACAATATTGGCCATTATAAAAGTATAATAAGTTTGTACAATAGGAAATAAACAAGCAAACAATTCAGTCAAAAGTACAAAAGCACTAGTTATAGAACAGGATTTCAGTTAAATAAACTTTGCCCTTGGCCAAATCGACTTGCTCTGGAACAAGTAGATTAATAAGAGCAAAGATAGCCTACTATATATATTCAAAATGAATTATACCTCCTGTTTAAACTATCTACATAAGAGCTGGCCGAGATAAAGCGGTTCTCGGTGGGTACATGAACGGCTACTGACGGTCTGGAACTCACATTTTGGAAAACATCTAAACAAATTTGATCTTACTTGGTGGGCACACACTGTCGTCCAGGGGAGCTCCAGTCTCAGAGTCATCATAATCCTCATCATTATCCCTGTCTGATTCTTCATCAGAGTCTTCATCGCTGTCATCTTCATCATCTGTCACATCACCACCTGATGGAAGGAGTAATAAACAAAACAAATATTACATTTAAATCACGTGTTCTATATTTCAACATGACTCTGATGACAATTTTATGTATATCCTAACTGTTCCTGCCATTGCATTATAGTTTACCCACTGAGCTCATTTTACCGGTTCTCATTACTGCATTGTGAAATACAGAGTTCTCATTACAGAGAGACATTAAAAAAATATTAATATATATTTAAAGTACTTGGACATCATGATAGCATGAACTGCCTTTAATTTATTAGAAATGTATTAATTTTAATTTAAAAAAAAATGCAAAACAGTAAGATAAAAAGATTTTAAAAAATCTTAATATATTTACTTTATGCACTCCTTTTTATTAGTTTTCAGGGTGAAATGTGACATTTTGAGATTCGCCAGGTGAAATACACAGAACACACTCTTACAGCTCACCTTCACCTCCACGTGTTTCTTTCTTCTTCGTACGCTTGATCTTTTTCTTAAACACTCTGGTGAGGAACTCCTCAAACTTGTTGTTCTCCCCCAATGAGGCCTGAAAGGTGGCGGTGAGAGTTTTCTCCTTCCCTTGGAGTCTCAGGATGTCTCTCTTCTTCTGCTCCATCTGCTTCTTACATTCATGCATCTTGGCCTGACACACAAAGCAATGAATATGGAAACTGTTCTGTACTGAACACACACACATCATACAATCCCATGCACAAATAAAAATACACCCACCCTGATCTCTTGCTCTTCCTGTATATAGGTGCTCAGTCGCTCATGTAGTATGTCCTCTCTCTTCTCGAACTCCTTCAAAAGCAGCAGCTCCTCAAACAGGGTCACATGTCTCAGATCAGCCAGTTTCATGTACACATCCAACTCTTGCTTCTCGTGACGCAACACGCGTAACTCAGCGTCGAAACGCCACACTGCCTCCTCCATCTGCAGAAAGAGAGAAAGACATTTGAAGGATTGTGATAAATAAAATTCCCCTCGATATTCCTAATGCACACCAAACTCGCCTGTTTAAGAAGTTTGTCCTGCTGGTACAGGTTTTTGGTCTCCTCAACTTCTCTCATCTCTTTCTCTAGCTCTGTGAGCTCCTCTTCCTGCTTTTGAGAGACTGTTTCCACACCTTCGTCCTCCATGTGCGTGCTCTGAGCCTCAGTGTGTGTGTCTTGCATCTCTTGTTCAAGCAGCTCCAGGATGTTCTCCCCATTCTGTTGTTCATCCAAGCCAGTGGAAGCCATCTTGGCCCTAAGAGTGGCGTAACGCTCCAAGGTTGCCCGGGTGTATCTGTGTTTCCTCTCGGGCATCTCTTCTGGCATTAAGACAGGCACAGCTGGCAGTGGATGACGCTTCTCGGGTGGCAGGTGCTGCTGGATCGCCTGTAGCTGCTCCAACTTGGCATGGAGCTGAGACACAATCTCCACCTTACAGTCTCGAAGAGCCATCACACGAGAGTTCATCTCAGACTTCATCTCAAAGATCTGTAGCATACATGAAAAAACATACACCACCACATGCATATATCTGTTAAATCAAACCATTTAGTAGATCATAAGAGCTTATTGTCGTACTAAGATTTATTTTAGTTAAAAAGACACCAAATCATTTAAAGAGGACCTTACACTGCTAGTAAAGTTTTTTTTATTTTTTTTTATGAAAATTATATTTCCATTGACAATAATATGCAAAATGGAGGAAATGTTTCAAAGGTTTGGGGCTAGTAAGAATTCAGCAAGGACATATTAAATTGTTAAGGACATATTACAATATTAAAGAGACAGTAAAGATATTTTATAAGATTTTTATTTCAAATAAATGCTGGTCTCATGAACTTTTTATTAATCAAAGATTCCTAAAAAAAATTATCACTGTTTCCAACCAATTATTAAGCAGCACAACTGTTTTCAACATAGATAATAATAAGAAATGTTTCTTAAGCAGCAAATCAGCATATGATTTCTGAAGGATCATGTGACACTGCAGATTAGAGTAATGGATGCTGATAATTCAGGTTTGCCATTACGTGAATAAATCAAATAAAATGTAAAAATATTTAAAATTTAAAACAGTTATAATAATAATGATAATATTTCACAATATTACTGTTTAACTGTTTTTTAATAAAATAAATAAAGCCTTGGTGAACATTAAAGACTTCTTTCAAAGAAGTGTATGTTTAATATACATTTTTTTTAATTTATAAACATTTTCATGTTTTACTTATGCATTCTGACTGAGTATTACACAGTTCAAGTTCACTGTCTTATTATTTTTACATTGTGGACATTTTACATTTCTATTTAGGAAAGTGTGATTTTTGCTGATTCGTTTGTGTCATTCACCTTCTTCTCCAGTTCCACTAACTGCACTCTCTTTTTGTCCACGTTCATCCTCAGGTGTTCAGGAACAGTAAAGTCTTTCGCTGATTTCAGCTTAAAGTCGCCCATTTTCTCTTTAGCCAATCGAATCGCTTCCACATCCTTAGGGTCCTCGTAGTCCTCACTGGGCTTTGAGTCATAGCTGAGGAAGCATTAAAAATGTTACACACATAAACACAGAGACCAAGAGACACACACACTGGCATTCACTCACAGTTCTGCCCACTCTTTTTTCCTCTTCTCTATCATGGCTCGAGCTTTCTCTGCCTTCTCCGCAGCTTTGCGGAGTTTCTCTGCCTCTCTGTTGCCCAGTTTACGAGACCCTGACTGCATCCTTCCTGACTGCATCATTGAATCTGTTACCAGCTCATCCTGCACTGCTTAGAAAGAGAGAAGTAGAACGATGACTGCACACATACACTCTAAAAGTCTAAGTGTCAAGTTAACACACTCATCCTGTCTCACGTGAAATGTTGCTGGCTTCTTTGCCAGGCTGTGCTTTGTTCTGCCAATGCTCTTGTTCCACGTTTGCACTCTGAGAGGCCACTGTGCCATGCTGGTGCAGATGCATTTGTATGGCAGGCAGAGCCAACAGTCTGTAGTTGGAGATCTTATGTCCATTCTTAAACGCATACACCGT
Source organism: Abramis brama (assembly GCF_963993115.1). Classification (NCBI taxonomy): domain Eukaryota; kingdom Metazoa; phylum Chordata; class Actinopteri; order Cypriniformes; family Leuciscidae; genus Abramis; species Abramis brama. The sequence goes on along the minus strand of NC_139974.1, from coordinate 15,807,372 downwards.
GACCGTGTCCTGCACCACTGACTCCCAGAACCTACAGAGACAACAGCAACATGAAAGAATAACAAAAGCCGTGGTACTCAATTGTTTCTTCCTACAAATCAATGAGAATAAATGACATTTACAAATTAAGACGTTTGCTTAAGCGTCTAGCTTCTCAGATTTATATTTTTGTGTATTCATTTTAATAGCCCTATATTGTATTTCAACAGCTGTCTCATTTGTGTCTATTTTTATTTTTCCTTTAAAAGCTTTATTGGAAACATCTAAGACTCATTAAAAAATTAATGTTCCGTCATCATACTCACCCTCATATCGTTGACTGACTTTCTTCTGTAGAACACAAAATACGATTTTTAAGACTGTTTCAACTGTTTTTGTCTATTCAGTGAAAGTCATAAGAGTACAATGTTGTTTTGGACCCCATTGACTGTCATTGTATGGCCAGACACATTCAAAATATCTTCTTTTGTGTTGCACAGAAGAAAGTCAGTCATACATATTTGGAACAACAATGAGGGTGAGTAAATGATAACAGAATTTATTTGGTAACATATTTGGAGATTTAGAGAAATTTGAAGAGAAAGTGGTATTGAAAAGAAAAAAGAAACATGTAAATAAAGAAAAAGTGGATATGCATGGATATATAGTACATGGTTTGTAGTTTTTTTAGGCCAATCCGGTGTTTCTCCTCCTCCCAGGCCAGTTCTTTCCTGACCTCCATCACTCTCTCTTCAGTCTGTCTTTCAATCTCCTCGTGGAAGCGTGTGTCCAGTTCAAACTCCTACAAACACCCATAAAATATTATGTTACATTATTGTGTCAATGTAATCATTACAGTGCAATAGGTGAGTGAGCGGGGAGGAGTGTGAGAACTGTGCACCGAGCGATGGAGGCGAATGTGTTCAGGAAGGCTCTGGTTCTGCTCCAGTAAAGCTTGAAATCGACTCTGCAGTTCAGCCAGCTTCTTACGCCGCTCCTGTTTCCTCTCTTCAGCTTCCTTATGCATGCGGTCCAGCTCCAGCTTCTGTTTAGCTGTTTCTATGCTGCACACACACACTTATGCTAACTAAACAAGCACCATGCATGATAATAGAAATGGAAATTCTGTCATTATGACTCTTACAAAATATGATTATATACAATATATATATAATGATTATAACAATATATTACAATATATATATACAATATATAAATATTACAACTGTTTTCAACATTGATAATAATAATAAATGTTTCTTGAGCACCAAATGAGCATATCAGAATAATTCCGGAAGGATCATGTAACACTGAAGACTGAAGAATTGGCTGCTGAAAATTCCGCTTTTCATCACAGGAATAAATTACATTTCAAAATATATTCAAATAAAAAACAGCTATTTTAAATCGTAATAACATTTTACAATATTACTGTTTTACTGTATTTTTGATCAAATCAATGCAGCCTTGGTGAGCATAAGAGAGTTGAATGGTAGTTTATTTAGTTTTGTGTGAAACATTTTAAAGATTATTTACAATTGACAGTACCTCTGTGGCACACTTGGGCGCTATGGCACACCGAAAAGCACGGAGATAAGCACTGCTCTTGTGTCTTTGTAAGTAGCAAAAACACAAGCCTTGACCCTATTGCTTGCTTTATTTACATATAATATATACATTATACACAATATACACATTGTCACCTGTAAGCAGATGGATCCTCTATGTCCTGTGCTGCTTTCTCCAACTCCAGCCCAGCCTGTTTTCATGACAGAATAAGGTGGTAAAGTTGAAACACATAAGTACACATTAATCCACCCACAAACATACATACACTAACCCGTGGAGAGGGCACTTTGGCATGTTTGAGCTGCATGGCTTTCTGGAGTTCCTCCTCTGGCAAACAGCTGAAGGAAAAGATGTTGCCATCCTCTCCTGCGGTCAGGACAAACATGTCATCAAAGCTGAAGCGGAGGTGGCACACATGGCCATACTGATTGTCATGGACACTGAGGGCCCAGTAAGCCTGCATGGAGCTGAGCTGATGGTCAGAGGCCTGTACAGGGTACGCCCGAATACTGCCATCCTCCATGCCACATAACAATAACTGCCTGCTGGAACTAAGATAGGAAGAATGAGAAGTAAGGTGTGGAAAATATCATCCTTCTGATTAATTTCTGAATAATAAAAAAAAGAAATAGAATCCAATAAGGAAACTAATAATGATTTCTCAGTTCCTAGGCTATTAGAGAAACGCATGCACACATAGACACACCAAGTGTAGAGAGAGAAAAACCTTACTTGAAAGTGATGGTGAGAATGGGGTTATGGTCTGTGTCATGCACAGGTAAGAAGAAGAAGGGCTCATCTTTTCTCTCTAATGGATCTTGAATCTGCTCTTCAGAGAATTTACAGTGGTACAGATACCCTGAGTCATAGCCACCCTGAAAGAGATAGTGAGAGAAAGAGAAAGAGGGGCATTTCAGTGACACACACAGCACATTTATTAGTAACATTGATGTTAAAAAGTCTAGGATATGAAAGATTTTTTTAAAAGAAGTATCTTATGCTCACCGAGGCTGCATTTATTTGAGCAAAATACAGTAAAAAATATTGCTAAGATCACCATTTGGAGTGCCAGTGATAGCCACCTGGTTATTGACCTGCACTCCACCCCTAACAATTGCCACTCAGTCATGGACTTCATTCCCCATAATCCTTTGCCTGGACTCATCATAAATGATGGCATTCAGCTGTTTCTCATTACCTTGTCAGTCTCAGCCTATTTAAACCATGTTCACACCCTTATTCGGACGGTAACTGTTTCTCATGGGGTTGTAAGGTATTTTCAACATTGACAGGGGTTAGTTGGTGATTTTATCGCCGTCCAAATCCAGAATGTCAGCGTTTTTCTCCCACCACCTGCGTAAAAATCCCCAGCCGAATTACCTACTGTTTTTTGACAAACACCAAGGATTTCTTGCCTGTTTTTGGATTACCCTTTTGCCTGTGTTTCCTGCCTTGTTTGCTTGTTTGGATTGCCTGCCTGGTTATTGACCTGTTGCCTGTATTTTAGATTACAGTCTGGATTGTCCCTCTAATGAAAGCTGCGTTTGGATCTCCAACCTTTCGTGTCTCGGAGCAGTTTGTACAAATATTGTGAAATATTATAACAATTTAAAATAACTGTTTTGAATATATTTAAAAAGCAATCTATTCATGTGATAGCAAACCTGAATTTTCATGTTCAGTGTCACATGATCCTTCAGAAATCATATTTGCTGATTTATAATCACAAATCATAATATGCTGATTTGCTCAAGAAACATTTCTTATTACCATCATTGTGGTCCCTAATAATTTTGTGGAAACAATTATATATTTTACAGGATTCTTTGATGAATAGAAAGTTCGAAATAACTGTTCAGCATTAATTTGAAATAGAAATATTTTGTAACATTAAAGATGTATTTACTGTCACTTTTTGATCAATTTAATGCATCCTTACTGAATAACAGTATTATTTTCTTTAAAAAATATCTTACTAACCTCAAATGAACAGTAGTGTATGTCTGTGAGTGTATTTATTTACCATAGAAAGCCAGAATGACCCTGATGTTGAGTAAAAGCCACAGTGTAGAGGACTGGGTTGAGATGGAATGTAAAGAGGAGGCAGTTCCACTTCTTCCTCATCTTCTTCTTCCTCTTTCTCCTGTAGTTCCTCCTCTGTGGCATCTGGCTTCTGCTCCAACAGTTTCTTCAAGCGTTCCTCCCTCTCTTTCTTTTTCTTCTCTTTTCTGGCCTGCCTAAGTGCTACCTCTGCATCTCTCTGAAAACACACATGCATCCAAAATTATAGCAGCAGAACATTAAACATCATAGACATTATTACAGACCATTGCTATGATTTTAATCATTTTGTTTGTATCATCACTGTGCATATAAATAATTATTAATTTTAATAATATAAATCCCAATCAATATAATTAAAATTAAATGTAGAAAAATAGTTTAAAAAAATAATAAATTAAAGGTTATTTTTTTTAATATAATTTATTTAAATAATACATTTTAAAAGTAAATAAAATATGAATGAAAGCTGAATACAACAAAATAAAACAACAATACAAACTTAAAAGAGAAATAGAGAGAGAACGGCAAAGAGAGAGTCAGTGGATAACCTTAATTCGGGACTTGATGCTTCTGAAGCAGAAATGCATTGTGGGAAGTCCTGAAAGCTGGAAGGTGTTTCCACCAGTCTGTGCTCCAGGATCAGGACATCGAACTTCCACCACGTGACCATTTTGACAGAAGATCAGCAAAGTGTTTTTTTCCTTTAAACACATACACAAAGCTTCAGTGCGCTACGATAAATCATATGATACAATCCCAACAAGAGCCTAAGTTGCACAAGGGATGGTTCGGTGTAAAATCAACCTAGAGTCCTTTGCACCATGACCTCAAACCTTTTTTCCCTTGGTCGAACATTATTAAAGTTAGAGCTTATTTAGAGATATCAGCTGAATGGCTTAGTGTAGGCGCTAATGGATCCAAGGATGTATCTCGTAAATTACCCCACTGATAATGCCCGGAATGGTACCAAACTTCTACAGTAGTACAAATAGGTTCTGTACTCATAAAACGAGGCATTGGAAAGTGTGTAAGTACATCAGGAGTTTATTTAAATTACACTTGCCTGATGGCTTATGTTACCACTAACCCGGACGTCGAGGTCACTTCTGTTATTTGGGAAAAGCACGTAAAAGTCCTGGCAGAAAGCTATGCATAAGGATGTAGTGTAACAACGGCCATTTCCAGGAATGCATTAATATTTTGTTGGTAGTAACAGTTTGCAACAATTATTAGTTAACACTAAGTTGTCAACACTTCGGAAAACATAATAATTTGTCGTTACACTACATCCTTATGCATCGCTTTCTGCCAGGACTTTTACGTGCTTTTCCCAAATAACAGAAGTGACCTCGACGTCCGGGTTAGTGGTAGCATAAGCCATTGGTACCATTCTGGGCATTATTAGTGGGGTAATTTACGAGATACAACCTTGGATCCATAAGCTCTAACTTTAATAATGTTCGACCAAGGGAAAAAAGGCTTCTGGCTCGAGGTCATGGTGCAAAGGACCCTAGGCTGATTTTATTCTGAACCATCCCTTTAACTATCATCATCACTCACATGTGACTGAGGTGACCACTCCAGGCCTTGCACAGGCCCTGGGACAGTAACAAACCCAATTGGCTCATATCTTTCTCCCACCGCAAAGAAGAAAACAGTGCTGTCTGTGCTCTAAAGACAGAGAGAGCAAAATCATTTAATATTAACATAGCAGAATATTCCGACACAAATCATGCTCACTCACTCAACCCTTACCCCAGTAGCCATGATCTTTCTACTTCTCTCATAAGCGATGGCAGTGACAGTTGCATTGTGGGGCTTGAGAGCTTGTCTAAGGCGGAGTTCGGCATCTCCAGAGTGTGTGCGCCCTACAACCGTGTGCAGACTCTGAGGGTTATACAGCTCTAAGAGACGTACCACACCATCATCAAAACCGACAACCAGCAGACCCCCAGCACTGTTCAGCTGCGGAGACAGACACACTCTCCATCAATTCAATATCCAATATGCACACATCCTGGTACTATACTGCTTATCGGCCAATATTAGAGACTTTTAAATGTATCTGTATTGTTTGATATTGGATATTTATTTGTGAAAGCCCTATTTTTACATATAAGTTACCTTTGCTGTCATCAAACACTCACTTAAAGTTCATCTTTAAAAACACTAATAATTTATAACACTGATAAATGTAATCTTTATCCAATCTCAAAATGAATATCCATTTTTCATACTGTAAATCATAATGTTGTGTTTCCTAAATTCACTTGTAGAATTTCAGTGTTATATTAGTAGTATTCATGGCTGGTGTCATGGGCTATGTTCCATTCAGCTTAAACACTCCCAAGAAACTCCAGGACGTAGTTGATTCATTTCCATGAAGTTTACTGGGAATTTTGTGAAACTGCAATACAGTACAATGAGATGTCTATATTATTAATCAAACTCAAATACACAATAACAGTGTAAGTAGCACCACTTAGCTAACATAGCAGTGTAGCCTATATGATAAACACAATCAAGCTAGTAGAAACAACCAGCAGCAATAAACAAAACTAATTTAGCCGTCTCAATAATCTTACAAAATTAAAAGTAAGCAGTAACCAAATATTACACAATGAGAAATACTTACAGACATTGCCTTAGCAAAAAGGGAGAAGGAAAAGCGATCGACTCAGAAACGACTGATAGAGCTCACACATTCCTGTAGCTGATTATCGCATGGCAATCTTACTTCCTGTTTCCCAACATGCACTAGTACTAAACTACTATGGTTACAAGATAAACAAACCACACTGAACTGCTGAAACAAACACATTTTCAAGCGGCATGACACTCTCCGCTTGGGGTCTTTAAAGAGCCCACATTAATTAACAGAATCAGTCTTTGGAGAGAGAAGCAGAACCACTTCTTTAAAGGGCCGAGAAAAAGCCTTTCTGGTTCCATCCTTGACGACTTCCACTTGAACCTTCCGGACCAATCCATCTTCTCCTGGAAAGGTTTTTGTGATGATGCCCGTAGGCCATTGATTTCTCTTTGCCTGATTGTCTTTCAAGAGAACTATGTCTCCTTCCTGGAGGTTCTGCCTTTTTCCTTGCCATTTGTGCCGAAGCGGCAATGTTTTGAGGTATTCATGTTTCCACCTGTTCCAAAACATGTCTGCTAGGCCCTGAACCTGCTTCCACTCCTCTCTGATGAGATGCGCTTCCTCAAAGCTTCCTGACAGAGGAGGAGGATCAGAGCCTGTCTTGAGAGTCAGGAGCATTGCTGGGGTAAGGATGACAGGTGATTCCGGATCCGATGATACTGGGATGAGCGGTCTAGCATTCATGATTGCAGCTACCTCGGCCATAAGTGTGGTCAGAACTTCATGTGTAAGGTGAGACCTCCTCTGCTCAAGCAGCATGCAGTCCAAAATACGGCGGGCAATGCCAATCATGCGTTCCCACGCGCCACCCATATGAGACGCGTGGGGCGGGTTGAATACCCAGGTGCAGCTCTGTGTGTCCAGGTACTCTTCCACACTGTTGAAGCCTGGATTAGTCTTGTCCATCTCCAGCTCACGAGAGGCGCCGACGAAGTTAGTTCCGCAGTCAGAGCGAATCTGCTTTGCAGGGCCCCTGACTGCAAAGAACCTCCTCAAGGCGTTGATAAAGCTGCTGGTACTCATTGCTTCAATTACCTCAATGTGAACTGCCCTTGAGCACATACATGAGAACATCACAGCCCATCGTTTAGAGTTGGAGACTCCTCCTCTTGTGCGGCGTGAGACCATGTCCCATGGTCCAAAGACATCGACACCTACGTAGGTGAAAGGAGGTGCTACTTGTAGCCGTTCTGCTGGCAGAGCTGCCGTTCTGCTGGCAGAGCTGCCATCTGCTGATGTTCGGTCTTTCCCCTCAGCCTTCTACAAGTGATACATCTGTGAAGCAGACTGCTGATGCAGCGTTTAGCTCCTACCAGCCAGAACCCCGCCGCTCGAATGGCACCTTCGGTCAGATGTCTTCCTTGGTGTTTCACTGCTTCATGATAGTGAGACACAAGCAGGGTTGCGAGATGATGTCGGCCAGGAATGATGATGGGGTGAGTCTCGTCCGTGCTCAGATCTGACTGTCCAATCCGACCGCCCACTCTAAGAAGTTGATCTTGGTCCATGATGGGGTGCAATTTCCACAGGCTGCTGGAAGATGGGATGTTGGATCCTGAGTTGATACACTTAAGTTCCTCTGCATAGCACTCATTTTGGACACTCTTCACAATGCACACTTTGGCCCTTAGCAACTCTTCCTCTGTAGAGCGACAGATGTGCCAGCCCTGACATTCATTCTGGGTGGAGTGGGCAAAGGAACGAGCCACGTGGATGAGGTGCGCTATGGCCGTGAGGAGAGTGCTGAACTTGGAGAAGCGTTCAAAGCGTTGTGGGTGCACCACATCTCTGGTAACATGTGTGAGACTTGTCACCACCTGAGGGCGCACTTCAGAGTCAGTGTCAGGGTCAATAAGGTTATAAGTCTCTTGAAGCTCAGGTGAATGTGAAGATGCATCATGGAGAAAGGCTGGTCCTTTGAGCCAAGTTGTGCTGCTAAGCAAAGCTGGTGTCACAGTTCTTGACCCAATGTCAGCTGGGTTGAGGTACGTTGGGACGTACTTCCACTGACCGGAACAAGGTGATTGATGGATTCGTTGGATCCTGTTGTGTACGTAGACATAGAATCTCCTTGACTGGTTCTGGATGTACCCTAATACAACCTTGCTATCTGTGTAGTAGTTGATGTTGTCGAATGTTGTGTCCATCTCTGTGACTACCATCTCGGTGATCTCAATGGCGAGCACAGCCGCACAGAGCTCAAGTCTAGGGATAGTTAAGCCAGGTTGGGGGGCCAACTTTGCCTTCCCGAAGACGAAGCCAATCTCAGTCTGTTCTTGGTGGCTTGTCACCTTGATGTAGGCAACGGCTGCTATTGCCTTGACTGATGCGTCTGCAAAGACACAGAGCTCTCTTCTTAGCGCACCTGCGGTGGAGAAGGACGTATAAGGGCGTGGTATCTGGAGCCCCTCTAGGTCTTGGAGTGACTGTTTCCATCTAGTCCACTCAATCTCCATGTCTTTGGGAAGAGGTGAGTCCCAGTCCTCTGATTGCGTGGTGAGTTCCCTGAGTATCAGTCTTCCATGAACCATGATGGGTGCAAGGAACCTTAGAGGATCGTAGAGGCTGTTCACGGTTGAGAGTACCCCTCTGCGAGTGAATGGCTTCTGATCATCTTTGATTTGAAACATGAAGGTGTCTGTGCGCATGTTCCAGAACAATCCAAGGCTACGTTGAATGGGCAGATCATCAACAAAGAGATCTAGGTTGTTGACATCCTTGGTGCGATCTTCGGTTGAAAAATGCTTCGATGACTGCCAGTCGATTTGAAGCAATTTTGTGCAGCCTGAGGTTAGAAGCTGCAAGCATCTTCTGTGCTCGCCCGAGGACGCTGATGGCCTCTTCCTCTGTGCCGAAGGACTTTAAAGCGTTGTCAACGTAGAACTCGCGGTCGATGAATCTTCTTGCATCACTGCCATAGTCAGCTTCTGCTTCCTTAGCTGCCCGTCGCAGACCATACACTGCAACGGCAGGCGAGGGACTGTTCCCAAAAAGGTGAACTCGCATTCTGTAGTCCACGATGTCGGAGGTAGGGTCGTTGTTTCTATACCACAGGAAGCGGAGAAAATCACGGTGGTCCTCCTTAACGACAAAGCAGTGGAACATGTGCTCGATGTCGGCGGTGATCGCCACCTGTTCCTTCCTGAACCTCATAAGAACACCTAGCAGGCTATTATTAAGGTCAGGGCCAGTGAGCAAGACATCGTTGAGCGACACTCCTTCGCATGACGCGCTGCTGTCGAAGACCACACGGATCTTATCTGGCTTCCTAGGATGGTACACACCGAACAGGGGCAGGTACCAGCACTCTTGTCCAGGCTGCACTGGCGGGGCAACTTCTGCGTGTGCCTTCTTAAGCATCTTCTCCATAAACTCTAGGAAATCGGCTTTCATCTGTGGTCGTTTTTCCAATGAGCGCCGGAGTGAGACAAGACGGTCGAAAGCCTGTTTCCTGTTGTTAGGCAGCCGCTGTCTTGGCGACCGGAAGGGTAAAGGTGCAACCCAACTTTTGGAGCTGTCCTGATAGCACTCAGCTTCCATTATCTTCAGAAACTCTAGATCCTCCATGGATGGAGCGAGTCTGTGGTCGTCGGGAGTACGAGCGAAGACAGTCTGCCCCAGGCAGTCTCCACTGAGCATCATTAAGCCACGGGTGGAGGTTGGTGCTGGATGATGCTGAGTTTTAGGCACTTGACCAAATACCTCTTTCACTCTGATCTGGTTGTTGCATGGCTGAAGATAACTCGTACGACCGTTCTCTAAGATGGCTGTTTTGTAACTCCTCACTTCAAGTGGTCTGTGGGCACCTCCAAGACACACATCACCGACGACAACCCATCCTAGGTCAAGCCTTTGAGCAAACGGTGCATCTCCTGGGCCACTTATCTGCTCTCGGACCTTGTGTGCCTGTAAGATGTCTCTACCCAGTAAGAGGAGTATTTTGGCATCCGGATCCAGAGGCGGAATCTTGTCGGCGATGCGCTTCAGGTGGGCATGATGGTAGGCTGCTTCCGGCGTAGGAATCTCGGAGCGACCGTTAGGGATTTGGTTGCACTCGAGGAGTGTAGGCAGAGGAATGCTCAATTTCTTGTCCACCGGCTCCACAGTGTAACCGCTGGCTCTCCTCCCCGCTGTCTCTGAACGCCCCGCACAGGTCTTGAGAGTATATGAGTAGGAGCTTCCGGAGATCTTAAAAACCTCGAAGAACTCCGACCGTGCCAGGGAGCGATTGCTCTGCTCGTCCAGTATGGCGTACATTCTCTTGGACTCCTCCCTGCATCCATTTGGGAACACGCTGACGAGATAGATCTTAGCACATGCTCTGGCACTCAGTCCTTCACCACATACTTGAGTGCACGTCGACTTGACCTCCTGGATGTCTGCTCTGTCCTCCTCGCCGCCGTCCTCTGAAGTGGAAGGGGACGACTTAGATTTCCAGGTAGGTGGGCAGGGGTGGAGCGCTGTCACATGAGCAGTGCTCTCACACTCTGTACATTTTAACTCAGCAGTGCAGTTCTTTGCAAGATGCTCTGTGGAGGAGCAACAGCGAAAGCAGATGTAATGCTCTTTCAAAAGCTGTTTGCGATCGTTTATGCTCTTCTCACGGAAGCCTCTGCATTTCCTCAGAGGGTGGGGCTTTTTATGCAGAGGGCAATATTTATTTGGATCAATTCGTTCCATACTTTCTCTGCACTCAGCCTTAGCAGTTCCTGAGACCTGCGTCTTGTGAACATAAACCGATGTCTTTATGGGCCTCTCCCATTTACTCTTTCTCTCTGCTGGAGCTTGTGTGAAGAGGTTAAAGCTTGGGTCAGTGCGAGCCCTTGCCTCCATGGCGATGAAGTTTACAAACACAGAGAAAGGTGGGAAGCTAACGAAATGTTCCTGTTTGTATCTGGTACCAAAGTAAAGCCACTTTTCTTGCATGTTGTATGGCAGTTTCTCAATGATAGGCTTAATTCCTCTGGAGGTATCCAAGTATGACAAGCCTGCAAGGTAGCCGTCTTCCTTGGCGGCTTGTAGCTCTGACAACAGGTCAGCTAGATCCCTGAGTCTCTGTGGATCCTTTGTTGTGACCTTTGGAAAGTTTTCTAGTTTGTTGAACAGAGCCTGCTCGACAGCCTCTGGCGAGCCATATATTTCGTCGAGGCGCCCCCATCCCATGTGCAGTCCAGTTGCTGGATCCTTAATGTTGACTGTTTTTATCCTTCTTACTTGTTCTGCTGACTCTTTTCCCAGATACTTGGTGAGGAGGTCGAGTTCTCCTGCAGCAGACAAGTCTAGATCGGCGATAGCGTTCAGGAGCGATGTTTTCCAGGCCCAATAGTTCATTGGCTGGTCATCATATGTGGTGATGCCTGAAGTCACCAGGCGGCTGCGAGCAAGGTATTTGATGAGGTCTCCAGTGGACGTAGAATGGTCATAGCTACCTCCATAAGGCGTCCTGTGAGCAGGCGGGTGCACAGGAGATGAGGAATCCTGCTTGATGTTCTGTTGCGGACGATTCCCACCAAGCTGAGGAGCTGGAGAGGAGTTGAGAGGCTGCTTGAAGCTTTGTTGTGGCGGTGCCCCACTGGTCTGAGGAACTTGGTGTGGCATAATGTCAGCGGAAGCAGCAGCTTGGGTTTGACTTGCATTGAGTGGGTGAGGTGTTGAAGGGATAACATTGATTGGTTGGTGGTGTGGAGGATGAAGTGTTGGCAAAGCGTAGTCACTCCCTCTTCTGACAGATAGACCCCTGCTGCATAGGCTGGCTTGTGTCGACACATAGGCGGCGACGAGCTGGTCTTTGACCGATTGGGGGACTGGGCTGTTAGCCTTACTGCATACTTCAAAGCCCATATCTTGTAAACCAGCCACGAGAGCATTTGCCTCTGCAATGGCAGCATCCTTTTCTTTTTCGTCATTTAATGCATCAAGATTAGCTTGAACTCGTGCCTGCTCCACTTTAAGTTCAATTTCCTTTAGCGCATGTACCGCTCTAGCTTGCGCTGCTTCAGCCTTTGCCTTTGCCATGGCGACGGCCATGCTAATCTTCGAGCTGGACAATGTACCAGATGAGCGACTGCTTCTTGAGCGCGCAGTCTCAGACTGGTTATCTCCATTTCCTTTTTTATTGTTGCTACGTTGTGACATTGTGACTCACCGCGTTTTCAATATCAGGAGAAGGAAGCTAGTATGTAGCTGACAGGGAGCTGTAGCGTTAGCCGCTTATCTCTTGGTATTGAGTTGCTCTGTAGGATGGCAATCCTTCTGTCCTTCGTTAGCTGTGATGCCGTCTTTTCACTGTCATGGGCTATGTTCCATTCAGCTTAAACACTCCCAAGAAACTCCAGGACGCAGTTGATTCATTTCCATGAAGTTTACTGGGAATTTTGTGAAACTGCAATACAGTACAATGAGATGTCTATATTATTAATCAAACTCAAATACACAATAACAGTGTAAGTAGCACCACTTAGCTAACATAGCAGTGTAGCCTATATGATAAACACAATCAAGCTAGTAGAAACAACCAGCAGCAATAAACAAAACTAATTTAGCCGTCTCAATAATCTTACAAAATTAAAAGTAAGCAGTAACCAAATATTACACGATGAGAAATACTTACAGACGTTGCCTTAGCAAAAAGGGAGAAGGAAAAGCGATCGACTCAGAAACGACTGATAGAGCTCACACATTCCTGTAGCTGATTACCGCATGGCAATCTTACTTCCTGTTTCCCAACATGCACTAGTACTAAATTACTATGGTTACAAGATAAACAAACCACACTGAACTGCTGAAACAAACACATTTTCAAGCGGCATGACAGCTGGACTGGCCATTGGGCATACCGGGCATTTTCCCGGTGGGCCGACGTGCTTTTTGGGCCGATACATCTCATACTTTTACATTATTATTATTATTTTTATTTATTTTTTACGGCCCATAAAATTTGTACATCGGCGGCCCATTCGTTTGGTTTCGTTTTGCTTAATTGGCGGCGCTGGGTTTGTGCCGGTGTAATGCATTGGTCCAAAAAAGTCAGTGTTAGTTTTGTTTTCTGACAGACCAGCCCATGAAACACGTAGATCAGCGGCCCATTGGCTCTTTTCTTGATTGACACTGGGCTGGCCCAATCACAACTTTAAACAGGTGTGCGAGCGTGCAGCAGCGTCAGTGTGTATCTGTCAAAATAGTCAGCGAGATGGAGAAGAAACGCAAGGAATGTGCAGAGAAATAGCGTGAAAAAATAGAACCAGGCCCTTAAAGCAGACGCTTTATGTGTCAAAATATATGTTTTCTGACCTTCATCAGCTCCTTCATCAGCTCCAGTGGCAGATGATGATAGTGAGGAGGATCAGGAGAGAGATGAGAAAGTGTAGAGCCTGCGGTAAGCAGAACTACTTTCAAAACACTTAGGCTATGTCATGAGTGTAGGAACCCATAACCGAGTTACAGATTATTTCCACATCTGCATAGTTGACGATTACGCAATTCACTAGAAATCTAATGAGAGGCGTTTGTAAACCATGTTTTCCGCCAAAATAAAAGCTTGATGCAGTTTGCGTCAAAATAAAAGATCATGTGCTTATCTCTTTCAAGTATAGAAATTGGTACAAAACTAATTATGAAAGTTTCCTTTATTTTTTAGTGCATTTGTTTTACAAAATATGGCAATTACTGTCATTGGATTAATATTATTAACTATTATTATGTAGTAGGTGTAATGTAAATAGACACTGTAACTAAAAGTTTGAATTTTTCTTTGTTTAATTTGCACACTGAATATGGGTTGGAGCTTTTAATTTTGAACTCTCAAAGTGCACCAGATTGATGAATTTAACATTAAAATGCACACAATTTTCTCACGGGGGGGCATGCCCCCAAACCCCCCTAGAAGGACCGAGGTCCACCCACCACAGTTTTACCAAAAATCCTGTAAGAAACACTTGTATTGCTATGCCAATGCAGATTATAGCTTGTTTTAGGATTCACCACTGTGAAGTATAGTTCGACTGTATTAATAAATGTCAAATTTTTACTTATTTCATCTGTTAACTCTCACTCCTTCCTATACTCACTGATTACATGGCATTAGTGGTTTTAATGAATAGGAGTTGGTATGCATATAATTAAGGGCGTGCAAAGATGGGTGGTGTTTATGATCATATAGTGGGCCGGTCTGGGCCAAAATGCCCGGGCCGATTTTTTGTCCCAGTCCAGCCCTGGTAGTATTTATATACTATTATAGTATGTATTAATCATTTGAATTTTATTTTATTTTTTTATTTTCAGTTTTCATTTGAGTTTAAGTCTTGGTAATTTTGTTATGTTCATTTGTCATTATAATTTTTTTAAATATTTCTATATATCTTTAATTTATTCTTATTTTAGTATTTGCTTTAGTTATTTTAGCACTTCAATTTAAACCTATTTATTTTATTTAGTCCTATTTCAAGTTTTAGGTTTAAGTTTTTCATGTAATATTTATGTTTTATTTTATTTCAGCTTTATTTCAATTATTAAAAATGATTTTCGATAGTTTTACTTTTAGTGTACAACAACAACACTGTAGAATAAATAAAAAAATCATTTTTTTGTGTTTTTTTATTTATTTAGACAAAATTGTAAAGAGTTTCAATATCAATATTGAGTTTCAATGTCGCCTCTGTCTTGCTTAGTAGGGAACACTTAAAATTCAACAATATTATTGACACTAATGGATGAGAACTGAACTGAGCTGGATAACAACATCACTGTTTTTCTGCAGAACTGTTTTATAGATGAAATGGACTAATTAGGGCCCGAGCACCGATGGTGAGAGGACCTTATTGTTTTTGCTCTGTTTATTTAACAATTGTTTTTCTTTGCAATGGAACTGAATCAACACTGAACTGACTTTAAGTCTTGACTTTAAGACAGTTTAGTCTCCAAGCATGTTTCTAAGAGGTTCATTTACATTACCGTGTCTGAGGCCCAGGTGAGCGTTGTCCCTCCTTGATTGAAGCGACTTATCGTGAGCTCTTTTTTTGAAAGAAAGTCAAACACCCTGACAGAGGCTGGGTAGGATAAAAAGGTATTTGTTGTTATTTACAGAAGCACATTATGTTGATATGTGGGTATATGTTTGGTCAATGCAACATTTTTTCTTACAGTCCAAGGCTGTAGTAGCCATGAGGTGGCTACTTTCAGAAACATCCATGCCCTGAATGGCACCAGCATGAAATGAAAAGAGACACTTTGGATCTTGGGTCTGCAAAACAAAAGACCAGAAAAAATGCTAATAGGATCCACCATGAAAAAAAAAACAGATTCATCTTTTAACCTGTTTAACTTGACTCACAATGTTGGAGAATGAGAGATCCAGTTTCCAAATCCTGCCATTAGAATCCTGTTAAAAATACACACATACATACATCATACATACATACATACATACTGAAGGATTAAAATTGAATTTACTCTTTAATGCAAGTCAGCTTTAAGTCAGCTGTCTAAACCTTGTAATAGTCAGGGGTTTTGTTAGTCTTTGATCTTCCAACTAAGTGTTGAACTGTGTGTGTGAAGGTTACATAGTCTTAGCTCTCGTGACCATGTGTTATTTATACAATTTGGGGGGTACCATTATCTCAGTTGGGGGTAATTGCCTCTATTGTCTTTAGATGATTAGATTCAGTAGTCATCTCTAAGGCTGTGTGTAAGTTCAGCACCTTTAAGGACAGCCCACTGAATGGCCTATAAGATACCATGTAAAGTTCCCTCAGTTAGATCATGTTGGAAGTTTCTACAGCCGCGTACAGCAGAGTTCTCAATAAAGAATAACTTCTGTTGAACGCGATCCCGACTGTCTCACTGGTCTCTGCTTCGATCAAAGAAAACTTTACAACAATACACACATACATTCATACATACATACACACATACATTCATACATACATAAAGCAAGTTCCACATCTAAAAGAAAAAGATTTCATACCTGAGCAAACCAGTTGGAGGTTTCTGGGATGGAGCTCTTGACCATAGAGTACAAGCTGACATTACGGCCTACTGTTATCTCATTCATGGGCTCAGTCTCAAACAGTCCACTGTCATCAACTGCATCTGCCGTGTCTATGGTCTCCAAATTCCAGCTCTGAGGAAAAAGATGGAGAAATTGCTTTAAAAGCTTTCAAAAAATATCCTCTCCATGAAATTCATTTGTTTCAAATAAGTTTACACTTTTTAGCAACAGCAAAAACCAGTGAAGTAGCATAATCTCACTAAGTAACCTGTACTTACTCTGACGACACCATCAGAACCCATAGTCATTAGTTCTCCCTCATCCAGATTAAACTGGTAAATGGTTCCGCTATGACACGTGTGTCTACCTTTACGGCATATTTCCACCTTTATCAGACCCCCCTCCCAAAGGAGCATATTTCCCCACTCTGATCCTGACACAACCTGGGAGAGAGAGAAAAAAAGAATCAATTTCTTCAAGAAATTTAAGAACTTTTACTTTTAATTTCATTTAAAAGTCTGTAGGTTTGTGCGTGTGAACATGCAAAATGTAAGAAGGTGCTGAAAAAAACCTTTCCATCAGGAAGCTCCACATATCCTTCTATATCTGTTACAGTTGTTTTTCCAAAACTTCCAAGCAACCCTTGCAACTTTAAACCAGTGAAGGTACTGGCCATTTTCCAGAATCTAAAAAACATTAAACCCAAACTCTCTCAGCACATATATAGACTGTTCGAACGTTTAGGGTCGGTAAGATCTTATAATGTTTTTGAAAAAGTCTCTATTATTTTATAATAACTGTTTCTAACTGTTCTTTTTTCTTTTTAATCCTGTAATGGCAAATCAGAATTTTCAGCATCATTACTCCAGTCTTCAGTGTCACATGACCCTTCAGAAATCATTCTAATGCTGATTTGCTGCTCAAGAAACCTTTGTTTTTATTCTCACTGTTGAAAGCAGGAGTGTAACAATGATCATGACACAACAATGTCTTTGAATTCATTTTAAAGTAAGCAAAAAGTAAAAAAAAAAAAAATTTACTGACCCCAAACCCTTGAACGGTAGTGTATAAATATTATTTCTTAACATACAAAAAGCATCTTTGAAAGATCTTTTTAAAAAAATGTTTTAAATGCAAATTCATAAATGGATAAATTATAGTAATACAGACCTAATGTGCCCAGAGCCAGAAGTAGTGAGCTGTCCGACACAGTCGGGCGAAAAGGTGGCCCTGTAGACGTCCTGAGCAAAAGCTTTATTGCACAGCGTCACTTGTTCTTGCCTCCAGTCCCAGAGTGTAAGCATGTAGTCTGGAGCACCACCCACACTGGCCAGTAGAGAGCCATCCCGATTAAAATCCACATAGCTATATGTGCTGCCTGTGCCACCTTCATATTAAACACAACAAACTAAAATTATGTATGTATGATTCTGTCTCAAATCACATCTTGTTCAAATTTAAGTTATACTTTTGTAAGACATTTGACCTGCCACTGATGACCTACCTCTGAGGATCCTGTAAGGCCGCAGGGATGGGTACTCATATATGATGATATTAGGCTGACGGCCTTTCTCTGCCACTGCGAAATATTGCTTACTTGGATGAGTCTTTGAAGAGACGAAAGGAGATATTAGGTCTTCAGGTCCACACAAATCTGTAGGCTATATAATCCCATAATTGTGCATAATAATCTATGTGCATACAGTAGAGTGTAAAATGAATGATGAATAAATGTGTCTGAGCCTGTAAAAAGTAAGAGCTATGACTTTTCTCAAGTTGCTCATACACTCATATGTCAAGGCCATTCTTTGTTGTTGTTGGTATTTGGTATTTAGGGGTTCAAGCGCATAGTTGGTGTACTTGGCGTTATGACATGGAAAAAAACTAAAAATGTCTATAACTACGCAACCCTATGTCTGATTGACTTGAAAATTGTCATGCTCTGTCTTTGTCCAAGGTGCCAAGACTGCCTTTGAGGTCATTCACGTATCTCGAAAAACGCGGTTGGCGGCGGCCAATGAATTTTGAGCAGCTATCAGACAAGGTTAACGGAGGCCGATTCAGATCTAAACTCGCTGGGCCTGTTTGACTCACGGCCCTAGAGGCCTGTAAGAAATTCGAAAGAAATCGGCTACTGGGGCCCTGTCCCAAATGGCACCCTAAGCACTCGCGATCATCCTCTGAGTCCGCACTTTCGTGACGTAACGCCGCTTTGACTGTCAGAAGAAGTCTGCTGCGGAGCTCGCATCAGTGCGGGCTCGGCAAAAGTGCACATCGAGGGCGCAAATCGACCGCATAGGGGGCGCTCGCGAGCACCCTTCTGAGACCTAAAATGACAAATGGAACACCCTACGGTCTCATGGATTTAACGGACATGCGCACGCAGCAGCCATTGTAAGTCCACAAGACCAAAAGTGCATATGAAGTGTGCCATTTGGGACAGGGCCTGGGAGGGGTGCCTTTACGCTTTTCACGTGCCTAAGGGATTGTATACCACGAGATTTTTCGCCCACGCCCACGACATTGATACCTCATGGTAGAACTCCTCATTCTGAGCAACTTTGCTTCTAGGACCACCGCTGTCAATAGAATTGTTCGTTAAATACCTGTATTGGAGATTATTTCAAAAACCAACTTTCGTGACCTAGTCCTAGGTTTTTGGCTCAACCTCGATAAAACCACTGTGTCACAATTTACGGAACTCTCTAGGTCAATAATTATCAAAAAAAAATTGAACTTTGGCCTTTGGATAGCTATAGCTGGGTCCTTAAGAAAACAGGCATGGCAGAACTCTGCATTAGGTGAGCACATGTGGCACATGATTCTAAAGTAGCATGCAAACTTTTATGGAGATCGGCCCATAGGTGGGGCCATAACTGTTGAAAAGCTTTAAAAACTATATATTTAGTATGGTAAATTGCCTGTATTGGCTGTAAATGGCCTTTTTCATCTATGATTGAGATGGTTACAGGCTTGCTAAATGAAACATAATATCTTTTTTACGCATATGATTAAAGGCCTTTTGGCAATTGGCAATTGAACCCCGATAATTGCTGCTCGCAGCTATATTTTAACTTGCTCTTGTATTTCTATTCGCATACAGTCACCGAAATAACAGTATTAATGTACCATGATGGCACCAATGCCGCCCCCGCTGCTAGAGCGGATATAACTCTGCTCTTTGGTGTGCATATCCAATAGGATGAGCAGATTTCCAGCTATGAAGGCCAACGTATGCTCATCCAATAGCTGTAGATTTCCTCTCCGCCCACAGTCATAGCCAAACGAATGTCTGGGCTCAGTTTAAGAAGCAAATTAAATGAACAGATAGTCTTCCCAAGACAACAAACTTATTATATATATAATAATCAAGATCTGTAATGTTTTAAAGAAGTCTCTTAAACTCACCAAGGCTGCAATTATTTGATCAATTATTCCTGTGATGGCAAAGCTGAAATTTCAGCACAGGCATACATTCCCACATCACAGGAATAAATTACATTTTAACCCTCTGGGCTTCTTCGGTCAAAAACGGACGAAAACTTTTACATTTTGATTTTTTTTAATTTTTTTGCTTCATCGGAATGGGATGACACTTGGTAACTTTTGTTGTATTAGCTATGTGAACACACAAAAAAATCATGGACATGATTTGGATATGTTAAAGGGTCGTAAAAAAAATCGTCACACTTAGCTTCCTCCGGGTCAAAAATGACCAACATAGGAAATTAATGGGAAATACGAAAAAATACGAAAACTCAAGAGAAACTTTTTGTGGTACAAACTACAAATCAGCCACTGTGCAGAAAAAAAGTGCACAGCAATAAAGGGGTGACACTCTAAAACATCAAGAGTGCAAATATGGCACCCCTCCCCCCACACACACACAAACACACAACAAATTATGCTCCAAACTATATAAAAACTATATAATCATAACTCCAAAACTGTAGCAAGGAGAGTCAAAAGGTAGGTATCATTTGAAAGAACTCTTTTTAAATTTTTTGAAAATATAAATTAGATTACATTTGGACATTGTCCTGCCGAGAAACGGCTGATAAACGACAAAAATATATATATAATTTTTATTATGATTTTGCATATCTTTCTTATTTGTCATGGAATAACTCAGGAAGGAAATAAGGTAGGAGGAAAATTATTTTTTAGTGAAGTCCCCCTACATGTTAGCTGCATCTGGATAAAAACAATTAATTTTTGGATAAAGGAATCAAAAGTTACAGCATTTGGAAAAGAGATAGCCTTTTTGTACAGTCTTTGACACCTCATGGGCAATTTTTTCTCCATGAAGAATATCTTGTCATAAAAGCAATAGATTATGTTAATTTTGGGCTCATTTTAATTGTAATAATATGCTGTAAAAAATGAAGTGCCATTTTCAATGATCTGTGAATGTTTCATGAGCTGTATGATGTTTTTGACACATTGCAGTACATTATTTTATAGATTATGAAAAAAAAAGAAATTCTATTTATCAGCAAATAACTCAACAATACTTAAGAGTTTTTCAAAGTGGATACATTCACTGTAAAGTTCAGACTCTAAGCTTTCAAATGACATCAACTTTGTGTTAATCAAGGCAAGATTTTTGAAAAAAATGGTAATGAATATTTTCGCAGCTAGGTGGCGCCTGCTGGCGGTACACTCGGTTTAAGAGGGATTACTCAGCACTCGTTAGGAGTTAATAAATGTAATTAGATGCATTAAAAAGCTGAGATCCTAAGCTTTGATATATATATATAAAATGATATATAATTTGTGTTGTTCCATTCAGTGGTTGCTTAGTAATTATTATTTTTTCTTTCCGAATGGGAATAAAAATAAATAAATAAAATAAATAAAAAAGCTATAGGCAGCCTATAGGCGGTTATAGGACATGACACATATTTATATATTTTGAAGCCACTAGATGGCGCTCTTCTCACTTGAAAAAAATTTTTTTTAGGCCTGCACTCTATTTTGGTGTGAAATGTTGCATTTATTGAAAATAAATTGGAAAAAAATAAAAATATATATATTAATTCTAATGGAAAAAATAGCTCATAAAAATTATATAATTAATGCAAAGTATCATAAAAAAACTCTAAAAATTCTAAATAATAATCAGAAAATATTATAGAACAAAAATATATTTGATTGGTTATCCTGGGAAAAAATAGAGCTCGGGATCGTTGCGTCACGCCGCAATGCATTGTGGGAATCACGGTACGGAAGTAGATGTACTGTATAGTAGCGTATAGTAGGCAGTAGGTAACGTTGATCATTTGGTCATTAATTTAGGTAATTTTTTGGAAAATGGTTCAGTATTGCTGTATTGTGAACTGCTATAATCGGTCTCATGATCGACAGGGCAAACGCCTCATAAATCATATTAGTTTTCCATATGGTTTGGGTCGCCGCTGGTCGTCAACCGGACGAAAACAGTGGATTATTGCACGTATAATAAATAACTCCTGAAGTGTAACAAACCCACATAGACAAGCTTCGTAGCTCACAGAATCTGACAAGTGTGTGTGTGTGTGTCACCACTGATGCTTGGTTCACGGTGCGAACGATTGTTTTCTCCGCGTTTACTTTGTAGATCTGCAGATCTTGCACTCATCCATTTGTGAACTGCAAGTGAGCCTCCAGTGACAGGTTCTACTTTTCTAAAAGTGTCTACTTTTAAACAAACAATTCAAAACGAAAGAAAACAGACAGCTCTCTGCTTATGTAAGTTAATCCGTATGCAATTTGCATTTCTCTCTGGCGCGTTCACTTACAGCGAAGATCGCCAATCAGCATCGTCAACCTCATCTTTGCAGCCGACTGTGACAAAAAAAACCCATTTGTTTATTAAACAATTAAAATGTGTGTGTGAATGTTGTTGCCGAGGGCACAGGAAATTGTAAATCCGGCTCTGGATCGGAGGTGTAAGCGCTCACTCCACAGACCAGGTAGGAAAATATCAGGGAAACTGAGGCTTGGTATTAGCCTACTCCAGACTTTATTCATAGGGATCAATTCGCCTATAATCTAATTTGTTTTTTAAGTAGCGTTGTTTGGCTTCATTATTAAGTTTGTAAGTATACGGTATAGCCAACTTTTTTTGTCACGGCCCATAACTTTTTCTCTTTCTTTCTCGGTGCCGGTGGAGACCGGTCGGCTACGCTATTACTTTATTCCGAACGCTTCTGCGTTGCCTCTAAAATGGCCGCCGTTACCCACAATGCATCATTCCATAACGTCTACGCCCGAGCTCTATAAAGTTAAATTTTAAGGCTTCGTCCGTTTTTGACCGGGAGGAAGCTAAGTGTGACCCATTTACGAAGAAGCCCAGAGGGTTAAAAACACATTCAAATAGATTTTTTTTAAAAAATAATATTTCGTAATATTACTGTTTTTACAGCATTTTAATCAAATAATGCAGCCTCTGTGTGCAGAAACGTTTTTCAAAAACATTTAAAAAATTGTAATTATTTCACACTTTTGACTGGTAGCATAAATAGTAATATAGTAACTTATATATTTTATTTAGTGTTAATTGCGGTGGATACGAGAGGTGCAGTAGGTTCTGTGGGATGTTGGAGTCTGCAGTGATGAAGGGTCTGGAGCACAGTTCCTCATAGCTGTAATACATATCATGTGGTATTAACTTCTTGTGCTCTTCCTCGTTGTTTCCATCACACTCTTCAACCACCAAAACATCTGCCTGCTCTGAAATTAAAATGCCATTAAAACAGGAAAATGTAAATTGTGTTTTTGTCACACTGAGAAAATATGCATGATGAATGTTATAATATGTCTGCATGAAATTTTGCTAAACAATTTTAATATTTTTTTACATGACAATAGGCTAACGTTAATTGTTTGTTACTGTTAGGCAAACAGCTGTCACGTTTGTTTACTGCTGATAACCTAGAGTTAAAGAGTTGTTTTTTAATCAAAATTACATAGAAATTGCGTTTAAACGACAAACGAACAAAACGCGTTTCTCAAACACATGGTTTTGTGTCAAAATGAAGCATTAAAAGTGTTATTTCACCTTGTAAAGTAACTTCACGTAGCGTCTCAAACGCGTCCATCTTCGTGTGACGGCGTTGCTAAGCAACCGTACACTCCGTGCAATTTTCACTGGGAATTGTAGTCCATTGTAATTGCAACGAGGCCAAGTAGGTTTCCGTTGTGACAACTTGTGAACGTCACCGTATTAATCATATATATTTTATAATAATAGTGTAAGTGTTAGCCGTTAGTCTCTCTTTCTCTTCTACAAACCAGTGTGTTTATGATTAGGATACAAATATTATTACAAATAACAAAAAAAAGCAATATCAAGCAGCATAATAACAGCTAAAATAACTGCGATGAGAACTGAAACCTCGACACAATGGGTGCTTCTCATTTCTTATTTGTGCATCCTCGTTAACTTTCCTCGCTTCCTTTCCTCGCGTCTCAGCTCCGCCCCCTGTAGGATGCGAGGGAAGGCTGCAAGGAAAAGACGCGAGGATGGAGGATTCGAATGTAACTTTTTTTTATACATTGGAATACTTGATCACTCAAGCGTCACTTCATCGCGTCATCAGCAGCAGTATCTGCCCTTATGTTGTTGAAGTTTGTTTATTTAAGAAATTCATAATAAATAATAATAAAGCAAGATACCCTGTTGAAATAGGTGAGATGTGTGGTTCATATAAACTGCAAAGGTAAAGTATAAATTAAAATGATAGTGACCGATGTGAAGGGGGAGGTGAATTTAGACGTGCGTCACGTTTAAGTCGATAAAACTCTTCCGCATAGGATACACCTGTGTATCCTCGCTCATGACTCCTCAGGAAGCCTCCTAACTCCTCGATCCTCGACTCCTCGCGGTGCAATTAGAGAATTGAGATGTCCTTCAAGATGGCTGAGCTCGATCGGTTTCCGGGTCATAGGATGGAGGACGGAGGAGCGAGGAGACGAGGAGGGATATTGAGAAGCACCCAATCAAGTTACACTGGCTGCGCCTCCTCTT
Source organism: Abramis brama (assembly GCF_963993115.1). Taxonomy (NCBI): domain Eukaryota; kingdom Metazoa; phylum Chordata; class Actinopteri; order Cypriniformes; family Leuciscidae; genus Abramis; species Abramis brama. The sequence goes on along the minus strand of NC_139974.1, from coordinate 15,783,114 downwards.
ACGTAGAAAATTCTGCAGAGATGCCACTAGATGGCAGTACAGCACCGTGGTCAGCGGTCAGCTCTACTAGACTAGGTCAGGAGATAAGGCGCTACAGCAGACATATAATAGGATCATGTATGTTGATACAAGATTGTTTGAAAAAATTGAAATTAACGCATAAACAATGTCTGAAATACAATGAAAGAAAGGCAAAAAAAAAAAAAAAGCTGGCATACAAGCACACTCTTTTCAAATGTGAGCAAACTCACCTGCTCATACAAAAACTGTTCATCACTCAGCAGTGACTTACAAGCCTGAACACACTCACATAAACATACTGTCCCCATTTCTAACAGCCATAAACAATCCACCCACGCACATCTCTCACACACTACTAGGACAACGCCTGAACCGGCCTTGGTACACATTTGCTTCTTTTTTTTAATCCCTCTTGTTGCTCCTAAAGTAGAATGACAGGAAGTCAGCATCACATGACAGGCCCCTTTGTATGTGAGTGCATGTATATGTTTTTATTACATAGTATATGTAGGCCTATATGATTTAGTAGTGATACTTAAATACAAGAAACAGCACATCTTTGAAAGACTGCAAACACACATAAACAAAAGAAATAATTGGAAAATGGCCAGTAAAATCTACTACAGAGGGGTAGTTTAATCTTAAAGTCACCATGAAATCAAGTTCCGCCCTACATTTTTTCTTGTTTGAGAAGCTGTTTCACTCAAGTATAGGCTGCATCACTATAGGGAAGAAAAGACTATCACAACTTCTTTCATGGTGGCATTAAAGGGATAGTTCACACAAAATGAAAATTCTCTCATCATTTGCTCACCCTCATGTACATACAATTGTTTTTAGCTATATTAAAGGTGTTCTGAAACCATATGATAGTTTTGTGTAAGGAACAGACTTAAAATATCACTTGATGACCACCATTTACACATGCACAGTATAAAATTCAGTATTTAAAATTAGGTAGCCTATAATTTTTTATATATTTTTATTTATTTATCCTTTATTTATATAGTGAATAATACTATTATAATGTATTAAGCCTAATTGTGCTGTACAATAATATATATATATATATATACATATTATGACTATAAGTATATAGTCTATGAGACCTTATTCGCCAGAGAAACAAGGGCGCAGCCATCTTTAGAATATTGTCTTTGAACTTCCGTTTTTGCGGTCGTTCTGTATATTTCTATGGCATTGCTGTCCAAGAGTAATTAGCTTTTGAAGCGGATTTACTTAAAGTAAAGTTAACGAAAGTTATCATGAGGTTTGTAATGTTTAAAGCAGATGTCTTAAAATGTCAGTAGACCGGGAAGATTTTAAAACGAGCCGTTCATTCATAAATAAGCAAGATCGCTGTGAAAATACAGACCGGAAGACAAAAAACAACGAGCAAGGGCATGCAACTGAAAAGGGGCGGGGCTACATACGGTCCATAGAGTGCCGAAGTTATGACGTCATTTTGTAGGACAACCCGGAAGTTAGCGGCGCATGGGTTCCCTCGATCGAAAAGCAATGCATTTTCCCCATAGACTTTTGGAAAATCGCAAAAAATAAGATCTGTGTTCAACAAAGAGTTGTGACCCTAACACGTTTTGTCTATCAAGATAATCTTTACAAGCTAATCCAAAATTTATACATTTTGAAGCCTAAATAAAGCCGTCAGATATAAAATGCTAACAGTAGGCTATAAACGGACTACAGCACATCATGGTCGCGGATCAACGTCATCATCATTTTTCACGTTAATCATTTTGTTAATGTTTTATTTATTCGTTTATTATTTTGTTAGTTTATATAAACCTTAATATTATTTTCTTTGTGATTAAGATTATTATGCCTGATCATTGTGCCCCAAATAAACTTTAAAGATTATCTTTCACTGTATTATGTTTGATTGTATGTTTGCATACCATTTGCTAATTCGCCAGGAAAAAACGCGCTTTCTCAGAAGCACTATAACGTTATGGCCGTATCAATTACGTATCCAGTCCTTTTTCTTAGACGATAGAAAAACCATAGATCGAGGAGAGAACCACTATAAGACTGAGCGTGTACAGGTCAGCCAATCTGGGATGTCCGTTAAAATTAACTTTTGCAAATAACAATCGCGGTCCTGGACAGTGAGTGACCTTGCACATTAAGATAAAATCGGATTTTATCCAGTCATTATTAAAAAACAAGCTAACAAAACTTGCAAACTAACGTTAGTGAAGCGGCCAGAGGGATCGTTCTGCCACCACCTAAGCTCCGCCCACAAAAAACGTCACCATGTTTACCAACTGAAAAGGGGTCTATACTAGAGGCCTATTTATATATAAAAATAAAATAAAAAATAAAAAAAAAATTACAAACTCAATGTTCTAACTCAATGAAAAACAAAGAATGCAATTTGCTATTTTAATTTTTTATTTACCATATTATTATTATTATTATTTAAAATAATAATAATTATAAAATAATTTATTTTACCATAAACTACGTTGCATCCGTTGTTTCCACCATGTTTGACACGCCCCAATTTAGAATCTCGGGGCTCGATGGAAATCAGACGATCCTACTGTTTTGTTTTGCGACGAGATTTTTCTTACGGTTCAAATCATAGACTGTAAAAAAAATAGGTTCAAATGCTATCAGGGTGGAGCAACATTTTGAAGAAAATATTGTTGAGCAAGTTAAGTAAAGTGAATATATATATATATATATATATATATATATATATATATATATATATATATATATATATGCATTTGAATGAGATTTTTTAAGGCCTGATCAACAACGCATGTTCAAACGGACATTAATAGTTGGTAGTGCAAGCGCTCACGTCTGTGTTCACGTATTTGCATTGGACCAAATATGCATTGGGGGGGGGGGGTGAACTAGCTCTTTTTACCCGATACGTGGGAATGTATGCGTGGGTGTTAGTGACAGCACGTGTGGGTTTACACATTCTTTTATCCAAAGTCAAGAGGACATTCTCTCCCCTCCCTCACCTCCTGCATGACCTCACTCACTGTTATCTGCAGGTGAGTCACCTGCCAGCCCCTTTTGTGTAGCCTATCTAACAATACACATATGGAAACACATTTCTGCCATATAAGAAAAAAGAAATCATGCTTTTGTAGGCCTAGATCATAATCATGACATAAAAAGTCGAAATTATGTCATACTAAATTAAATTAATGTGATGAAAAGTCGAAGTTATATGACATGGCTACTAAGTCAAAATATGACATCATAATTATGACATAAAAAGTTAAAATTTTCAACTTTTATCTCAAAATTTAAACTTTCTAATCTCGATTTAGTCATAATCATATATTAGTCATAATTTATGATTGAGTATATCATATTTTAAACTTTTATCTCATAATTATGAATTAGTATATCAAAATTATGACTTGAAATAATTGAAATAAAGTCAGTTAGGACATAAAACGTCAAAATGGTCATAGTATGTTATAATATAAACTTGTCATAATTTTGCCTTAATATTCTCATAATTATGATTTAGTATGTCATAATTAAAAAAAAATCAATTATGACAAAATGCAATCTCGTAATAATGATTTTTATCTCATAATTTAAACTTAAATGTCATAATTTCGACATGTGTCATAATTGTGACTTTTTGTCATAAATAGGATTCACCAAAGCATGATTTTTTTTTCTTATATGTCTTACTTGAGATGTCTAATTTGCTGGGATTAAACAGCATTCATGAGGTTCCCAAAGAAAAATTAATTTCAATAGGAAAAGCAGTCTGAAGAAATCTATACTCAAGTGAAAATCCAAGTGAGTGATTTAAAATAGTAGTTTTATAGCAAAGTTTGAGATATCTTTCAGGAAATGAAAATGTTTTGCAGACAGAACTAAGCTCTCGCTTAACAGTCCAGTCCAAATCAGCACATCTCTGTGAATAAATATGCAAATGATGTTATTGTGCGGCGAGTTTAATTTCCTCTTTGTCAAAAGTAATCGTTCTTATAGCTCCGCCCCCTGCTGTGAAACTTAATTAGTATTTGTACTGCCTGTGCCCACACTGTCACTCAAATTGCACACACAATTATTTATGAAAAAGACTTAAAAGTAGAATGTGAATGTATATGTGTGTGTGTGCTGGGAAAGAGGCTAGCCTGTGAAAAATTCATTCCCTTGTCTGCTTACTCTAACTATGCACAGCAGGAATCATGCTTTGATATGTCTCTTATTTGAAAAAAAAACTAATAATTGTACGTGCAAAACATGCAATTGTCACAATGCGACAATCCATTGACAGTTCGCACTTGGACTATTTTAAGCTTTAATTCAGCACTCCCTATACAGTGCTGTCTGTCTGTCAGTGTACAAACGTCATGAAGCATCTGTGTATGTGCTCATATGAAGGTTTGGGCATAGATGAGGGCAAAGCAAGAGTCTAAGTATATATGTGCATGTTTTGTGAGTTAGTCTGGGTAGCGCAGGGCATTGATGATGTGCTCTGCGGGGGGTAAGCCGTCTCATAAATCTCTGGATTTTTGCTCTTTCATGGAGGGTCTGTAACAGGAATGATAATGAAACATAAGAGACGGTGTCCCTGTCTATCATACGAACACATGCGCACACACATACTCAAATATCTAGTTTAGACATCTCTCGAACAGCCGAGTAGAAACTGTGTTGTGGATGTACAGGCCAAGGTTGCAAATGCAAAAGTTGCAATGTGCAAATTTTGCAGTATGCAATAAGCATTTCAATTCAGATATAATGTTGTCTTTATGGCTTATTATTATTCTGTTTGGGGTCTCGGAGAGTTTATTTTAATAGCACAAAATATGTACATATTGAAATATCAGGTTGCTGATGCTTGAAGGGATGGTTCAATTTTGTTGTCATTTTACTGACTTGCTTTTGTAGAACACAAAATAATATATTTTGAAGACTATTTCAGTTGTTTTTGTCCATATAATGACTAGAACAGTGGTTCTCAATTCCAGTCCTCGTGACCCACTGCTCTGCACATTTTGTATGTCTCCCTTATTTAACACATCTGAACCAGATCATCAGCTCATTAGGAGAGACTCCATGAACTGAACTGAGTGTGTCAGATGAGAGAGACATACAAAATGTGCTGAGCAGTGGGTCACGAGGACTGGAATTGAGAACCACTGGACTAGAACATTAGACCCTATTTATATTCATTTTATGGACAAAATATCTTAATTTGTGTTCCACAAAATAAAGAAATGCTTATAGGTTTGGAACTTCATGAGGGTGATTAATGATAACATAATTGGCAAACATCCCTAATAGTTTTGAAAACTGATTATAAGCAATATTTCAACATTTATTTGCTTTTGTAATTCAGCGCTCTCCATGTTACATATGTTTGGGATCTCAGACCCCAAATTTTTGCACGGGTCAAAACAGAAACAACGCAACTGATTACTGTTCTAATTTCTAAAAAAGTGTATACTTGCTTTTGCTTCAAACAGATGGTTAAAGCTTCAATAACATCTGTCTGATGGCTTTAGATTTAGGTTAGAAGAAAAATAAGTTTTAAAAAAATTCAATTGCTATTGGATTATTACCATAAAATGATACATGATGCCTTACAAGTAAACATCTGTCTGTTGAGCTTAATTTAATGAATACAATGTGTTTGGTTTATTTTGAATGAATATTTCCATGGCAGCATGTGTTAGATTCTATTCTTTGTATGTTAGTTTGTTGTCACATTAACCTTAAAAATAAGTATCCATAATTATGTGGAGAGTGATTAGGCTACTTGTAGTTCAATAGCCTGAGTGATCACTACACAGTTATCTGATCTCCAAATATATCTTAAAACACAATCCATATGTAAAACAGTACCAGTAGTTTGAAAGTTAGTAGTAGTATCAGTAGTTAGTCTTGAACCAGTAGTTTATATGGAAGAGGTCACCAATGAGTCTGCTGCAGCATGTGCATTTAAAGGCCTTAGTAAGCATACTACTTTGTACCTCATTTCAAACTGTATTGCTCATTTAGGCCTTCTGTATAGTTTTGCAAATGACCAACAAATGAGATGTTTCTGGCCATGCTATTTTTGGAAAACAGCCTGTTATGTCAAAACATATGGCCAAACAGCAAGCCACGGAACTGTGTGCTGCAGTCCCTGTACCTCCTATTGCATCCCATTAGCAAATATGTATCTGTATTCTAGGCTAATAAATCCATAAATAAGAATATTTTTCCTTTTATATATAAAATGAATGACATGAAACTAGCCAGTCAGCTTTATGGGTTACAAAAAATAAATAAAACCAGAAATAACATGAATCCATGAGGGGTTAAGACAGGTGTATTTGCTCTGAATTCAAATTTTAAAATGTAAACTCTCTCAAATATTAAACTGAAGAATTTTATATAGTTACTGTTGTATTTTGTAAGTTTAATTATATATTGTATGCTTTATTGTTTTATTTTAATTTATGAATATATCCTTTGATTCTAATATGAATTACAAAATGTAATAATCTTTAAATAATCTTGCTTTAAGAATTTTAACAAAGTTTTTGGTAACATTGCAATGAATATCGTTACAGGCTACGATAAAGGACAAAACATCGATAAATGCAAAGCAAACAAGAAAGACAAAAAATAGAGACTCGATGACAAAAAAAAAGAAAAGGAAGCTGGAGGTGGACAAAGGCAGGAGCGTCCGGCTGCAGAGAGAAAGAAAACAAGAAAGACTCTTTTGTGAGGAGAGGGTGCGGAGCTTCGCAGAGGTGAGTCAAAGTGACAGCCGAATGAGAGAGTGTCAGTCTGGGCCTGTGTGTGTGCGGGGTAAACCCTTTAGTCCTGCGACCCCGCTCTGCACAGGGACCACAGCATTTCCCTAATCCACCCGCACTAAAGTGACCGACCAGCTACTCGCAAGCCCCATTATGCAAGGCAGCCTTTAGGCACAGGGTCATTAACATGATATTAGGTGCCAGACATAGACTAGAGAGTGTGTATTTGTGTGTTTGTGTTCATGTTGGTTTAGCCAGTGTGTAAGCTGCACTGGTCCTTTCATTGCCCTCTCAGTCTGAATAGACCGAATGTGACAGTCTGACTGCATGGGGATATACTTTGCTAATATATTGTGTGTTAGAGCAGTAAAGCAATACTGAGCATACATACATAAAAAATTATTTGACATCTGTTACAATGATTTGTAAATATCAATTAAACAACATAAAAAACATAAAATACATAAAATGTTTAGGTTGATAAAAGTCAAATAGATTTTTTTAAACATTACACACATAATTAGGTGTTTGTGTTCACATGCCTTTCGTCATTTAATTAAATTATAAAGTAATGTTATGTAAAATATAGTGTGTGAAACAGTATGCATCTTTATCTTTTAGGATTGCTCAAGTGGATTCTCCAATATAAGTCTACTAAATATTTCTACAGTATTCTGATATTAATTTTCTCTTTACACAATATATCGTTCTCTGTGTAAAGTGGGTCTGTTTCTGGCTTTCCCAGCTCCAGGCCCATGCTGTGCACAGTTGGGGGGCCTGAAGCACCAGCAGCCACTTCTTTAGGGAAAGAAAAGCGAAATCTTCAGTGTTCCAGCCTCACTTTCTTCTTACAAAGCCACAGAGGACTGAACACGGACTTGGTCTCCGTATTAATTTACCTTAATTTTCTTTTTACACCATTTTATGTCTTTCTGGACCCAGACTTCAACCCTGGATCAGGAGATTCCAGTTTATCGAGTTAATCGACCTGCAAAAATTCCAGCCATTTGACAGCTGGGAATAACACATAGTTCTGAGCAGAAGGTTCTCACAAAAGATCTGAGGTATGTAAAAGTTAGGGTTATATTGTTCTGTGTAATGGAACGCTATTCTAGCAAGACACTGAGTTGCTAATGCTTGAATATTCGCATTCACACTATAGAAGCATAATGATGGCAGGTTATGATTTAATGGGAGGTTTGAGGAGATGTGTCATAATTCGATCGATACGGTACCTGAGGTAGAATCCTACAACTTTTAGGAGCTGATCAATATTTGGCTCACCTCTCCAGGTGTGCAGTATAAGAGGAGATTTGTGGTCAAATATCATTTAAAGTCAGCATATGCTCATATTTTCAGATTCTGCTCTGTGATAGTATTGGCTTGACTTCAAATTCTTGCCATAGCGGAGAGTCTAGGATATTTGGTTTGGTGGGAAGCCAATGCTGAAAATGTCATAATAGTTACTGCGGGCCTAGCAGCAACTAAACTTACAACCTATTCGAAAATTTTAATTTCTCTAGTCTAAATCTGTGATTAAAAAACAGCTCTGAAAAACAGCACACTTTCCTCAGGTGGATGAACTGTATAAAATGGAAACATGAAAAAGAACTGATTGTTGCATGTCACCCTCCTGTTTGCAATATACTCAAAGTGTACATGTAAGTCATTTCAATATCTTTGTGCTGTTAGATTTAACTCGAGCGAGGGCTTGAAATGGGCTGTTTTGCTTAGGATGATTTCAAGGCTTTAGTAGATGAGGTGAGAAGTGCTAACTGTTATTAGATGAAAGACAATTTATAATCCCTTGTATCCATCCAGATATCTGGTATTAGACAGATTCACATGAAACGCATGCCTAAAATGGAGCTCTACGGGTATTAAACTGTAAATTGTCGCATATCCCTTTCAGAACAATGTCTTTATTTTGTGTAATGTAACATAACTGATTACCATCTTGATGTAATCTGCTTGTTAACTGATCAAATCAAAATGAATTGTTCTATGGAATAAAATACCTTAAAACATTTTTAAAACCTCTTTACCCTTTAGGGTTTTATAATAATATTTTGTATTAATTTTACACTGTTTACATTCTAAATAGAAAATTTACAGCAATATATCTTGAATTTTTTTAAATTCCCATTACATCCATCACCTGTAATCCCTTATGAGATTACCGTGGTCTGTTATTATAAATGTAAAAAGCAGTTTGAAAGCACAATAAATTAGTACATTTAGGATAACTCTGCATTATACTGTATATTTAGTGTTTGAAATATACAACAATTTGTCATATATATTTTTCTGGCTCATTTTATTTGCCTGTTTAAAACTGCATTGTTCTATATCTAAGACCTAGTTGCTATAAAACTATTTGAGACAAAACCTGAACATTGTTAAGGCATGTACAGAAGTGTGTAATAATACTTAAATAATTTTAGATTTTTAATGGAATAAATTGCTATTTCTGTGTGACAAAGAGCACCTTTCTGGAATAATTTGAATGTTCATGCACACTGTTTTTTTTTTCCCTAATGCGAAACTCAAACACAGCCAGAGCATTGACTGAATTACTACTAATAAAAATAAATTCAATTACATTGCTGCATATGAAAATAGACATCATTATACTGGGAGTCTACATACTGTGATTTTAAATTTAAAAAGATCACAACTTTGATCTCTGCAATTTTCTCATTTTAAAGCACACAGTGTTCTTCGCCTACAACTCTGAATCATGCATTCGTTTCTCAAACCAATGTTGTAGCGAATCAGAAACGGTTATTTTGTGTTCATGTGATGTACTACCCAATCACAGATGAGGAAGGGTGACTGAAACTGTGCTGGCTTGTAAGAGGTGCAATTTGAAATATAATCACCAGCAGAGTAATTAAAACAAATTAGCTTGTTTTGTACCACAGGTTATGCAACCCATTTGAAACATACATTTTAAGATTAAGAAAAAACATAGCTCTAATTGAATAATACCAGTCTAAACAGCATATTTATTCTAAAAGTAGAGTCCTGCTGTACAGGGGAAACTATCCATCCAAATTGATCCTCACTGTACCTTGCTATTGTCCTGTACATTTTCTCACAGAATAATATGTTTATCGATATATAAAGTCTGGCAGCAAAATGGAATTTATGTCTCCTTTGACATAAAATGAGGCCTCCATCTCAAAGGCAGTTGTGTCCAAGGGCATCTTGAAGTGATGGGCTATTTGTGATATTCTTGTAGGGTATAATACAATCTGAAAAGGTATAGACATAAATTTTCACATATTTTCCACCCCTTTTTTTCTGAGCATGTTGACGCTAAATGAAGGTCATCATTCCAGCAGTGGCTAAGAATGCTCATGTATGTTGAAGATACATGTGTATTGGGTTTTATAGGCATGTCTTGATGTCAAGGTTCTGCTGACAGCATATATAAGTGTGTGAGTGAGGAGTGTATGTGTTCATGAATATGTGTTTTTAGCTTCACCTTGTACGTCTTTAATCAGTACTCGCATTAGAGAAGGATCATTTCCAATATAATCTGTTTAGCATTCCATGGAAGCTTACGATGAGTGCCTGATCTCTAAAATAAGCCTTCAGATACTCACATTTAGTGTGTGTGTGTGTGTGTGTGTGTGTGTGTGTGTGTGTGTGTGTGTGTGTGTGTGTGTGTGTGTGTGTGTGTGTGTGTGTGTGTGTGTGTGTGTGTAATAAAATTGCATATTGTGCAGCTTAGCTCAAGAACATACAGTATTTTCACATTTTATTTGCCTTAACTATAAAAATGCATCTGTCCTTTATTAGAGTCTATAAATAATGCAAAGTGCAGCATCTGTCACAGGATGATGTCCTATTTCTTGACGCACAGTCACACATATACAAGTATTGAGAAAACCGACAGTGATGGTGTGAATGATGCTGATCGGAGGGAGAAAATCTAGTTATGCTGTAGTGAAGCAAAATGGACACTACAAACATTAGCTTCACTTGTATTGTATCACTCTCTCAGACAGAAATACATATGCACATTTTAGATCGAATTCTGGATATGATTATAGTTGGGGATGAGGAGGAAGATGTGAAATGAAGAGAAATTAGACTCCCAAAAATGTATTGCTATGGTTTCAGCAATGTGTTGTTGGAAACGCGTAGCTTTCACAATGCACATTCACCCTCTCTCACTCTCAAACACATAAAGTCTATTCCAGGAAATGAATTAGTGCCACTGTATGCTTTTAATTACCAACAAAACTGTTTATGGCTTATTGCAGGGAAATTAAAATAAGCAAATGTGTCAAATTCATAACTATACTGACACTGGTAAAAATATATTTCATAAAACCGCAGTACATGGCGATACAGTTTACTGTAAGTTGCATAAAGCCAACACACCTAATTATGCGTAATTTCTAAGATATTTACACACAGTGTGTCAGAAATATTGGCCCATATCCGGTTTCTCTGAAAATCTGTGCTTTCTGTTGTTCAAACCTGTTTTTATTTCTATTCTTCTTAACACTTTACTGTGAAGTCTACCATCATTGGGTTTTAGTGATCTATTAAAAAAGAAAAAGGGTACCGAATTTAATACTTTTTTGTTTTGTTTTTGTTTTGATTAAAGGGTTAGTTCACCCAAAAATTAAAATTCTGTCAGTAATTACTCACTCTCATGTTGTTCCAACCCCGTAAGACTTTCGTTCATCTTCTGAACACAAATTAAGATATTTTTTATGAAATCTGAGAGCTGTCTCACTCCTTCGGCTACTAGGTAATTGCAATCTGCCAGCCCAGAAAAGTTAGTAAAGACATCGTTAAAATAGTCCAAGTGACTACAGTGGCTCAACCTTAAGGTTATCAAGCGACGAGAATACTTTTTGTGCGCAAAAAAAACTAAAATTACGACTTTATTCAACTATTCGTTTTCTTCTGTGTGGGCCTCTGACGTGAGTTCACGAGATCGCCACGACGCATGCACGAGAACTGAGAAGATATTCATAAAAGAAAGAAGGGCAGATGGCATTAGAACAACACCAGGGTGAGTAAATGATGGATTAACTTTCATTTTAGGGTGAACTATCCCTTTAAATGAAGTTCAAATTTTAAAAACATGCCATTTATCAATGCTGCGGTTCTGCAGTTGAATACTATTGTGTGGCATGGTGCATTTTTAAAACAACAAAAAATGGCTCCAAACAGGCGATTCGCACAAAAGGCGGTTTTGCGTTTTATTTCTCTGCATGTTTTTAAATGCTATTTTTATGTAAACATCCACTGGATGACATTTTAACCATTGCTCCGCTTGCTCAGCGTCTGAGCACCGATGTGAACACGTTTCAAAATTGTTACCTCTTACGTTTTTAAATGCAAGAACACTCTCAGTGTGAACAAACCCCTAAGAGGCCTATAATATTATGAATCCAGTCTAGGAAAGAGTGCACATTTGTTTGTAGGCAAAATATGGATAGAGAATAACAGATAAACATAATGGAAAGAGACTGCTGAATAGAAGTATTGTAGCACCAGGCTCCTTATCCAAGCAAAATCCTGCATCCTTTTCTGGCCAAATGTCCCGCTGTTCATTTGAAGAGCTGAGATGCCAACTCACTTCTCATCTCACACATTACCAAAACTCCAGGGTTGTGTCATTTGTCAAAAAGCACAAGTAAAAAGCAATATATATATATATATATATATATATATATATATATATATATATATATATATATATATATATATATATATATATTCAAAGCCCTCTTTTTTTATAAAAAAAAAAAAAAAACGTTTTTTTCTTTTGTGCCAAGTCCTCGTACTCTTTTCATGCTGGCCACCAAACCATGCCTAATGGCTCCTGGGGAGAGGAGGCCCAGATTGCAGCGTCTTTTCCCCACAAAAAGAGCTTAGAAAACTAGGCTTAAAATTTCAGGGTGCCACCCCCGCGAACCCACCCCTCCTGGAGCGCGCATATGCCCCTTCTATCCCAGGAGAAACGAGAGATGTACTCAGAAATGGATGCGAACGTTGAAAGCAAGCAATCTCAGTTCTCTCTTTTTTTGGCCATATACTGTAAAGTACATTTAAACAGAAACTTGCTTTTTTATACCGCAGGTGAATATCTGGGTTAATATGCAAATCTGCCCCTTCAGGAGTGGAGGAAGTTGCATTTTATATGGGTAAGATTTAGCTTGAATTCATTTGACTATGCTAATGTTTTCCTATTGTGGGTTTGGAGTAGAAATTAATGATGAAGACATATTATTCAGGCTCATTACAGTGTTCAAGAGATGACAGTGAAAGGAATGCAGGATATATTGTCGAAACCAAGATGGCAAAATAGTTGTACTATGATGATAATGGATACGGACAGTGTGTATGTAATGTAATGAAATGGATTATAAAGAGAGCAATTTGGTTGATTATTTTGAGTGTTTATGCAGTTTTACTATCACTGTTTTTGAATTAATATTTTCAAATAGGTCAGATGCTCAAATGGAACCAGTGGCAGTAAAACCTGAAATTACTTACATTGTGTTAATTTTAGCTTGTGTTTCCCACGAGAAAAACAGCTTAATAAACAAACTAATGCATGTTTTAATTAAAATATACAAAATGTAATAAGGTTAATGCAAGGATTTGATTTTGTTAAAGAGGTAACAATGGTAAATGTGTTGATATAGTGCACTTCCATCAGGAATCCTTAGTGGGAGAATACATGACAAAAAAGGTAATTTATTTGTTCATTTAAATACCCTATGTTATGTTAACATGTTAAGTGTGACACAATATTACATGAATAATATTTGAAGCAACCGTACATGAGAGTTTATTTGCAGAGTATTGTCAAAGCTGTATTACGAGGCAGCCGATTCCTTACGTCTGTTCGGCTATTTAAACACACACACACACACATACACACACACACTTTTAAGGCAAGGAGATGAGAGTTGATTGATTTTCTGCTTGGTTTAAGGTGTGCTCTGGTTTTTAAGAAGATCCCTCAAAAAAGGTGAAAGACAAACACAGTTCTGTGAAAGCAGAATAAGATATGGAGTCTATATTAAGATGACTCAAGAAGCCTTCCCTCGGTTTTTGTGGCATTTACAATGTAAATGAAAATGAAAAATGGGATATAGGAGAAACTAACATGGGCGTCAATATGAATCATATCTCTCCCTTTATTCTATACCATCTGCAATCGATCTGTGCTTGCTAATCTTCAGTACAAAGGCCTCAGTCTCGGTGATTTCCTCAGGATACACGTCAATGTGGGACTGTGTCATTTGTATTAAATAGAAAAAAAGAATGTGATGAGAATAAAGATAAGAAAAATCAACCTCCTTTGATAATTTTTGTTCAATATTTCTTTAACAAACCAAATCGAGAACATTTTAAATGTATTTTTGAATTCTTTAATTTAGGACAAACAAATAAAGTGTTTTTTACTGTTTTATTGTCATTTTATTGCCTTATTAGTTATAGAAAATAAATATGTTTGCAGCAATCATAATTTTTTACCTAAAAATGAAAAGGGTTATTATTTGTCATATCATTTTATGATGGTTATTTGGTTTAGATTTACATTTCACATTTAAATGTATATGTTTGATTAGGTTTTTAAAATCTTCAGAGTCCAAAATTAATTTTATAATTGTCCTTTAATGCTGACATTTTTAATGCTAAAGAAGGCAACAGATCCACTCCAATATAAAACCAAAAACAATATTATTCCCCCTAAAACGCTCAAAGCAGAATTGTAAGATGTAACAAAATCAATATTTTTAAGGTATTGTTTTAAATCTGCCTGTGAAAGTAGGATGAAGACAGACGTGACAGACAGATTCTGCAGGCCGTGGTAAATGTGGCGAGGAATAAAATAAGGAACAGGAGGAGGTTATTAAAATATGACTGTTTGAGTTTTGGTTGACTACCTCACACCTGGTAGCTCTCAGCATGAACTCAAAGCGAGGTGTACCTCTTGCCAAAAGACAAAACGGGTTAGATAAAAGACAAATTGGTAAATTTCTGTTTATTCTTTTTTATTATAATAAAACTGCATGGATTTTTTAAATATAATTTACATTCTATTATATAACAGAATCCTAACAAATATTAATAAATAAAAATGGGTGGTAATGATTTCATTTTCAAAGAGAAAATCTTTTCTTTCTTTTTTTTAATCATAACATCTTATTTTTATTTAAGATGAACAGGCCCATAATATAAGAGATCCTATCTCTTTTGATGTGGGTCATGGGGGTTGGCCTGATGAAAGGCATAAAGCACTTAAATTTGTTAAGGACACTCCCACCATTCAGAAACTTTGTGGCCACTGCCCAAAATGTGCATGCACAATTACCATTGGAGTGTGATATACGGAAACACACACACAAGCACTTATAAACACCAATTTGGGATGTCAAATGGCTTTAATAATAAACTGATGATGTTTTGTTACAACATTTCAACATGCTTTGTTACACCTAATTCAAGAATAATATTGTGCTAGCACAAATTAAGTGTATGCATCTAAAACTGTGATCTGATAAATTGCATCATTCCTGAATCATGTATGTAAGCAGTGGTTAATGCTTTTTTAAAAGTTTGTATCGTCAAATTAAAATGATGAATAACATGTTTACATTTTTTTGTTTGTTCTCGATTTCACCTGTAGATAATGTTTAACATTTATATTAAAATAAATTGATGCTCACTTGTCCGAAGTGCTTAACAAATTATTGCTTATTTTTCCCTTTTTTTTAAAAAACCTCTGCATACTGACTTTTGAATTTATAGTGACACAAATGAGGATCACACACACACACACACACACACACACACACACACACACACACGACCCTAACATCTGCAGAATACTTACTGATGGAAACCTGCTCCCCTCATCACTGTTCTCATTGATAACTGCTGTATATGTGTCAATTATATTCTGAATTAATGTGTATGTCTCATCTGGAATCTACTGCTGTATGTCTTCCTTATTGTAATGTAAACCAATCATATTCAAATCACCTGACATATTTTAATTTATCAATTTTTAAACATGATACATGAATTTTAGATAGACTTGAATTTTATTTTTTATCTTTGATCGTTACAATAAAAAATGTATTTGTAATATTTACAGCATTTGTGCTTGCTTTCTTTTTGTCTTTATTTGTGTTGTGCTATTTGGATATGAAAATATGTTGTGCTATTTTGATATGAAGTGTTAAATGCGTTTGTAAACAGTAGCTATTATTATTAGTAACATTATTTTTAAGCAAAACCACAAAAGGAAAAAAATAAGTGTCAAAACAAACAGCAAATTTTGCAGAAGTAAAAAGACTAGGGTTTTTTTTTCTCCAGAATTTATGATTATTCCAGTTAAATTACTTTTTTTTTAACCACAAAAAAAAAAAAAAAAAAAAACAGTGACAAGACCTGAAGGGCTAGAAGATGAAGGTCCATTGCATGAGCAAAATTATTAGCCTTCAGTGTTAAGTGCTGGTTAGGTCCTATGATTTAAGACATTATAGCCTAAGATAAACCCAGTATACAAAAAAGTTACAAACTATTTAGTAATAAAAAAAGAAAAGAAAAAACTGTGTAACTTAAGTTAACCATCCTGCAGCAGCAGTGTTTCCTGTATCCCTAATACAAATGTTACCTTTGTATAGCTGCTCCCGACATCCCATTCAAAACACCCACATTCCAACCTAATGGACGCACCTCGCCCTTCCTGTAGCTGCTATATTACTCCGCGCATACCACATTCCTGGTGTCGACTTAAAAACATCCAGACCTCAGACAAGGTACTCTGAATATGATACAGTATTTATTGATTATCACCTGTCAACGTATACATACAATATTAACGCTTAGTTTCATACTGGACGAGCCGCTGCTGCGCCCTAGTTTTTCACGTGCGGTAGGATACATGAACTGCATTCCTTGTATAAGAGCTGCGTCTTAGCGACGCCATTTTAAGGTCTAGATTTACATCAGCGCGGAAGGTTTGCAGCACCTCTAACGCAGGAGAATAGCTACCCGTCCGGGAATTTCACCGGCTGGCTTGGCTGTTTCGTTTCCTATCTGAATAACAACGCGTTGGTCATCCTTCGCCGGCCAAAAAAAAGGGGTTCGTCGTTTTAATTTCAGGTAAGCTTTTTAAATGAGGATTGATTAAACTCCAAGTAGTTTGATTGGAGGAGCGGGAGGATCTTCCCAGGTTTTTCCATGCGAGACTTGGGGTTGGATTTACCTTCCGCGACCTGGGCATTTAAAAACGCTTGGTTTAGATTTTTACTTTTTGTTTTATACTGGTTTTAGCAGGAGTTTGCAGGTTTATACTCGACGCACATTTACTCTTGTATTTGTTTACGGTAGCTTCGCAAACACTGGCTAACGTTAGCTTCATTCAGTTATGGCTCGAGCAGCGAGCTAACAGCAAACCAGCAGATCTCAATCGATAAACTAAAATTTATAATAAATACGCGTATGATTTCACCAGGGACTCCACATGTTGTTTTTCTATGCACATATTCTACCCATTTTTTTTCTTAACCACATCATGATTTTAGTTATCTCTCCTTCAACGGTTTAACCCATGTCGTCAGGCATACCGGGGAGTTTTTAACTTACGTTAACTTACTTGTTTTGTCTTTTGCGAATATTTTCAAATGAGTAAAAACTGAGCCGATCCGTTATGTTGTAGTTTGTAAGATTAAGGTAAGTTAAGTCAGTCGGGTAAAATTGTCAGCTAGAAATGCGCTTGTTTTATCAGGTTAGAATGAAGACACCCCCCCCCCCCCCCCCGTATTTTTATTTATTTTATTACTATTTATTTTTCTTGTTCTTTTTTTTTGCTCTATCGCACACCTCAATTTACGTGTATTCAGTTTGAAGAAGTGCAGTGTAAAACTCCTGAATCTCTCTAAAACTGAGATTGCTGGGCATTTTATTCAAAAGTGGATTGTTGGGTTGAATTTAGTTATGTTCATTAAAATTGCTGTTTTGACAACCCATCCAGCAACACGTACGTGTGTGTGGGTGTGTGGTGGGTGGGGGTGGTGGGGGGGGGGGGGTGTTGTGATGTTATAGTTGGTCCCATTTCGGTGTCATCCGATAGGCAAGTTTGCGAATGGGAAACTGAGTCAAAACATTTCAGGGTTCATTACTCTTTCTCGAAACAAAGGCACCGATGGCCGAATTCCTGCGTGCTTTTAGGAGGGGCTCGGGTTTCTCGGCTCCCAGAGCCCGGAACAGCTGTTTCACACACTTTAGTTAGACGTACCCACCTTGAGAGGCACAGCAGAACTGACCTTAGATCAGCCACCGTGCGCGTCTCCGCTGGAGGAAGTGTGGGCGGGGCTAAAGTCTATCGGCAGCGTGCGCTGTGGAAACTGAAGAGGTCGAAACTTTTCCACGATTGCGCGTGTGTGGTCGCTTTGTCTAGCGGAGAACGAATCTCGGGTTTCGTACCTGTGCGGGAAATACCCGCAGTAGTCTGTTTAAAAACAACCTCTGTTTCCCATAACACGCAGACAATGGTGGTTTTATGGAAGAACCTGTGGAAATGGTCTTTGAAAATAATTGACTGTGGATGTAGTCCATTTAATGTTGCAAAAATATAGTTCTAATAGTTTTTTTTTATAAATATATTTGACTCATGTTTACTTTTGTAAATTATAATCACTTTCCTCAAAACATAATTTAAGAAGATAGTTTAACAAAAAATCTAAATTGTCACTTCTCACCTTCATGTTCCAAATGTGTATGATGTTGACAAAAGTAGGATGATCAGTTTCATTTTATTGAAAAGATTCAGTGAAGCTGAATGGTGGCAAAAGGTTCTGTTTATAAGCGTGCGCTACTATGTTGTTTGCCTGATTTTAAAGGGTTAGTTCACCCAAAACAATGTCCCATAAATTACTCTCCCTCAAGCTATCGTAGTAGGCATGACTTTCTTCTTTCAGACAGCCAAACACAATCGGAGTTATATTAAAATATCCTGGCTCTTCCAAGTTTTATAATCTCTATGTTCTGCCGTGTTGACCATGTCTCCCTGGAAGAAGAGATTGTGATATCTCAATGGGATCTTCCTGGTTAAAGGATAGGCTAAATAAAATAATGGGAGTGAATAGTACCTGAGATTGAGCTGTATTACTTATGATGGATGGATGTGCTTTTTTGGGGCTGCTCGATTAATTGAAATTAAACCAATATCGCGATTTGGCATAGTGCGATTTATAAAATCCCAAAGGCTGCGTGCCTTTCTGTGCGAGGGCGACCTCTGGGGCTTCCAGTGTGAATTTGGGCTGGGAGAAAAAATGTTTTTTTTTGTTGTTTTTTTTTATTCTAAAATAGATTTATTCCAGAATCGATATTAATTCAAATTCATTTGCTTTATTTTTGTCCTTGCTTGTAGATGAGGTTGGCAGAAGTTAGCCACTTTCATTCCAACAGAGGATGAAATGTCATCTATGAGTGTTGAGTGACGTAATATCCCAAGTGGACGAATGGAAGAGACGTGAGACTGAAAGCACTGAAAAGCCCTCGCGCCGGCGCTACTCATATGCTGAGAGATGACAATAGAGCTGCACGATTCATCTTTAAAAGACTGATCTCGATTCAAACACCCACGCGATCTTTCAAT
Source organism: Abramis brama (assembly GCF_963993115.1). Lineage (NCBI taxonomy): Eukaryota > Metazoa > Chordata > Actinopteri > Cypriniformes > Leuciscidae > Abramis > Abramis brama. Next base: position 15,763,677 of record NC_139974.1, on the reverse strand, counting down.
TCGTCTGTCTATTAAACTTTGACAAAATCATATCGCAACATTCAAAGCTGTTGCCGCTGACCCTGATAGAGTTGTCATGAAACGGCTTCACAAACTTTTTAACCTCATTGTATCATCATTGCTGTGATGCAATAGTTAATTATCATAGAAGTACTTGGATAAAAATTTAAAGTTCAAATATGATCACTGATGTCTACGATAGTGATCAAAATCAGCTTTTGATAGAAACTTGGTGCTTAAAATAACGTATTTATCGATTACATTGTTTGGCCACTAAGTGATGATAAATGACTGTTAAATTTATTTATTGAATCATTTATTCAAGAGAATGTAGTATTGTATGATGCTTCTGAAATAAAATTCAGAAAGATGTGGTGATTTGTTTTTTGTAAATATGGCTCGGCTTACATGTACAGTCTGTATAAGTATAATTAAGCAATTCTTAAAAAATAAAAATAATAATTGCAATGCATATCGTATCGGCACCCAAGTGTCGTGATAGTATCGGATCGGGAGAGAGGTGTATCGTCCCAGCCCTAGTATGAATCAAACAGACTTGTGTTTGGCGCTCAGTTAATGCTTACTTCATTTTGGGTAAGAAAAAATTGCCTTTTTATTATTTTTCTGGTTAAAATTGCGATTTCCAACTGAATTTGAATTGAATTTGAAGTTAACCAGGGTGTGGAAACCCTGCCCCCCACCCATCCCCCAAACAAATCGTGCAGCTGTAGCATGGATTTGCCTATTCTCACAATTAGAAATGAATATTAAAACTTTATAGTTATAGTCTTTGAGGCTGTCAGTTTTGCCTAAAATCACCTATTTTCTGTCATCAAGCAATAGGCTACATAGCCTAAGTGTTTGGAGCAACTTGAAAGACCAATTTATTCATAGTATAGCTTTTTGACTAGCTAACCTAAACTTGCTTTGTTTGCACTGGCCCTGTGCAGCAGCAACATCTCTGCTTGTGTTAACAGGATACAGTGAATAAACTTTAAACAAGCCCATTAAAAGTGCTAATCAGGCAGCCTTCCGTTACTTTGAAGGTTCGGTTTCCAAATCCGTCCCATAATAACACAGTGATTCGTCTGCAGTCTGCACGTCTGCCTCCCGTGCGTCTGTGTGGAATGCTGACTGGTGCCGCAAGGAAAACCTTGTGAGTTTGCGTCTGACTTCCTTCTGTGTTTATTGTCTGGTAAATTAATTCCAGGTCTGTCTCACCACTGTGGATGATGATGCATTTTGCATAAACTATTGCAGCTACCTCTATTTGCTCTTGAATCAAACCATCTCCCTTCACACGCACCCTTAAAAAGCCTAATTTATTAACATTGGCATGGCTTCACAGCACTGTTTTTCCCGCTAGCAGGGTCTTTCAGTGCATGCCTGTATTTGAAATGCTGTATCTTGTGTCATGCAGACATACACAGACAGGAGAGGAATGTCCAGTGCTGACTCCAGGATGTTGTCATAAGGTTTTCCATTAATGCCTGTATGTGAAAGCAGCTCTTGTGTTGATGTTATATTTTGGATGTCATTCAAATTCTGCTACACTAGTGCTATAGATTGGTGTATGTACCATGTTGTTTTTTTCTTCTTTTTTCTTTTGTGGCTGGGTGAAGGATGACATTGTGATTCTACAGCTTCCCCATCATTAAGAGCTGTTCTCACTCAGCATTGTGTTCTCAGACAGCCTGGATACTCACCCAGCTGAGAACCAGCACTTAACCTAGTTGCACAGGTTTGCAATTTAGCTGAAGAGCTCTGGAGTGCATGTGACTTGAGCAGTGTTCTCATTCAGTCTCTCTTCACCCATGACCATGGGACAGCTGTAGAAGTTCAGTTCTTTTGACAAATGTGTTCATTTGGGATAGCCTACCTGCAACGTCCTCAAATGTCAGATTTTTACATTTTACATAATGGTACAGGCTATTGGTATGCCGATATCACAAACAAATGGTTTCAAGATTGTAATAAAGCATTTGTTCAGCAAAAAACAGGTTTTCATTCATTTAACGGTCATTTTAACTGATAATAATAATTGATTGTTTAATACTGAGAAACCATGATATTTTCTGAGACTGTTATCATACCGTGAAAATCTCATACTGTTAACAACCAAGGGTTAGGGATGGGTATTTTTGTTAATTTGATTTAATGTACTGATAGGTCTCAAAAACAAGTAGGCCTACTTGGGGGCAGGGTGGGGTGTGTCCTATAATGTTGATATTTTAATTAAAACCGTTACAAAACTTAATGTTGACAAAAATGTCTACCAAAATATGAAAATGACTATAGAAAAATAACACTGCTGCCAGATTATCAAAAATGCATCAATGTTTTTGAAAAAGAAACCTCTCTAAAAGCAATAGCTGCATCAGGTGAAGTTGAAGAGTGAATGAACACCAGTAAACGGAGATCCGTTCTATAAGATACATTCTACATAATGTTAATCAGATTTCCTATATACAAAACATAGGCTAAACGTTACTTTACCACCGTCTGCACAAAAGGATGCAAAATATGCAAGTGAACTTGACCCAAGTTACGTGCTAGCCAGAAAGTGTTACTCTTCCTGTAACAGCGTGCTGAAATTCACATTCTTTAGAGTTCTCATTATAATGGTATGTAGCCAAAATTGCATATTGGCGCTGCACATCTTGCACTTACTGTAACTGTATTTTCATCTACTTTATAAAGTGATTCTAGACATCCCTGCACATTTTCAAAGTCATGATAAACTATTTTAATTAAAATACTGTTTAAAAATGGCATTACGGTGTTATGGATTAAGATCAATGTTTTGAATAAGAAACATCTGAAAAGAATGACTCTTCAATAGTCAATGTTGGGCATTTGCTGTTTGAGCTGATGCTGAAGGATGAATTAATGAACAACGGTAAACTGAAAGAAATGCTTTGATAGCGGTAATATTACACCTTACATCTGCACAAATGTACATGAATGCGCGCGTGAACATGACTGTGCTTGTAGGAATGTGTAACTACAAATTCCCGTTGTTACTTTCTGTAACAACGCTGAAACACTGGCAGCTAAAGCACAAAGAACTTACAACATTCCATTACAATAGTGTTCTCATAATGTTATGTATATGGCAGATTGGCACTGCACATCTTGCACTTAACTATTTTTATGATCAAAGTGATTCCAGGCATCACTGTGTGCTTTCAAATCCATGGTTTCATTTTATTTTGCCGGTCTGGACATAAAAAAATAAAAATAAAAAATCACAATTTTAACCAGAAAAATCACAATTAGACTTTCCCCAAATCGTGCAGTCCTAAGTTCTTGTCTCCGCTGCGGCTGTCTGTCGTTCTTCTTTTAAATGGTGCCTCGCGTTAGGTTACAAAAGTCAGCATGGTAAAACGTTCTCCAAGATCATTCAGTATTCTCATACACTTGATTTGTAAATAAAGGTCTTTGGTTTTGCATAAAATTTTATCTTGCTGGAGTTTATTGCTGTTTCTAAGTCATGTTCCTTGCGTCGGGCTGTCTGTTAAGCCTGGCCGACGCCAACGAACTAGCGCTGACGAAAGCCGACTGTGTTGTCGCCTGCGTTTGGGGGGAAAAAAGCTACACTTGAACACACCAAGAGAATTACAGGTGACTGTCAGCTAGAATGCATGTTCTGCGCCTGCGTGTAAATGGGACAACTGTCTATTTCTGCAGATATATTAATCTATATTCGCCATTCAAAAAGGGAGACAGACGCTACGGGCTGCAGATACACAAACCGTAAACAAAGCAATGCGTGTTTACCGTTTTGAATATCAGTCCTGCTAAACACTTACTTTATTCCACTCCGCTCATGTTAATATTGAAATTCACCAAGGTACCCTTAGGTAAGATGACATTAGAACAGCCTTCTATCTGTACTACTTTGCTCGCTGTTTTGCTATTATTCTCGTGCACTGACTCGTTGCAAACTGTTGCATAAATATAAAACACTACGCATCAATATCTCCTCCCTGTGTTCTTTGAACTTTAATGCGAAGAGCTGTGCGCTTTGACTCTGTTCCTTAGTGCATCATTCTGCTCATGGGGATGCCCATAATTTTTGGTATCGGGATCAGATCAGTACTGAAATTTATCGGGGCATCCCTATTTGATATACTTGTGTAAATGATCATAATGTACTAATTACCGTATTTAAGTACATAATGCATATACATTTATTTTACAGTTAGTCATTGACCCCTAAATTTAGTGATGTTGGAATGTTTAATATGCAGTTTAATGCACAGTTCATATTGTGTGCAGTCTTTCACTGATCTCCCCTGCCACATGATGCTCTTCCTTTCCATGGCACCAAATCAGTGCTTAGATGACGCTTGCTTGCGGTTGGATTAACCACATTGATTGTTGCTGAATGTCTAGTTTAGTTGGAAATGAAGCTGTTGGTTTCTTGCCATGTTGTAGCCTACTTTTGCATTTAACCCTGATATCATGACGCATATCAGATATTTTAAAGCCTGCAAGATGTGAGGGCTGATGTTGTTCTTCACTGCAGCAGGAAACTAGATTGTCAACGTGTCAGTTTCCAATGCTTGTCCACTTCCTTGATGCTATGTGAAAATGTCTGCTATTAACTATTAAGGCTATTCACTAACCTGTTTATACAGAAGTTTAATCTAACGCTGATTTATACTTAAGGATGTTTTAGACATATATTTTATTAGTTTCTTTTCTTTGAGCTGAGGAGGGATGTTAGACTCATTTCATTGGTTTAATTGCTGCTTGGCGCGTTGAAGACTCGTGCAGGAAGGAAGACTGGCCCTGAAGCAGACGTGAGCAGTTTCCTATGGAAATAACTCGAACTCTCTGGTTTGAGGCCAGTGTGAGGAAACTTTTCACATTCTGAATGCTTGACAGCTTTCCTTTCGTTGCAGCATCTTTTCACGCTAAATATGTCCTTCCCCGTGAACTGGCATCACTAGCCTGAGGCTCTGCACAAGACTAAGGTTTACAGAGGTCATTACAGCACTGTGACTTAACTTCAAACACTTATATCAACTGTAGTAATAGTAAATGCTTAACCTACTGTTTGTAAATATGATTTAAACACTACCATTTAAAAGTTTGTGGTCAGTAAGATATTTTATACATGTGATTTTTGAAAGGTTTTATAATGTTGCCGTTATTTGCACGTTTGAGTATCTTGCAAATAAGGTTGCATTTTTAGACTGTTTCCCTGTCCCAAATGGCACTTCATATGCACTTTTGGTCTTGTGGACTACAATGGCTGTCGCATGCGCGTCCGCCAAGTCCAGGAGACCATAGGGTGTCCCATTTGTCATTTTAGGTTTCAGAAGGGTGCTCGCGAACACCCACTTTGCTGTCAATATGTGCCCTTGATGCGCACTTTTGCTGAGCCGCACTGAAGCGAGCTCCTCAGCAGACTTCTTCCCGACAGTCAAAGCTGCGTTACTTCACGAAAGTGCAGACTCGTAGGAAGAACGCAAGTGTTTAGGGTGCCATTTCTGTCTTGAGTTCCCTGCATTGTTCCATTCTATTGCACTCCATCCAGCTGCTTTTAACTTTTGAACAAGAATGTGTCTTGTGTGAGTACCCATTAAAAGTGTACTTGGAGATTAGTGTTAATTTTGTCAGTTTTTTTTTTAAATATAGGCTTGGTTTTAGTTCTGTGTGAAATGTACCTTTTTAGTTTTTATCATATATTTAGTAATAACAAATCAGAGAATGTCAACCCATACTCATGGTTCTCGCTTAGTTTCCTGATTTACTGTAGGCTGTTTATCATATAGGCCTACTGGTAAAACAAGAAGCTTAAAGTAGTTTAAAATGGTAATTCCTAGTAATCCAATAATTGCAAATTACTTTAATGTTTTAAAACAACAGCGAAAGACTTGTCACACAGAGCAGTGTGAACAGAACCGAACAGAGTTAGCAACGTAAGTGCATTTATTCAGCATCCACCATCCATTTTTTTTTTTTTCATGATTTAGGTGATTTGTCAAGTTTTTATTTATGGCATGTTGATGGTCGCATTTATTTAATGACATTGGTGTCATCACTTCATCGTAACCACATTAAGGACACAGTCTCTTGCTAGTTATAGTATCTGTTTCTGTAGTGATCTAAACCAGGTTGAAGATTTTCACCTATAAATGAATGGCTGACTATTTATAACCTAAAGATTTCAACAATAAAATGTAGCAAAATTGTCAAAGAAAACATACTTAATGCTTGTTTTCTTGTTAGTTGGGTCTAAATATCCTAGAATAATAGTCTGCAACCTATATTCAAATTTGCCAGCCTAGTAGGGTAACAAGTAAATTTGATTTCATTAGGTTAAGATCCTAGTAAGCAACGGTGTTTATTTCATGTCCCCTGGCTCTTTATAATCACATAATTTGTGATGCTTTATGCTGTATTGTTCTCATCAGCTTTGGATGAATGAAGCTGACTAACCCTGTCAGCGTGTTTTTACTGGTATTGCCAAGATGACTCACCGTCCCGTCTCCTACTCTCGACTTCTCGTGTGACACCCTATAGTCTAAATGAGGGGAGTTTCCCCACCATTTACACTACCTTTAGGGTATGTAATGTAGTTTGAAGCCTCTTTCTCGCTTGTAAAAAAGCAGCTGGTGTCTGAGGGGAATAGCCAAATGTTACTGCTAGTTTGTAAAATGGAGCATTTTCTTGACCTTTTATATGCTTGACCTGTTATGTAGTTTTATTCCTATCCTTTTTTTTTCTACAGGTTTGGAAGTCGCTCAGGCTGAGGGATTGAGACAACGATGGCTACCCAGTGTGAGTAATTTTCCAAAGTATCCAGTCAGTTTCAGCATGCTTGCCCGATGACTGTTTCTTGACGCAGACACACAAACACAGATAAGCTGATAAAGAACTGGTTTATTTACTTGACAATCCTAACCCTCAGAGAGCCAATATATCAGACACAAAGTAAATACCCCTTTTTATTGAATGTACCAATTGTATCAAATTTAGTGATATGCAAAATATTCTATATTAGTAGTATTCAAATGCAAAATTCTAAACTTGATTTTTTTTTTTTTTTTTTTTTTTTTTACTTCAGTCATAGGACAACTATGCAAATAACAAATTAAAAATTAAAATTTTTCTAACTTAAAGGTTATATGTAGTTACTGTTATGTTGCAAGTTTTTCCCCCTACATGAATTGTAGTTCTGCTTTGCAGGTATAGCAAAGTAGCAGAAAAATGCAATTTCACATACTCCACTGCCAGTTCAGTAAGATGTATTGTGTGCTCCTGAATCTTTAGTGTAGTAGGGCTGTCAAAATGGCTGAAACTAAATTTGAATTTGTGCTTAAATATTACTAATAATTCAATTATATTCAAATTTAAAAGGTGTAATTTCAGGTGGGGGAAAAAAGCTTTTGGCTTGTCTCCTGAGGCCACAAGAAGGCACAATGAGCAAAATATGAATGCACTGCAAAGCAAGGAAAAAACATAAGGAAAATAGTCAAAACAAAGACTGTCAAAAAAAAAAAGTGATTTTTATAACATTTATAAGTCGATATAATTTCATAAATTGCATAAAAACAATTATGAACAAACAGCATGTATGCATAGTTTAATACAAAGCCGAAGTGCCGATCTCACTTTAAAAAAAAATTTTTTTCTCAGTCTCCATGTTTTTAAGTCTAACTTTACATGGCTTTCTAAACATGCGGCTGTCGTGTGAAACAAGTGCAACGGTCAAAGATGTCCGTCTAGCGCATGCTTGCATGGAAAAGAATGGAAAAGCACCACTCTGTGAATGGCTTGGTTGTGGTTTTGACGTAACTAGTATCTTTGCTGCATGGAGCTTCTCTATTTCTGCAATATTTTGAATGAACAATGCAGCAGCGCCACATCTAGTCTAGTCTAACAAAAATATTAAAACGCAACAACGACTCTTACATCGTTGTGCATGATGCTCACCTACATAATTTTTTGTGGATTTTATTTTAAATTTGACATTCTAAATTCGTATTTTAATTTGACAGTCCTATAGTGTAGCAGAGGACTGCTGAGGAGAACCCATCTAAAAATGTATGTGGAACATTAAATTTGTGTCTTTGTATTGATCTCCTGTAGCTGACCTTATGGAGCTTGATATGGCCATGGAGCAAGATCGTAAAGTTGCTGTGAGTCACTGGCAACAGCAGTCCTACCTGGATTCAGGTATTCACTCTGGGGCCACCACCACAGCGCCATCTCTCTCAGGCAAAGGCAACCCTGAAGAGGAGGATCTGGACAACCAGGTGCTCTATGAGTGGGAGCAGGGCTTCAACCAGCCCTTCACACCTGAGCAGGTGACGGGTATGTGGCTGTATTTGCTTCCAACACCCTTTGATTCCTGTATTAGTCTAAAAATAAATATGGAAGCCCTTCTGCCTGGATATTTTCAGTCTTGCCATTTTCCTACCTGCCTCCTGTCTGGCTAAATCACAAACTTCCTCTCTTAGACCTGGATGGGCAGTATGCCATGACCCGTGCACAGCGTGTCCGTGCAGCCATGTTTCCTGAGACTCTTGATGAGGGCATGCAGATCGCTTCTACCCAGTTTAACTCTGCCCACCCTACCAACGTGCAGCGGCTGGCTGAGCCTTCCCAAATGCTTAAACATGCTGTTGTCAATCTCATTAACTACCAGGATGATGCTGAACTGGCCACCAGAGCCATTCCTGAGCTCACCAAACTTCTCAATGATGAGGACCAGGTTAGGAATGTTCCAATACTTAATGTTTGTTTCCTAAGGTGTTAAGCCATCAGAATTGCAATTTCCTTTGACAAGACATTTCTGCTCCTGGGAATGTTTATTTGCAGCTGAAGCTAAAAATGGAAGCTCTTTTAGCAAGAGCCTTCATTAAGATTATTTTTAGCCATATAGTGAATTTTAAGCAGTGACAATGCTTTCTGAATCACCTGAAGTTTTGCTTTTGGATGTTGTCAATTTCATAAGGTAATGTTTGCCTATTTGTGGATGTGAGGTTGGAAGAGTGAGTCAATAGTTTGAGGTGACCCTTGAAAGTTTTTTGCATTTGACAAGTAAATTAGTCACTTCAATCCAGGTTTCTCTGATTGATCAGTGTCTGCAGTTGTTCTATTAAAGCTCACTGATAAATGACAAGTTGCCAAATTCCAGTAGTTTCAAATTCACTCCATCTCGATTACCTTTAAGCACTCACACTTGCTGTCCAGGTGGTGGTGAACAAAGCCGCAGTGATGGTGCACCAGCTCTCCAAGAAAGAGGCCTCTCGCCACGCCATTATGCGCTCCCCCCAGATGGTGTCGGCCATCGTGAGGACCATGCAGAACACCAATGATGTGGAGACTGCCCGTTGCACTGCCGGCACCTTGCACAACCTGTCCCACCATAGAGAGGGTCTTCTCGCCATCTTTAAGTCAGGAGGAATCCCTGCACTTGTCAAAATGCTGGGGTAAGAGCAAAGGCAGGTTTTAGAGAGCCTTGAGTAGAGCTCCATGGAAACTCCTGAGACTCAGAAGATCCTAAACAAAGGCACTTAAGAGATTTTGATTACATGATTGTGTTTCCAGGTCCCCCGTGGACAGTGTGCTGTTCTATGCCATCACAACCCTGCACAACCTCCTACTCCATCAGGAAGGTGCTAAAATGGCTGTCCGTCTAGCTGGAGGACTTCAGAAGATGGTGGCCCTACTCAACAAAACTAATGTCAAATTCCTCGCCATCACCACAGACTGCTTACAGATCCTGGCATATGGCAACCAGGAGAGCAAGGCAAGTACTGCATTGGTCTTGCTAAATGGGGAATAAAAATACATAGATATATTTATGCTCTTATCTAAACTCTTACCGCCACAGTTGATCATCCTGGCCAGTGGAGGACCTCAGGCTCTGGTCAACATCATGAGAACATACACGTATGAGAAACTGCTCTGGACCACAAGTCGTGTGCTCAAAGTGTTGTCCGTCTGCTCCAGCAACAAACCTGCCATTGTCGAGGCTGGTACGTACTTGCCTGGTTGTGCCATTAAAGTGTGCATTCATGCATGTGATGTCAGTGTCTCATCTTTTGCTTCCTTGTGTGGTTCAGGTGGTATGCAGGCTCTCGGCCTTCACTTGACAGATCCCAGTCAGCGTCTGGTTCAAAACTGCCTCTGGACCCTCAGAAACTTGTCAGATGCTGCCACAAAGCAGGTACATGCTTGGACTGAAGCGCTAACAAAATGTGTAGATGAGTTAATGTAACTGCTGGCACCTATTTTTAAATTTCCCATTTTCTCATGGGTTGTAGGAAGGGATGGAAGGACTTCTTGGAACTCTAGTTCAGCTTCTTGCTTCTGATGACATCAATGTGGTCACCTGTGCTGCCGGCATACTATCCAACCTCACATGTAACAACTACAAGAATAAGATGATGGTTTGCCAAGTTGGTGGAATTGAGGCCCTGGTCCGCACGGTTCTCAGGGCTGGTGACAGAGAGGACATCACTGAGCCTGCCGTATGTGCGCTACGCCATCTTACCTCCAGACACCAAGATGCTGAGATGGCCCAGAATGCTGTGCGTCTTCACTATGGCCTACCTGTAGTGGTCAAACTGCTGCACCCACCCTCACACTGGCCGTTAATTAAGGTGAGTGTGCTAGATGGCATCTAGTTTTTCTGCATTTTCTGAAATGATTGCACATTCTAACAAGTCTTTCCACATCCTCGTAGGCTACGGTCGGTCTGATCCGTAATCTGGCACTATGCCCAGCCAATCATGCACCACTCCGTGAGCAGGGTGCAATTCCTCGATTGGTCCAACTGCTGGTGAGGGCACACCAGGACACCCAGAGACGCACTTCAATGGGTGGCACACAGCAACAGTTTGTGGTGAGGAGTTGTTGTTTTTTTTTGGGGGGGGGGGTTTGTGTAATAGTGGGAAGGCATTTGGAAAAACAAATGTTTTATACTAATTGTCTGATTTGTAATATTCAGGAGGGAGTTCGTATGGAGGAGATTGTGGAAGGCTGCACTGGAGCACTTCACATCCTGGCCAGAGATGTGCACAACAGAATCGTAATCAGGGGGCTCAACACCATCCCCTTATTTGTACAAGTATGACTTGACTTGCTCATTGTCTTCATGTGCACACATTCACCACCTAATTACTTCCCTACAAAATCAACATGCAAGATGGCTGCCATCTTTAATCTAGTAAACCCTGTGATTTTTGTTTCTCTTGCTCTGTAGCTGCTTTATTCGCCCATTGAGAATATCCAGCGGGTAGCAGCAGGAGTGTTGTGTGAGCTGGCTCAGGATAAGGAGGCGGCAGAGGCCATTGAAGCAGAAGGAGCCACTGCTCCTCTCACAGAGCTGTTACACTCCAGAAATGAGGGAGTGGGTGAGTGACTGCCCCCTATTGACTGTCAAATACTGTACATTACAGCAAATATATTTATATCCGTAGCACATAAAAACATATTTTATAATTATTTCTTTGTTGTGGATTGTGCTACCTGCTAAAGGGTGGAAGGGGTCTAAGACACAAAAGCTTTCCATTTAATCTAGACTCTGTCATGTACTTTTCTCTATATAGCCACATATGCTGCAGCAGTGCTGTTCCGCATGTCTGAGGATAAGCCTCAGGACTACAAGAAACGTCTTTCTGTGGAACTTACCAGCTCTCTTTTCAGAACGGAGCCCATGTCCTGGAATGAGGTATGAACTTTCATCTGCACACTGATGGAGAAATGGTCTCAATCACTCTATAAATCCATGTTTATGGAATTAAAAAAAAAAAAAAAATTTGTTTTAAATGTTGTCTTAGACTGGTGACCTAGGTCTTGATATTGGCGCTCAGGGAGAGCCTCTTGGATACAGACCGGATGGTAAGACACTTTTCATGGCACTTTATTTAAACATTATTTAATTAAAAGAAATCTGCAGATGTAATTATTAAAAAAAAATGATTTTGATCTGAACACGTTTACACTACTAATGGTTTTTTCGTATCCCTTTTAGACCCCAGCTATCGTTCTTTCCACTCTGGCTATGGTCAGGATGGTCTCGGTATGGATGGCATGCTGGAGCATGAGATGGGAAGCCACCATCCTGGAGCAGAGTACCCAGTAGAGGGACTGCCTGACTTGGGCCATGCTCAGGACCTGATGGATGGCCTTCCCCCTACAGACTCCAATCAGTTGGCGTGGTTTGACACGGACCTCTAATGGTCTAAAAGTATTGAAGGTAAGATGACTTTCAAAAACTCATTGCATTCTGCTTACATTTTAATATAAAAGTTAATGTACTTCTGTTTTTCCACAGATGTATGTTGAATGAATCTGCATTGTGATTTTGAAGAGTCGTGGAAGGTTTGCAAGAGGGTGGGCCAGTGTTTCAGAAAGTGCCTGACGCACAACACGCTTGTCACAGACGAAAGGGAGATGTCTAACAGGAAATTTTGGATGTCTGTCTCCTTAATTGCTATGACCCCTTTTTTATTTTTGCCCTGGATGGAAAAGTGCAAGTACAAGAGGGATTGTGATGTGGATACTGACGAGTGCACATGAAAAGGATCTTTTATGATGGAACTCTTATCTTTTTTTTTTCTTTTTCCTTAAATCAACCTTTTCATGGTACTGACCCCTAGCTTGGTTTTAAACCTGGCTATTTTTTTTTCTGCCATACATTTGTATTCAATATTTTTCTCTTTTTTTTTTTTTTTTTTTTAAATGTCTTCTATAGTGTTAAGTTGTAGTGGACTTGCCTCATTGGTTTCTGGATCTTTATCACATGCTAGTAAACAACACTAATCTCAGTTTCTATGTAATCTGACTGGAAGTGTAACAATGTGTAGCTTTTTATATGATCAATTAAAATGGTGGTTGTTGGGAGTTCAAAAAAAATTATATGCATTCTTACAAAATGTCTAATGTTAAGCAAGGAGAAGCAGTTTTCAATGTCACGATTGTTCCAAAAAGGGTGTGGGTGCAGCAAGGGAGGATGGGTGGGTGGGGGGGGTTGTAGATTGGGTTTATGAGGTATACACAGAGACAGAAATCTTTTCTATGCTATCTGGAGGTAGTCTCTATTGAAGCAATGTCATTGTTAGCCTGTGCGACTTTTTTTGGGGATCATGGAAAATGACATGGCTAATCAATAAAAGACTTTTATTCCAATTGTTTGTGTGATTACATAAATGGAGAAGGCACTTATTTTGAATTTTAAAACATGTTTAGGTCACATTACTACACATAATTCAATGTTAATTCTAATGCACCTTCCTTGCCTTCAAAGTGCTACAAGCAATGTATTATTTAGCACTTTTCACCCTTCCCCTGTTATCTTGATGTTTAGTCAGTTTTCTTTTTTCATAATGCAAGAACATTTTAATGGCCCTAAAAATACATGAGTGTATATGTTACCGGCAAAGTGTGAAATCCCGGTATTGTATAGAATGCCTAGGTAATCTATAGAATTCCTGATGTTTTTTGCAAAAAATACATTACCTAATTCTATACATTACCTAGGCATTCTATAGAGTGCCGGATTACACACTTCGCCGGTAACATGTATAAATAAAATGTTTTGTGCCCTGTCTTGTTTTTAAAGGCAGGCTATTTTATTTTTCTTAGTTTTTGTTATTCTGGTTGAAACTCTTCACATCCTGATACCAATCAATAATATAAGTGGCTGATCCGAATGCAATGATAGAATGTCTTACCTGACTGTCAACCTGTGTATTTGCATACCTCTGCGCACACATCAGCTTGTTCCATAAAGCCATGCAGAGTTATAGGCTGTGTCCCAATTTGAAGACCGCATCCTTCAAAGGACTCGGACTTCAAAGAGCATGCCTTTGAAGGACTTTTTTTTAAAGTTATATTAGTGTCTGAAAACAAAACCGGGATCGCAAACTGTCTAAATATGTTTAGTGGTCCATTTCTGTGTAATAAAGGGTATAAACTATATATAATATCTTAGTAAGATGTCAGCATTTGAACTGCTTTAAAGAGTTTTTTTTTTACATTTGTATCATTAGATATTTAAGTGGAAACCCAATACTTGTTTAAAAGTGTAATTTGGCAATTTCTCTCAAAATATTGTCATCACTGGTGCGCAATGAATTCGGGGGTAGGCAAGGCCGCGAAGGATCCACCTGTTTTATCCATTTCACGAGAAACAGGACGAATTAGGAGGCCACATTTGAAGGAGCCTTTGAATTGGGACAGCCTTCGTCGCACTGCGTGACGCAATTGGCCTTCGAAGGATGCAGCCTCTGAATTGGGAGGCAGCATTCATCAAACTGTCACCGAGCACTGCAAACAGACAGCAGCCACCTTTTACAGTTTTCCTGAATCAAAACAAACTTATGCTGCGTTCATGCCATGATTTGCATTTCTCTGGCAACATTATCAACGCTAATCTGCAGGTGGTACAAGTCTGAGCTCTAAGTCACGTTCATTAATATTGTTATTGTTATGTGCTTTGAGACATTAAGTAATTTAACGTTGTCTCTCGTGACGCTTTGCAGAATCTGCTCTGGGGGTTATTCCAGAAAGCAGGTTTTGTGTTAAGGGTAAGCAAGCGGATAACCTCAACACTCGGTTCCAAAAACGGAGGTAACTTTAGGGTAAGTTGCCATAGCACAAGGTAATATATGTCTATATTCTATGCTAATGTATTTCTATAATTTAAAAAAAAACATACCTTTCAAGCAATGTGGAAGCAATATGACTATACAAAAAATAAACATCTTTGCAAGCACAGACTGTTATTTAGTTAATCAGTCTTTATTTTTAATATATAATTAGCATCAAACAAACAATAGGCTATATTCACAATATAGTTAATATTCACAGTGATATTATTAAACGAAAAGATTGAAACATGATTGCACAACCACCAAATAGGTGGTGATATGCACTAAATATATAAATCACCAATAAACAAAAGAAGAAGAAAGAAGTATGTCGCGCTTTTACCAGAGTTTGGCTGCGTCCAAAAACTCATAAATGCTGCCTTCGGAGGACACATTCCAAGGTTGGAAGGCATCAAGGCACGTCCTAATGCAATGTTAGTTTCACTACCTATCTCCTGAAATACCTTCATCTGATCGATTTTTGAAGGCACCATAGATGTATCCTTCGCTGCCTTTGATATCCCACAATCCTGTGCTTTCCATTCTGTGACAGCTGAGCTAGAAAAATAAAGATGGCATCTGAAAGTTGCGGATGGTCGTCAGTTTGTGAGAAATTACTATTGTAGTAACTATTGTACTATTGTATCATTAAATGTTCTTAGTTTTCACCAAAGCTTGCACTATTTTGCTGTTACGATGCCTGTCCGAAATCAGTTTTGTGAGGTACCTGCGTAAATGCAGCCTGCAAAGTCATTGCCTGATAGGGCAGTGACGCAACAAGTCAGCTGCCTAAGTTTTCGGACTCAGTCATTGTCTTATAGAGTCGAGCAGATATGACGTCATTTTGTAGGCCAATCAGCAGTTAGGATAACACTGAACTTCCCTCAACAAAAACCCAATAGGATTTTTCCATAGGCTTTTGGATTATCACAACAAAACAAGCTCTGTGATCAACAAAAGTTTATGATACTTACACGTTTTGTCCATCAAGATAATTTTCACAGATGAACAGCTTTTATGAATTTGAAGCCTGAAGGCCCTTTCACATAAGCACATAAGGATAACTATAAAGATAATGTAAGCCCGTCTAAATCGGTCCAATGGCGGTATCTGATAGAACGGGTGAAGGTACCTGCGTGTTACTGTCTTTCCTTTCACGCAACACAACAAGATTAAATTAAATACATTTTCTCATATGTATTACCTCGTTATTTCATCTGACTCCATAAATGAAAAAGGTTTTAATGATATCTGAGCATCATTAAATGTGAGCGAATGTTTGATTATTCCTTTTAACTCCTTACTTATATTTTACCCGTTCATATTAGGATGCTATGTCGCTCTGAGGTCCTCACGCCTTCTGTTTAACGCGGGTCTCACGATCACAAGCTCATCAGTTTTAGTCATTAAACAGAGGTAATTGGCTATATACCTGAGATGGTCACAATTCACGCTTACACAATCAAAGATACTTTGGTATAGCCCCCGTGATTTCGCATACACTTGAATTTAACGTAACGTTTACTTCAGCCAGAGGTATGGCCACTACTACAGATATAAGTCGACCAACATTACTAGGCTACTCTTATAATAGCTTTGGACTGGCCATGCCAAGGTTTCCCATGTACACTTATCTAAAGTAACATTCAATTAAAACAGAGGTAAGACACACCCAAATTTAGATTGGTCAAACAGCATTTTTACTGTTCTAAATGAAAATTCACTTCTTGTCTTTGCGAACCAAGTACACTTGAATTAATGCCAAATATTAGTCTTCACTAATCTGACGCAGATTTTGCGGTAACGTACGAATCTGTTTAATCTACTTGGGAAAACAATTTCAGAGTCAGTCAGAATAAAATCAAATGTAACAATTTATTATGTCAGGTAAATGTATCATGCTAATCAGTCCAAAGATAATCAATATAATAACATTAAATGCTCAAAGATAAAGAGTAAAAAGATGTAGGCTAAACCCGACATTTAGAAAAATACATAATGCTGAAGTCTTTGAGGTCATTCAATATTATGAGATGATCTGAGTTACAGAATCGCCCTGAGCCTCTTGTTGCATTTCTTTATATAGACAGAAACTTCTTTCACATGGAAACATTTAATAACAATGGGAATTTGCATTCAGAGTTAACACCTTTTGGGAGCAGAATGCCATTTGCCTGGAAGACACACCCTCCTCTGTGTGCAAGTTATTTCTTAACTGATAAGAACTTTATTATCTTTTGGTTTACTTCACTGGGAATGAGACATTTGTATCAGTCACACTGAGACATTTCAAATGATACCAAACGTATAATATAAGATAATTATTCACATTAACCATATAGATGTTTGGGTGAATATCTGGTGGAATATCTCAGCGTGAGAGGGAGACAACATGGGGGAGGTGATTGACTCGGGGATTCTAGTTTCTAAAGAGAGAGTCAAATGTTAATTTCGAGAAAGGTCGTTCCTCAACCAGACTGCCCGGCATTTTCTAATTTCTCAGTTCTTACAATAACAATAAAGATATATTTCTAAAATGAATGAAATAGTTATTTTGAATGACTATGTAACCACTGGCAGCCTGGCTTTCTTAATTATGACAGAATCGTGGCTATCCGCTGGAGATACCAGTTTATTTTCTGAACTTGTTCTGCACAACTATAATTTTTTTCATTCCCCCCGACTTTCCAGCCGGGGGAGGGCTGGCATCTATTTTTAAGAACAGCTTTTGTTGTTGGACACTTGAAACAGACTTATACATCAGTTTTGAAGTTCAACTATTTTTATTGGACCAGATAAACTCTCTTGTAGTAGCCACCTGATTCTGTATCGGCCACCAAAATCAAAAAAAAAGATCTTATGAATTCTCTGACTTTTTAGGAGTTATTACTCCAAAATATGAGAGGCTCTTAATTGTTGGTGATTTTAATATTCATGTTTGCTGTAATCCTACTGTTTTAGCTAAAGATTTTACTAATCTCATTGATGCATGTGATCTTGTTCAATGGGTTAAGGAACCAACACATATCCATGTTCACACTTTAGACCTGGTTCTATCTCATAGTCTATCCTTTTTAACTATTCAAATTGAGGAGTTAAGTTTTTCTGACCACAGGCCTGTCGTGTTTACTACTGACCTTCCATGCTGCACTGTCAAAACTAGGAAACTTGTAAAATGGTCACGAGTGGGCCTTTTCAGCCCTTCGGCTGCTGAGGATTTCACTACAATGTTTGAAAAGGAATCTCATTTGATATCAGTAGAATATTGTGCTGAGGTTTTAAACTTCTTAATATGTTTAATTCGCTGTGTACCAGTGTCTTAGATACCATTGCTCCCTTGAGACCGAAACAATATAAAGATAAATATGACCCTTGGTTGAATAATAACACTCGACATCTTAGACAAGTCTGCAGAAGAGCAGAGCGGCGTTGGAAAAAGGACAAGCTACAGGTGTCTTATGAAATTATGCATGAGTCCTTAAGTGTATATCAAATAGCTGTAAAAACTGCCAGATAAGTATTTCTCTGAACAAATTACTAAAAACTTCAATATTGAACTATGACGAATCCTACAAATAACATCTATCTTTCTGAATATTTTTTTTGGAGTGAAAACTTTCTTAATTTTTTTGTTGATAAAATAATGATGCAGGTGTTCAGATAGCCAAGATTAAGGTTTACATTAGCCTTTTTAACTTGAGGCCCAAACACAATAACTTCGGTTTTGCCAGAATTTAAGCATAAAAAATGTGAAGTTAGCCAAGGTATAATGTCCTCTGTCCAGTTTTCCTATAGCCTTTTCATGTCTTTTTGCTTCAGAGGTAGATATGTTTGTATATCATCTGCATAAAAGTGAAATGACACTCCATGCTTCCTAAGTATATTTCCTAATGGGAGCATATACAAAGAAAACAGTGTTGGTGCTAGAATGGACCCTTGGGGAACACCACAAATCAAGGTGGCAA
Source organism: Abramis brama (assembly GCF_963993115.1). Classification (NCBI taxonomy): domain Eukaryota; kingdom Metazoa; phylum Chordata; class Actinopteri; order Cypriniformes; family Leuciscidae; genus Abramis; species Abramis brama. The sequence goes on along the minus strand of NC_139974.1, from coordinate 15,745,091 downwards.
CTGATGAAACAGAGTTTCCTATGCCCACTGAAAAAGTTCTGTCACACAAAAAAGATTTAAACCAGCTTAGGGCAAGTTCTCGGATGCCTTCACACTGTTCAAGACGTGTCGAAATAAATATAGTGTGATCAACTGTATCAAATGCAGCACTCAGGTCAAGTAAAACCAGAATAACTGAATCCCCATTATCAACTGATACTAGGATATCATTTAATACTCTTAGTACGGCAGACTCAGTACTATGATTTCTCCTAAAACCACACTGAAATGTCTCAAAAATACTATTTGTGTCCAGAAATTTTTACAATTACACTAATACTGATTTCTCTAAGATTTTTGCTATAAAAGGCAAGTTAGAAATGGGTCTAAAATTAGATAAGACAGTTGTGTCCAAATTTGGCTTTTTCAAGACGGGTCTCACCAAGGCATGTTTGCAAAAAGATGGGACAAACCCAGTAAGAAAACTCTTATTAACAATTTCTAAGACCCATGTCCCAAAGCAGTCAAAAATATGTTTGAAAAAATGTGTAGGATTATCTAAAGAGGAAGTTGTAGTCTTCAACTTATAAACTATATCCAATAAACAGGGCATAGTAATTGGCTCAAAAAAATCTAAAAACTCAGTAGTAGTCGAAGAGACAGGTAACGATTCAAAAGGAGATACAATGGACTGCCTGATAACCATTATTTTATCAACAAAAAAATTGTAATGAGCTCGAGCATTTAAAGGTGCATTGCGCAACATTTCATGTTAAAAATACCCGTTTTTCTAACCCATACATGCTTAAACAATTGCCTTATGGGCTGAATGAGCCCTTCTCTGATCACTGCGATTGCCTCTATAATCCTGTACAGTAAAATAAATAAGAGGGATTCGGGACGGAATTTGAAACTAGGCGTGACGTCATGCGCGTTCACGCTCACCTGGTAATGTCTGGCAGGTTTGTGTATTCGCCGCCATTATCCGTATCAGCGAAGACAACTCGAGCGACAAAACTTTAGTCAACTAACTTTCGACAAAAGTAGAAGATGGATTCAAAGAGACCGGCTTGTAGTTCATTCCAAACCCCAACGCAAACTCCACGTAAGACAAAGAAAAGAAAACTTTTGTCTAGTGCCACAGGCGTCGGAATAAGACGAGAGTCAACATCGGGAAGGCTTTCAACAAATGGAGAGATCTCCGGTCTGCACCTTACAGTCTATGGTCTGCACACTAGGAAGCGCCCGCGCCCTCAGATCACTTGGACGTGGCTGTGTACAAAAGGTAAAAACGATATAAATACTGTTCGTTGGAATCTCCGGTCTGCTCTAGGGCTCAAACGGGATCCTCAGTTGGCTTTTTTCTTGATAAAACGGTAAGATATAGCCCAGTCTCTAATGTCTGATACGGCAAATCTATGACAACAAACGATGTAATAATCTATGAATATTACCTTGAGACATTTGAGTGTACTTTGTTGACCAACTGTGTATGATATGATTATTATTTTGAGCTTTTACAAAGTAATAACAAAGTAATAAGTTATATTGTTCATGAACGTGTTTCCATAATAATACAATCATAAGTGGATACAGTAAACACATAAAACAGTTCAACATGGAGATAGATGGAAACAAAAACCGAAGTTTTCTACTACCCCCGTTTTCCCCTCACACATAAGTGTGTAATTTACTCAAATGCCTTTCCTTTCACATATTTATAATGACTTGCAGATTTATAACTTTATTACCTCTGAAGACATTATGACTGTAAACAAAAGATTTGTGCGGCTGATGCTCCTTTGGTTATGAACAGCTCGTGCGTGCGTGTGCGTGTGGTCCATGAGTGTGCACACCTCTGGTTGCAGTTTCGCTTGTCGCCAGAGGGGGCATAGTTCTGCAAAAACTCAGAGACTTGCGCAATGCACCTTTAAAGTGACAGACAAGCACACGCATGGAATAAACAGAACAATATCGCCCGTTGATGTGGATGCTAATATAGTTATCTTATAGTTCTTAGTGTGAACGGGCCCTAAATGCAGCTGCCAGAAGTAAAAAGCTAAAGGTAGGCTATAAACGAACTACACCACGGTCCCACGACTTTAAAATGATTTTTTTTCCCAGAACCTAAGAGTTAGAATAGTTTATAAGAGCACAATTATAAGCATAACAAGGCTGTAAAAGCGGACTGAGTTTACCTGTTCGGCGTGATGACTTTTAAGCTCCTCGACAGCCTGGTGGTAATGCCGTAAATGAGTCCTACCTGTCGCGACATTCCCTACTCTGCCTTCTAATTACATTTTTCTCACAGTAAAATCTACACATAGTTCCCAACAAAAGTATTGTTTAGTGTAAAACATGTTAAATATTAGCGGACAGGCAGTCGATTCATTAAATGATAAGCTATTTCTGAAATACCACCCTGGCTGTGTGCGTTCATTTGTTTTGAAAGAGACGTGGCTTTGGAGACGTTCTGAAGGGAGAGTGGGATCTAATGCTTTCAAAGCTAGCTTGCTGTTGCTAGCCTCTCCGAGTCCGAAATTGCCCACCCTACCTTTAACTTGGTTTTAAGTGACTGTGCAGTTATGTCAAAGAATTTCTTTTCTCTGCTGCCAGGCTGCTTGCTTTCCCAGGGAAATCAAAGTTTAAGGATCATTATCAATAAATCAGCCTTGGAAGAGTGAAGATTTCCTTTTTCTTATCTGAATGTAGAGACGAGGGTAGGCGATGAAAATCTACACTTGTGCATTGTAGGGGTGTGTTAGCTACCCCCTTTTTCTAAATCGGATCCATATGAGCCTCTGATCAGACAGCAGGTTTATCTTAACGGATGTCAAGTCAGACAGCAGTTCTGAATCTGATATGATGCATTAATCACATGTTTGGCGAGCTTTGCAATTGATTTGTTAAAGTCACATGTCTGTTGTCCCTAATAGAGTTATCATTCATTTTTAAATTTGAGGTTGAATTTAAGGCTCTGCAGTCTGCATAATTGTTGTTTTCACGAAAATATATTCTTACAAATATTGATTGTTTTACCAATAAATTAGCTGTTTAGAACCAGTATTTTAGCGTGCGCTTGGAAAGTTTTATGAACGTTTCCATTTTCTGCCTCCACCTCTTTTTTTTCGTTGGGAGAGGAATTTCACTGAGGCCTTGCCAAACGACGGCTGCAGTTTGAAGTGTTGCCAGAGCGCTTTGTGCTGAGCAGCCCTCACAGTCACCGCCTCCACAAAAACACTCATCCCCCTCTTCAGATAGAAAAAAAAGCAGGGGAGGGGGGGGTTGCCCAGTTTGGACAGGGGGCAGGGCAACATGTCTATACATTGGACTTATGTGAGCCTGGAAATTACACAAACCAGAAACATTTCTTCAACTTCAGTCACTGTGACAGGGGTTGATTTTTTTTATTCAAATGGATTTCAACTTTTTTCTTTTTGTTATATGATTTAATAATTATCACATAAAAGTTTTTTACATGATTATTGTTTAGTTTTCTTTTACTTTTCAAATGCATGTTATGTTTTTGCTGTTTTACCCTTGTCCCAGGCTCAAATTTTTTATTTTAACATATCAGAATCCATCATAGAAATATTGATGGTTAATTTACACCAACATTTTTGCCTCTAATAAAGTGAAAATGTATTTATATATATACAGAACTTGAAATGAAATATGAGATAAGTGATGTGTGAATAAAATAAAAGTACACTACCATTCCAAAGTTTGGGTCAGATTATTTTTAATGTTTTTTTTAAAAAGAATTTTGCATTAATTTGATCAAAAATACAGTGTAGAGGCCAAGCCCAAGCTTTAAGCCTCTGAGCTATTATCCCGGGGTTTGAGTATTTGACGCACTTTTACCTTATTTGATGAATGAAAGTCCAAGTCGTATTTGCAGTTAAAACCATGGGTTCTCTTACGAGAGGTTCTCTCGTATTGCGTAAGCTTGCTTACGCTGCGGGAAAGTCTTCTTTTCTCGAGATACTGAAGCCAAAATTATCCTTAATTCATATTTTGTCAACGCAGTGCAGCTGCGGGCAGCTGAGCTAGAGCGGCATACTGCACGCTCATTGGCTGCCGCGCGGCAACTGCTTAAGCCTACCAGTGAGCCTGGCGTGACGTCACGCCCAATGAGGGCGCGCGCGCCCTCGCGCGTCACAGCCCGCCAGAATGGGCGGCGTCAGAGCGTATATAAGGAAGGCTCGTAGGCTATATTCTCTGATTTCTGTCTTTTCAGCGAAGCACTCGCATCGCTGAACTCTGAGAGGAAGCCGTCGCCGTTGTCCTGCAAGGAACAGCTAACGAGCCAGCTTAGGACAGCCTGAGGAAGCCGGTCGAATCTCGCCGCCTTCAGCCTGCCGTGCCAGCTCAGCTATCCGGCGATATCCTTTATAAAGCTCTTTTTGTGTGTTTTGCTTCCGCAGCACTTTCTAAAAGAGCGGAGGCGTTGTTGCAAATGCCTCGCACCACGTGCGGCTCATGCCGCTCTACGCTCAGCGACAGAGACCGCCATCTTATCTGCGCTCTCTGCCTGGGACGGGACCACGCAGCCGTCGCGCTTTCCACGGGCGGCTGCACCTTCTGTGAAGAGCTGCCGATGTCGACCCTGCGGGCTCGACTCGCCCTCTTCACAGAGCCTGCTCCAACCGTCGTCGGGCCGCGGAAGAAGAAACGCCGCTCTCAACGACCACCGGAGCCCGAGACTCGAGCCAGGGCCTCGCCGGAGCCTCTCCCGCGAGCCTCGCTCTCTCCTTCTCCGCCCCCCGCTTCCCGACGCGCAGCCGACGGCTCTCGCCCTCGATGCCGTCGCCTCAGGGGATGAAGCGGATGACAACGCGCTACTGGACACGTGCTCGTTAATGGCGGCGGACAGCGAGGGATGGTCCGGTTCTGTCCGCTCCGCCTCCTCCACCAGAGCGTCCAGCAGGACTCACGCCAGTGTGGACGCCGAGCTTCTCCGCCTCCTCACTTTGGCAGTCGAGCGCCTGGGCCTCGAATGGTCTCCGCCAGCGGTGTCCCCGCCCAACAGGCTCGACGGATGCTTCCTGCCCGCCAGTCGACAAGCGCCAGCGTCCAGACCAGCGCCTTTTTTACCGGAGCTTCACGAGGAGCTTGCTAAATCGTGGAATGCTCCAGTTTCGGCCAGACTCCGCTCTCCGGCCTCAGCAGCTCTTTCCCGCGTGGATGGAGCCACGGAGAAGGGGTATGACCGGATCCCACCGGTCGAACAGGCGGTTGCAGCGCATCTTTGCCCCCCATCTGCTAGATGGCGTTCAAAGACTGCCCTCCCGTCTAAGGCCTGCAGGGCTACTTCGGCGTTTGTCAGCCGCGCTTTCTCCGCCGCTGGGCAAGCCGCCTCGGCCCTGCACACAATGGCGGTCCTTCAAGTTCTCCAAGCCAACCTCCTCCGCCAGCTCGACGAGGGAGAACTGGATAAGTCTGCCTTGACCGACCTGTGCAGTGCGACGGATCTCTCCCTTCGCACGACAAAGACAGCGGCCCAAGCTATCGGACGTTCCATGGCTTCGCTGACCGTCATAGAGCGCCACCTCTGGTTAACGCTAGCCGACATGGGGGATCAAGAGCGGTCCGTGTTTCTCAACGCCCCGCTCTCACCCACCGGTCTCTTCGGCCCTGCGGTGAGTGGCCTCGTGGACCGCTTCTCTGAAGTACAGAAGGCGTCACAGGCCATGAACCTCTTTCTGCCTCGCCGCTCGAGCTCCGCTGCAGGCCGCTCTAACACTCAGCCTCCTGCACGCAGCTCCACGCAGCGCCCGTCTCGACCTCCAGTTTCGCAGCAGCGCCAGCGCGGCCGACCTAGGTCCCGCTCCACCAGCCAGCACAGGCCGCTACCCCCGCGGGGTCCCCGGCCTAGAGTTTCGCTGAAACCCAAGCCTGCGAAGTCCTCCTAGCACTCGTCGAGAGGAAAAGACGGTTGAGTCCCGCCGCGGCCGGACCGACGTCAAAACTAACTTGTATCCCTCTGCCAGTCCCCTTGATAAAGGCTACTGCAGTAGTGTCCACCGCAGCCAACGAGCCAGTTTCTCAACTCTCTCGCCTGCACACAAACGCCGTTTTCACGGCGACCCAGATAAATCAAATAAAGAGTGTAAAATCTGGTCATTCGGCTCACGCCGTCAGTGTTATGAGTGTAGTAAACATGCCCACGCCCCAGTGTTCATTGCTACACACAAGCACAATCCCCCCTGTGTACCCCACAGAGTGCACTCACATAAAGCGCGCTACGGCCGCTCGAGTGTTAGTTGTAGGTCACGTGCCCACGCCCCAGTGCTCACACCTACACAGTGCTCGCTCTGTTTCACACATTCTGGTTCCAGAGCAACCCGTCACCGACTGTGTGTTAATAAAGAGCCCTGTGCCCGCTACACAGCACGCACACTCTCATGTGAACACTCACGAGCCCGCCCCGCTTCCGCGCCGCGAGCCGTCACACACAATACTCTCTCACAGCGTCACTCAGCCGGTTGCCGCTGTCAGCGAGCCCCCGTCTCCCCTCACTGCCACTGCGCGACTCGCGCACATACCGCCACAGGTTCCTTGTCCCGCGCTGTATGGCGGGCGGGACCCGGAGGCGATTCGACCCCTAGCTATGAGTGCGAATGCATGGAAAGCTATTCCGGGAGTGTCGAAGTGGATACTAAACACAGTGATAAAGGGCTATTCGCTTCAATTCGCTCGCCACCCCCCGCGCTTCCGTGCCCGGGTCGAGACTCAAGTGAAGGCGGATGCAGCTCATCTGCTTCACGCAGAAATAGCGAATTTACTGCACAAAGGGGCGATAGAGCGAGTTCACCCGCCGGTTACCGAGGCAGGTTTATACAGCCGTTATTTCCTCGTACCCAAGAAAGGCGGAGCGCTCAGACCTATATTAGATCTGAGACATTTGAACAAAGCGCTCATGAAACGACCGTTCAAAATGCTCACGACCAGTCAAATCCTCGCGCAAATTCGCCCGGGGGACTGGTTCATCTCTCTCGATCTGAAAGACGCGTATTTTCAGATTCAGATTATTCCCCGTCACAGGCCATTCTTGAGATTCGCCTTCGACGGTCAGGTATATCAGTACACCGTCCTGCCGTTCGGCCTGTCCCTGGCACCCCGTACATTTACGAAGTGCATGGATGCGGCTCTCGCACCCCTGAGATCGAAGGGAATGCGAATTCTGATTCTGGCTCATTATAGCGCACTCAACAGAGGAACTAGTTTCTCACAAGACAGCGCTTCTCGGTCATTTGGAAAGCCTGGGTCTTTCCATAAACTGGGACAAGAGCTCTCTAAACCCCAGCCAGTCTATCACTTTTCTGGGTATAGATCTGGATTCGGCGGCGATGACGGCCAGATTGTCAACACAGCGCGCGCTGTGTTCGACACCTCGCCGCTTCCATTCAAGTGGGGAAAGTTTTTCCCCTGAAAACGTTTCAGAGGCTCTTGGGCCATATGGCGTCAGCCGCAGCGGTCTTGCAGCTGGGCTTACTTCGAATGCGCCCGCTTCAATGCTGGCTAAAGTTGGAAGTGCCCCGCAATGCATGGTTTTCGGGCCGTGCACCAGTCAGGGTGACTCAGCGCTGTGTTTCAGCCCTGCAGCCCTGGCTGGCGGCCGAATGGTATCAGCGGGGAGTGACGATGGGGGTCATCGCACACCGCAAAGTGGTCTCGACAGACGCGTCCAACATGGGTTGGGGAGCGACTCACGAGGGCAGTCCGATTTGCGGCCCATGGTCGAACAGGGAAAAAAGCCTTCACATAAACTGTCTAGAGATGCTAGCGGTCGAGAAAGCGCTGAAGCACTTTCTACCGCTTCTACGGGGACACCATGTGCTAGTTCGCTCGGACAACATGTCAGTGGTGTCTTACGTGAACCGCCAGGGCGGAATCAGATCCAGAACCCTGCGCGCTCTCACAGAGCGCCTCCTATTCTGGGCTCAGGGCCCGCTGCGCTCCCTAAGGGTAGCTCATGTACCCGGTCGTTTGAACGACGGCCCGGACAGACTGTCCAGGGACAACGTTCCCCCAGGGGAATGGTCTCTACACCGCCAGACGGTACAAACGCTTTGGCGTCGTTTCGGCGAAGCGGAGATCGACCTCTTCGCCGCGAGCGAGAACGCTCAGTGCCAGAGGTTTTTCTCAAAACACGAGGATGCGCTGGCCCAGACCTGGCCCAGCGTTCCGCTGTATGCATTCCCACCGATCTCGATGCTGCCTCAAGTGCTAGCGAGGATCAGGGAGGCGAACTGCGCGGTGCTCCTCATAGCTCCGCGCTGGGAAAACCAGTCGTGGTTCCCCGAGCTAATGAGACTGGCAGACACAGCCCCATGGCCGATTCCGGTGAGGAGAGACCTTCTCTCTCAAGCCCGAGGATCGATTCTGCATCCCCATCCAGAGCACTGGTCTCTGCATGCGTGGGAAATCAACGGATATTCGTTGATCTGCCAGAAGGGGTAATTAACACGATCACGCAGTCCAGAGCCCCCTCGACGAGGCGGCTCTACGCGTCTAAATGGTCGGTGTTTAGCAGATGGTGTGTGGAAAAGGGTTCTAATGCTCAGTCCTGTGGAGTCCCACAGGTGTTAAACTTCCTACAAGAGATGTTGGACGCGGGCAGGTCCCCCTCCACGCTCAAGGTGTACGTCGCGGCCATAGCAGCGTTTGCCGATTCGGCGCGCGGCCGCTCGCTGGGCAGGAACGAACTCGTTACCCGCTTTCTGCGCGGGGCCAGGAGGATGAACCCTCCTCGGCCCCCGTCAGTTCCTATTTGGGACCTGTCCCTGGTCCTAGAGTCCCTGAAAGGGCATCCCTTCGAGCCGTTGGACTCTGTGGAGTTGAAATACTTGACGCTTAAAACCGTTTTTCTGCTAGCTCTGGCTTCAGTCAAACGAGTGGGTGATTTGCATGCGCTGTCCGTCAGCGCGTCGTGCCTCGAGTTTGGTCCTAACGACTCGTTAGTCATTCTCAAACCGAAGCACGGTTATGTCCCCAAAGTGTTAGGTACTCCCTTTAGGGCTCAAGTCATTACCCTATCGGCCCTGCCGTCATCCGGCGGCGAGGAGGGTGTTAACCGCCTTTGCCCGGTCAGGGCGTTAAGGTGTTATGTTATGCGTTCTGCAGCCTTCAGGCTCTCAGAGCAGCTTTTCGTCTCGTTTGGAGGGCGCGCTAAGGGCCGCGCCGCCTCGAAACAGACGCTATCCAGATGGATAGTGGATGCTATTGCAGCAGCATATGCATCAAAAGACCTGCAATGTCCATTGGGCATACGGGCTCATTCCACCAGAGGCATGGCCTCATCGTGGGCATGGTCCAGCGGGATTTCCATTCATGACATTTGTATGGCGGCGGGCTGGGCATCCCCCTCTACATTTGTTAGGTTTTATAACCTGGAAGTTCCCGCCCTGCAGGCTAAACTTCTGTCAGTCTAGTCGTGTGCATATCCTGCTCATGTGCGCAGGCTGTATTATCGATTAGCTTGTCTGTTGAGCTGCACGCTCAGGGTATCAGTATGCATAGACCGGCCGTGCCGTTCTTGTGTTCCCTAGGTGTGCTTATGAACATGTGTTGGCCCGCACCGCTGGCCACCTGTCATTTCACCTCTATGCTTTTCATAAAGAGTCATATGTGATCGTTAGGCGCGCACGGCGTGGACAAGGGGTTCCCGCAGCGTAAGCAAGCTTACGCAATACGAGAGAACCTCTCGTAAGAGAACGATACTTGGTTACTCACGTAACCTCGGTTCTCTCTAGAGAGGGAACGAGTATTGCGTTCCCTGCTGTGCTTAAAGCCTATAGCTCGTGTCGCTTCATTCGACAGAAAACAGAGAATATAGCCTACGAGCCTTCCTTATATACGCTCTGACGCCGCCCATTCTGGCGGGCTGTGACGCGCGCGGGCTGTGACCCTCATTGGGCGTGACGTCACGCCAGGCTCACTGGTAGGCTTAAGCAGTTGCCGCGCGGCAGCCAATGAGCGTGCAGTATGCCGCTCTAGCTCAGCTGCCCGCAGCTGCACTGCGTTGACAAAATATGAATTAAGGATAATTTTGGCTTCAGTATCTCGAGAAAAGAAGACTTTCCCGCAGCGTAAGCAAGCTTACGCAATACTCGTTCCCTCTCTAGAGAGAACCGAGGTTACGTGAGTAACCAAGTATCGTTCAGTTTATTTCCATCCATCGCCATTTCCAGACAAACTTCATTACACGTGTGTGACTTTGTACTGGTATAGTATGGTGTGTGCGGATGTGGATGTGGATGTGATCAAAAACTGTTTGTGCTTCCGGGTAACATCTAAGGAACCAAAAGACTGATTCCTATTTATACTAGGAGCGCTAATTGGCTCTTACACACCGGCCCCTTAATTGTAAATGACAGAGACATTACAATTCAAACAAATAAACAATAAAAAGCCATGTACAGTACACAAACATCAATATCCATGCATATGTACATCACCATAAATCAGACTACCCCTCTTTTATTAAGCACAGTTTAGTTATAGGTCTCTCAATAATATTGGTTTTGGTTTTTAGCTTGACAGAACGTACTAGGCCCCTTTTGTCAGGATACACTTCCAGCACTTTGCCAAGCGGCCAAGATCCACGTGAAGCTGTTGAATCCATGATAACTACCACATCTCCAGCAACTAGACTCCTCTTCCTTTGGCTCCACTTCTGTCTTTCTTGCAACAACGGCAGATACTCTCGGATCCATCTTCTCCAAAACAAATCTGCAAGATATTGAACCTGTTTCCATCTCCGTTTCAAATACATGTCTGAGGGTTCAAAATGTCCAGGTGGCAAAGCTGGTTTTCCCTTTAATAGCAGGAGATGATTGGGTGTGAGAGGTTCCAGATCGTTTGGATCGTCAGATAGCTGTGTAATAGGACGATCGCTTCCACTTCACACATAATAGTGTGGAGTCCATCAACATCCAAGGTCTGCTGGTGCAAAACTGATCTGAGAATGCGGCGTACCATTCTTATCATGCGCTCCCAAACTCCACCATGATGAGATCCCGCCGGTGGATTGAAACTCCATTCAACCCCAGCTTGAATGAGAGCTCCTTGGATTTGCTCATGATTTAATGCAGCCAGAGCCTTTCTCAACTCTCTCTCGGCTCCAACGAAGTTGGTCCCATTGTCTGATGTAATATGCGTGACTTGACCCCTTCTGCTGATAAACCGTCGTAATGCGTTTATGCAGGCATCAGTCTCAAGTGAAACGGCCACCTCCAAATGAATTGCTCTGCAAGCCATGCAGGTAAATATTACTCCATATTGTTTGTAAGTTGTTCTTCCTTTCTTTATTTCCACAGGTCCAAAATAGTCTACTCCAACGTTGGTAAATGGAGGTAAATCTGGGACGATTCTCACTTTTGGAAGATCAGCCATCTTTTGCTCCATAAGTCTCCCATTGTAACGTCTGCAAAAACTACATTCAGCAATAACCTTCCTCACGGCAGAGTTGGCTTTGGTTATCCAGTACTTCCTTCTTAGTGCAGATAATGAATGATTTCGACCACTATGACCCAATAGTCGGTGAATATCTTTGAGAATCAGCTTGGAAATATGCTGCTCCTTCGCAAGAATGAGGGGATGTTTTGTTTCCAATGGCATTGCTCCTTTGCTCAATCTCCCTCCAACTCTTAGGAGTCCATCTTCCAATATCGGATCCAGCTTATAGATGGTACTTTGTCTG